>NC_068440.1:40159960-40187460 GCF_023373465.1 Oncorhynchus keta | reverse complement strand
TAGTGCTGTGACTATCTATAAACAGGTGTGTTTAGTTTAGTGCTGTGACTATCTATAAACAGGTGTGTTTAGTTTAGTGCTGTGACTATCTATAAACAGGTGTGTTTAGTTTAGTGCTGTGACTATCTATAAACAGGTGTGTTTAGTTTAGTGCTGTGACTATCTATAAACAGGTGTGTTTAGTGCTGTGACTATCTATAAACAGGTGTGTTTAGTTTAGTGCTGTGACTATCTATAAACAGGTGTGTTTAGTTTAGTGCTGTGACTATCTATAAACAGGTGTGTTTAGTGCTGTGACTATCTATAAACAGGTGTGTTTAGTTTAGTGCTGTGACTATCTATAAACAGGTGTGTTTAGTTTAGTGCTGTGACTATCTATAAACAGGTGTGTTTAGTGCTGTGACTATCTATCAACAGGTGTGTTTAGTGCTGTGACTATCTATCAACAGGTGTGTTTAGTTTAGTGCTGTGACTATCTATAAACAGGTGTGTTTAGTGCTGTGACTATCTATCAACAGGTGTGTTTAGTGCTGTGACTATCTATAAACAGGTGTGTTTAGTTTAGTGCTGTGACTATCTATAAACAGGTGTGTTTAGTGCTGTGACTATCTATCAACAGGTGTGTTTAGTGCTGTGACTATCTATCAACAGGTGTGTTTAGTGCTGTGACTATCTATAAACAGGTGTGTTTAGTTTAGTGCTGTGACTATCTATAAACAGGTGTGTTTAGTTTAGTGCTGTGACTATCTATAAACAGGTGTGTTTAGTGCTGTGACTATCTATAAACAGGTGTGTTTAGTTTAGTGCTGTGACTATCTATAAACAGGTGTGTTTAGTTTAGTGCTGTGACTATCTATAAACAGGTGTGTTTAGTGCTGTGACTATCTATAAACAGGTGTGTTTAGTTTAGTGCTGTGACTATCTATAAACAGGTGTGTTTAGTGCTGTGACTATCTATAAACAGGTGTGTTTAGTTTAGTGCTGTGACTATCTATAAACAGGTGTGTTTAGTGAGGTGACTATCTATAAACAGGTGTGTTTAGTTTAGTGCTGTGACTATCTATAAACAGGTGTGTTTAGTGCTGTGACTATCTATAAACAGGTGTGTTTAGTTTAGTGCTGTGACTATCTATAAACAGGTGTGTTTAGTGCTGTGACTATCTATCAACAGGTGTGTTTAGTTTAGTGCTGTGACTATCTATAAACAGGTGTGTTTAGTGCTGTGACTATCTATAAACAGGTGTATTTAGTGCTGTGACTATCTATAAACAGGTGTGTTTAGTGCTGTGACTATCTATAAACAGGTGTATTTAGTGCTGTGACTATCTATCAACAGGTGTGTTTAGTGCTGTGACTATCTATAAACAGGTGTGTTTAGTGCTGTGACTATCTATAAACAGGTGTGTTTAGTGCTGTGACTATCTATAAACAGGTGTGTTTAGTTTAGTGCTGTGACTATCTATCAACAGGTGTGTTTAGTTTAGTGCTGTGACTATCTATAAACAGGTGTGTTTAGTGAGGTGACTATCTATAAACAGGTGTGTTTAGTTTAGTGCTGTGACTATCTATAAACAGGTGTGTTTAGTTTAGTGCTGTGACTATCTATAAACAGGTGTGTTTAGTTTAGTGCTGTGACTATCTATAAACAGGTGTGTTTAGTGAGGTGACTATCTATAAACAGGTGTGTTTAATTTAGTGCTGTGACTATCTATAAACAGGTGTGTTTAGTGCTGTGACTATCTATAAACAGGTGTGTTTAGTGCTGTGACTATCTATCAACAGGTGTGTTTAGTTTAGTGCTGTGACTATCTATAAACAGGTGTGTTTAGTGCTGTGACTATCTATAAACAGGTGTGTTTAGTGCTGTGACTATCTATAAACAGGTGTGTTTAGTGCTGTGACTATCTATAAACAGGTGTGTTTAGTGCTGTGACTATCTATAAACAGGCGTGTTTAGTTTAGTGCTGTGACTATCTATAAACAGGTGTGTTTAGTGCTGTGACTATCTATAAACAGGTGTGTTTAGTGCTGTGACTATCTATCAACAGGTGTGTTTAGTGCTGTGACTATCTATAAACAGGTGTGTTTAGTGCTGTGACTATCTATAAACAGGTGTGTTTAGTGCTGTGACTATCTATCAACAGGTGTGTTTAGTTTAGTGCTGTGACTATCTATAAACAGGTGTGTTTAGTGCTGTGACTATCTATAAACAGGTGTGTTTAGTGCTGTGACTATCTATAAACAGGTGTGTTTAGTGCTGTGACTATCTATAAACAGGTGTGTTTAGTGCTGTGACTATCTATAAACAGGCGTGTTTAATTTAGTGCTGTGACTATCTATAAACAGGTGTGTTTAGTGCTGTGACTATCTATAAACAGGTGTGTTTAGTGCTGTGACTATCTATAAACAGGTGTGTTTAGTGCTGTGACTATCTATAAACAGGTGTGTTTAGTGCTGTGACTATCTATCAACAGGTGTGTTTAGTTTAGTGCTGTGACTATCTATAAACAGGTGTGTTTAGTTTAGTGCTGTGACTATCTATAAACAGGTGTGTTTAGTTTAGTGCTGTGACTATCTATAAACAGGTGTGTTTAGTGCTGTGACTATCTATAAACAGGTGTGTTTAGTGCTGTGACTATCTATAAACAGGTGTGTTTAGTGAGGTGACTATCTATAAACAGGTGTGTTTAGTGCTGTGACTATCTATAAACAGGTGTGTTTAGTGAGGTGACTATCTATAAACAGGTGTGTTTAGTGCTGTGACTATCTATAAACAGGTGTGTTTAGTGAGGTGACTATCTATAAACAGGTGTGTTTAGTGAGGTGACTATCTATAAACAGGTGTGTTTAGTGCTGTGACTATCTATAAACAGGTGTGTTTAGTGAGGTGACTATCTATAAACAGGTGTGTTTAGTGCTGTGACTATCTATAAACAGGTGTGTTTAGTGAGGTGACTATCTATAAACAGGTGTGTTTAGTGCTGTGACTATCTATAAACAGGTGTGTTTAGTGCTGTGACTATCTATAAACAGGCGTGTTTAGTTTAGTGCTGTGACTATCTATAAACAGGTGTGTTTAGTGCTGTGACTATCTATAAACAGGTGTGTTTAGTGCTGTGACTATCTATAAACAGGTGTGTTTAGTGCTGTGACTATCTATAAACAGGTGTGTTTAGTGCTGTGACTATCTATAAACAGGTGTGAGTGCTGTGACTATCTATAAACAGGTGTGTTTAGTGAGGTGACTATCTATAAACAGGTGTGTTTAGTTTAGTGCTGTGACTATCTATAAACAGGTGTGTTTAGTGAGGTGACTATCTATAAACAGGTGTGTTTAGTGCTGTGACTATCTATAAACAGGTGTGTTTAGTTTAGTGCTGTGACTATCTATAAACAGGTGTGTTTAGTTTAGTGCTGTGACTATCTATAAACAGGTGTGTTTAGTTTAGTGCTGTGACTATCTATAAACAGGTGTGTTTAGTGAGGTGACTATCTATAAACAGGTGTGTTTAGTTTAGTGCTGTGACTATCTATAAACAGGTGTGTTTAGTGAGGTGACTATCTATAAACAGGTGTGTTTAGTTTAGTGCTGTGACTATCTATAAACAGGTGTGTTTAGTGCTGTGACTATCTATAAACAGGCGTGTTTAGTTTAGTGCTGTGACTATCTATAAACAGGTGTGTTTAGTGCTGTGACTATCTATAAACAGGTGTGTTTAGTGCTGTGACTATCTATAAACAGGTGTGTTTAGTGCTGTGACTATCTATAAACAGGTGTGTTTAGTGAGGTGACTATCTATAAACAGGTGTGTTTAGTTTAGTGCTGTGACTATCTATAAACAGGTGTGTTTAGTTTAGTGCTGTGACTATCTATAAACAGGTGTGTTTAGTGCTGTGACTATCTATAAACAGGTGTGTTTAGTGCTGTGACTATCTATAAACAGGTGTATTTAGTGCTGTGACTATCTATAAACAGGTGTGTTTAGTTTAGTGCTGTGACTATCTATAAACAGGTGTGTTTAGTTTAGTGCTGTGACTATCTATAAACAGGTGTGTTTAGTGAGGTGACTATCTATAAACAGGTGTGTTTAGTGAGGTGACTATCTATAAACAGGTGTATTGAGTGCTGTGACTATCTATAAACAGGAGTGTTTAGTTTAGTGAGGTGACTATCTATAAACAGGTGTGTTTAGTGCTGTGACTATCTATAAACAGGTGTATTTAGTGCTGTGACTATCTATAAACAGGTGTGTTTAGTTTAGTGAGGTGACTATCTATAAACAGGTGTGTTTAGTGCTGTGACTATCTATAAACAGGTGTGTTTAGTTTAGTGCTGTGACTATCTATAAACAGGTGTGTTTAGTGCTGTGACTATCTATAAACAGGTGTGTTTAGTTTAGTGCTGTGACTATCTATAAACAGGTGTGTTTAGTGCTGTGACTATCTATAAACAGGTGTGTTTAGTTTAGTGCTGTGACTATCTATAAACAGGTGTGTTTAGTGCTGTGACTATCTATAAACAGGTGTGTTTAGTGCTGTGACTATCTATAAACAGGTGTGTTTAGTTTAGTGCTGTGACTATCTATAAACAGGTGTGTTTAGTTTAGTGCTGTGACTATCTATAAACAGGTGTGTTTAGTGCTGTGACTATCTATAAACAGGTGTGTTTAGTGCTGTGACTATCTATAAACAGGTGTGTTTAGTTTAGTGCTGTGACTATCTATAAACAGGTGTGTTTAGTGCTGTGACTATCTATAAACAGGTGTGTTTAGTGCTGTGACTATCTATAAACAGGTGTGTTTAGTTTAGTGCTGTGACTATCTATAAACAGGTGTGTTTAGTTTAGTGCTGTGACTATCTATAAACAGGTGTGTTTAGTTTAGTGCTGTGACTATCTATAAACAGGTGTGTTTAGTTTAGTGCTGTGACTATCTATAAACAGGTGTGTTTAGTTTAGTGCTGTGACTATCTATAAACAGGTGTGTTTAGTTTAGTGCTGTGACTATCTATAAACAGGTGTGTTTAGTGCTGTGACTATCTATAAACAGGTGTGTTTAGTTTAGTGCTGTGACTATCTATAAACAGGTGTGTTTAGTTTAGTGCTGTGACTATCTATAAACAGGTGTGTTTAGTTTAGTGCTGTGACTATCTATAAACAGGTGTGTTTAGTTTAGTGCTGTGACTATCTATAAACAGGTGTGTTTAGTTTAGTGCTGTGACTATCTATAAACAGGTGTGTTTAGTGCTGTGACTATCTATAAACAGGTGTGTTTAGTGCTGTGACTATCTATCAACAGGTGTGTTTAGTTTAGTGCTGTGACTATCTATAAACAGGTGTGTTTAGTGCTGTGACTATCTATAAACAGGTGTGTATTTAGTGCTGTGACTATCTATAAACAGGTGTGTTTAGTGCTGTGACTATCTATAAACAGGTGTATTTAGTGCTGTGACTATCTATAAACAGGTGTGTTTAGTGCTGTGACTATCTATAAACAGGTGTGTTTAGTTTAGTGCTGTGACTATCTATAAACAGGTGTGTTTAGTGCTGTGACTATCTATAAACAGGTGTGTTTAGTGCTGTGACTATCTATAAACAGGTGTGTTTAGTGCTGTGACTATCTATAAACAGGTGTGTTTAGTGCTGTGACTATCTATCAACAGGTGTGTTTAGTTTAGTGCTGTGACTATCTATAAACAGGTGTGTTTAGTTTAGTGCTGTGACTATCTATAAACAGGTGTGTTTAGTGCTGTGACTATCTATAAACAGGTGTGTTTAGTGCTGTGACTATCTATAAACAGGTGTGTTTAGTGCTGTGACTATCTATAAACAGGTGTGTTTAGTTTAGTGCTGTGACTATCTATCAACAGGTGTGTTTAGTTTAGTGCTGTGACTATCTATAAACAGGTGTGTTTAGTGAGGTGACTATCTATAAACAGGTGTGTTTAGTTTAGTGCTGTGACTATCTATAAACAGGTGTGTTTAGTTTAGTGCTGTGACTATCTATAAACAGGTGTGTTTAGTTTAGTGCTGTGACTATCTATAAACAGGTGTGTTTAGTGAGGTGACTATCTATAAACAGGTGTGTTTAATTTAGTGCTGTGACTATCTATAAACAGGTGTGTTTAGTGCTGTGACTATCTATAAACAGGTGTATTTAGTGCTGTGACTATCTATAAACAGGTGTGTTTAGTTTAGTGCTGTGACTATCTATAAACAGGTGTGTTTAGTGCTGTGACTATCTATAAACAGGTGTGTTTAGTGCTGTGACTATCTATAAACAGGTGTGTTTAGTGCTGTGACTATCTATAAACAGGTGTGTTTAGTGCTGTGACTATCTATAAACAGGTGTGTTTAGTTTAGTGCTGTGACTATCTATAAACAGGTGTGTTTAGTGCTGTGACTATCTATAAACAGGTGTGTTTAGTGCTGTGACTATCTATAAACAGGTGTGTTTAGTGCTGTGACTATCTATAAACAGGTGTGTTTAGTGCTGTGACTATCTATAAACAGGTGTGTTTAGTTTAGTGCTGTGACTATCTATAAACAGGTGTGTTTAGTTTAGTGCTGTGACTATCTATAAACAGGTGTGTTTAGTTTAGTGCTGTGACTATCTATAAACAGGTGTGTTTAGTGAGGTGACTATCTATAAACAGGTGTGTTTAGTGCTGTGACTATCTATAAACAGGTGTGTTTAGTGAGGTGACTATCTATAAACAGGTGTGTTTAGTGCTGTGACTATCTATAAACAGGTGTGTTTAGTGCTGTGACTATCTATAAACAGGTGTGTTTAGTGAGGTGACTATCTATAAACAGGTGTGTTTAGTGCTGTGACTATCTATAAACAGGTGTGTTTAGTGAGGTGACTATCTATAAACAGGTGTGTTTAGTGCTGTGACTATCTATAAACAGGTGTTTAGTTTAGTGCTGTGACTATCTATAAACAGGTGTGTTTAGTGCTGTGACTATCTATAAACAGGTGTGTTTAGTGCTGTGACTATCAATAAACAGGTGTGTTTAGTTTAGTGCTGTGACTATCTATAAACAGGTGTGTTTAGTGCTGTGACTATCTATAAACAGGTGTGTTTAGTGCTGTGACTATCTATAAACAGGTGTGTTTAGTGCTGTGACTATCTATAAACAGGTGTGTTTAGTTTAGTGCTGTGACTATCTATAAACAGGTGTGTTTAGTGCTGTGACTATCTATAAACAGGTGTGTTTAGTGCTGTGACTATCTATAAACAGGTGTGTTTAGTTTAGTGCTGTGACTATCTATAAACAGGTGTGTTTAGTTTAGTGCTGTGACTATCTATAAACAGGTGTGTTTAGTGCTGTGACTATCTATAAACAGGTGTGTTTAGTTTAGTGCTGTGACTATCTATAAACAGGTGTGTTTAGTGAGGTGACTATCTATAAACAGGTGTGTTTAGTTTAGTGCTGTGACTATCTATAAACAGGTGTGTTTAGTGCTGTGACTATCTATAAACAGGTGTGTTTAGTTTAGTGCTGTGACTATCTATAAACAGGTGTGTTTAGTGCTGTGACTATCTATAAACAGGTGTGTTTAGTTTAGTGCTGTGACTATCTATAAACAGGTGTGTTTAGTGCTGTGACTATCTATAAACAGGTGTGTTTAGTGCTGTGACTATCTATAAACAGGTGTGTTTAGTGCTGTGACTATCTATAAACAGGTGTGTTTAGTGCTGTGACTATCTATAAAAAGGTGTGTTTAGTTTAGTGCTGTGACTATCTATAAACAGTGTGTGTTTAGTTTAGTGCTGTGACTATCTATAAACAGGTGTGTTTAGTGCTGTGACTATCTATAAACAGGTGTGTTTAGTGCTGTGACTATCTATAAACAGGTGTATTTAGTGCTGTGACTATCTATAAACAGGTGTGTTTAGTGCTGTGACTATCTATAAACAGGTGTGTTTAGTGCTGTGACTATCTATAAACAGGTGTATTTAGTGCTGTGACTATCTATAAACAGGTGTGTTTAGTTTAGTGCTGTGACTATCTATAAACAGGTGTGTTTAGTGCTGTGACTATCTATAAACAGGTGTGTTTAGTTTAGTGCTGTGACTATCTATAAACAGGTGTGTTTAGTGCTGTGACTATCTATAAACAGGTGTGTTTAGTTTAGTGCTGTGACTATCTATAAACAGGTGTGTTTAGTGCTGTGACTATCTATAAACAGGTGTGTTTAGTTTAGTGCTGTGACTATCTATAAACAGGTGTGTTTAGTTTAGTGCTGTGACTATCTATAAACAGGTGTGTTTAGTGCTGTGACTATCTATAAACAGGTGTGTTTAGTTTAGTGCTGTGACTATCTATAAACAGGTGTGTTTAGTTTAGTGCTGTGACTATCTATAAACAGGTGTGTTTAGTGAGGTGACTATCTATAAACAGGTGTGTTTAGTTTAGTGCTGTGACTATCTATAAACAGGTGTGTTTAGTGCTGTGACTATCTATAAACAGGTGTGTTTAGTGCTGTGACTATCTATAAACAGGTGTGTTTAGTTTAGTGCTGTGACTATCTATAAACAGGTGTGTTTAGTGCTGTGACTATCTATAAACAGGTGTGTTTAGTGCTGTGACTATCTATAAACAGGTGTGTTTAGTGCTGTGACTATCTATAAACAGGTGTGTTTAGTGCTGTGACTATCTATAAACAGGTGAGTTTAGTTTAGTGCTGTGACTATCTATAAACAGGTGTGTTTAGTGCTGTGACTATCTATAAACAGGTGTGTTTAGTTTAGTGCTGTGACTATCTATAAACAGGTGTGTTTAGTGCTGTGACTATCTATAAACAGGTGTGTTTAGTTTAGTGCTGTGACTATCTATAAACAGGTGTGTTTAGTTTAGTGCTGTGACTATCTATAAACAGGTGTGTTTAGTGCTGTGACTATCTATAAACAGGTGTGTTTAGTGAGGTGACTATCTATAAACAGGTGTATTAGTGCTGTGACTATCTATAAACAGGTGTGTTTAGTTTAGTGCTGTGACTATCTATAAACAGGTGTGTTTAGTGCTGTGACTATCTATAAACAGGTGTATTTAGTGCTGTGACTATCTATAAACAGGTGTGTTTAGTTTAGTGCTGTGACTATCTATAAACAGGTGTGTTTAGTGCTGTGACTATCTATAAACAGGTGTGTTTAGTTTAGTGCTGTGACTATCTATAAACAGGTGTGTTTAGTGCTGTGACTATCTATAAACAGGTGTGTTTAGTTTAGTGCTGTGACTATCTATAAACAGGGTGTTTAGTTTAGTGCTGTGACTATCTATAAACAGGTGTGTTTAGTGCTGTGACTATCTATAAACAGTGTGTTTAGTTTAGTGCTGTGACTATCTATAAACAGGTGTGTTTAGTTTAGTGCTGTGACTATCTATAAACAGGTGTGTTTAGTTTAGTGCTGTGACTATCTATAAACAGGTGTGTTTAGTGCTGTGACTATCTATAAACAGGTGTGTTTAGTTTAGTGCTGTGACTATCTATAAACAGGTGTGTTTAGTGCTGTGACTATCTATAAACAGGTGTGTTTAGTGCTGTGACTATCTATAAACAGGTGTGTTTAGTGCTGTGACTATCTATAAACAGGTGTGTTTAGTTTAGTGCTGTGACTATCTATAAACAGGTGTGTTTAGTTTAGTGCTGTGACTATCTATAAACAGGTGTGTTTAGTTTAGTGCTGTGACTATCTATAAACAGGTGTGTTTAGTTTAGTGCTGTGACTATCTATAAACAGGTGTGTTTAGTGCTGTGACTATCTATAAACAGGTGTGTTTAGTGCTGTGACTATCTATAAACAGGTGTGTTTAGTGCTGTGACTATCTATAAACAGGTGTGTTTAGTGCTGTGACTATCTATAAACAGGTGTGTTTAGTGCTGTGACTATCTATAAACAGGTGTGTTTAGTGCTGTGACTATCTATAAACAGGTGTGTTTAGTGCTGTGACTATCTATAAACAGGTGTGTTTAGTGCTGTGACTATCTATAAACAGGTGTGTTTAGTTTAGTGCTGTGACTATCTATAAACAGGTGTGTTTAGTGCTGTGACTATCTATAAACAGGTGTGTTTAGTGCTGTGACTATCTATAAACAGGTGTGTTTAGTGCTGTGACTATCTATAAACAGGTGTGTTTAGTGCTGTGACTATCTATAAACAGGGTGTTTAGTTTAGTGCTGTGACTATCTATAAACAGGTGTGTTTAGTGCTGTGACTATCTATAAACAGGTGTGTTTAGTGCTGTGACTATCTATAAACAGGTGTGTTTAGTGCTGTGACTATCTATAAACAGGTGTGTTTAGTGCTGTGACTATCTATAAACAGGTGTGTTTAGTGCTGTGACTATCTATAAACAGGTGTGTTTAGTTTAGTGCTGTGACTATCTATAAACAGGTGTGTTTAGTGAGGTGACTATCTATAAACAGGTGTGTTTAGTGCTGTGACTATCTATAAACAGGTGTGTTTAGTTTAGTGCTGTGACTATCTATAAACAGGTGTGTTTAGTTTAGTGCTGTGACTATCTATAAACAGGTGTGTTTAGTTTAGTGCTGTGACTATCTATAAACAGGTGTGTTTAGTTTAGTGCTGTGACTATCTATAAACAGGTGTGTTTAGTGCTGTGACTATCTATAAACAGGTGTGTTTAGTTTAGTGCTGTGACTATCTATAAACAGGTGTGTTTAGTGCTGTGACTATCTATAAACAGGTGTGTTTAGTGCTGTGACTATCTATAAACAGGTGTGTTTAGTGCTGTGACTATCTATAAACAGGTGTGTTTAGTGCTGTGACTATCTATAAACAGGTGTGTTTAGTGCTGTGACTATCTATAAACAGGTGTGTTTAGTTTAGTGGTGACTATCTATAAACAGGTGTGTTTAGTTTAGTGCTGTGACTATCTATAAACAGGTGTGTTTAGTTTAGTGCTGTGACTATCTATAAACAGGTGACTATCTTAAACAGGTGTATTTAGTGCTGTGACTATCTATAAACAGGTGTGTTTAGTTTAGTGCTGTGACTATCTATAAACAGGTGTAGTTTAGTGCTGTGACTATCTATAAACAGGTGTGTTTAGTGCTGTGACTATCTATAAACAGGTGTGTTTAGTTTAGTGCTGTGACTATCTATAAACAGGTGTGTTTAGTGCTGTGACTATCTATAAACAGGTGTGTTTAGTTTAGTGCTGTGACTATCTATAAACAGGTGTGTTTAGTGCTGTGACTATCTATAAACAGGTGTGTTTAGTTTAGTGCTGTGACTATCTATAAACAGGTGTGTTTAGTGCTGTGACTATCTATAAACAGGTGTATTTAGTGCTGTGACTATCTATAAACAGGTGTGTTTAGTTTAGTGCTGTGACTATCTATAAACAGGTGTGTTTAGTGCTGTGACTATCTATAAACAGGTGTGTTTAGTTTAGTGCTGTGACTATCTATAAACAGGTGTGTTAAGTGCTGTGACTATCTATAAACAGGTGTGTTTAGTTTAGTGCTGTGACTATCTATAAACAGGTGTGTTTAGTTTAGTGCTGTGACTATCTATAAACAGGTGTGTTTAGTGCTGTGACTATCTATAAACAGGTGTGTTTAGTTTAGTGCTGTGACTATCTATAAACAGGTGTGTTTTTAGTGCTGTGACTATCTATAAACAGGTGTGTTTAGTGCTGTGACTATCTATAAACAGGTGTGTTTAGTTTAGTGCTGTGACTATCTATAAACAGGTGTATTTAGTGCTGTGACTATCTATAAACAGGTGTATTTAGTGCTGTGACTATCTATAAACAGGTGTATTTAGTGCTGTGACTATCTATAAACAGGTGTATTTAGTGCTGTGACTATCTATAAACAGGTGTGTTTAGTGCTGTGACTATCTATAAACAGGTGTGTTTAGTGCTGTGACTATCTATAAACAGGTGTGTTTAGTCTAGTGCTGTGACTATCTATAAACAGGTGTGTTTAGTGCTGTGACTATCTATAAACAGGTGTGTTTAGTGCTGTGACTATCTATAAACAGGTGTGTTTAGTGCTGTGACTATCTATAAACAGGTGTGTTTAGTGCTGTGACTATCTATAAACAGGTGTGTTTAGTGCTGTGACTATCTATAAACAGGTGTGTTTAGTTTAGTGCTGTGACTATCTATAAACAGGTGTGTTTAGTTTAGTGCTGTGACTATCTATAAACAGGTGTGTTTAGTGCTGTGACTATCTATAAACAGGTGTGTTTAGTGCTGTGACTATCTATAAACAGGTGTGTTTAGTTTAGTGCTGTGACTATCTATAAACAGGTGTGTTTAGTTTAGTGCTGTGACTATCTATAAACAGGTGTGTTTAGTTTAGTGCTGTGACTATCTATAAACAGGTGTGTTTAGTTTAGTGCTGTGACTATCTATAAACAGGTGTGTTTAGTTTAGTGCTGTGACTATCTATAAACAGGTGTGTTTTTAGTGCTGTGACTATCTATAAACAGGTGTGTTTAGTGCTGTGACTATCTATAAACAGGTGTGTTTAGTGCTGTGACTATCTATAAACAGGTGTGTTTAGTGCTGTGACTATCTATAAACAGGTGTGTTTAGTGCTGTGACTATCTATAAACAGGTGTAGTTTAGTGCTGTGACTATCTATAAACAGGTGTGTTTAGTGCTGTGACTATCTATAAACAGGTGTGTTTAGTGCTGTGACTATCTATAAACAGGTGTGTTTAGTTTAGTGAGGTGACTATCTATAAACAGGTGTATTTAGTGCTGTGACTATCTATAAACAGGTGTGTTTAGTGAGGTGACTATCTATAAACAGGTGTATTTAGTGCTGTGACTATCTATAAACAGGTGTGTTTAGTGTTGTGACTATCTATAAACAGGTGTGTTTAGTGCTGTGACTATCTATAAACAGGTGTGTTTAGTGCTGTGACTATCTATAAACAGGTGTGTTTAGTGCTGTGACTATCTATAAACAGGTGTGTTTAGTGCTGTGACTATCTATAAACAGGTGTGTTTAGTGCTGTGACTATCTATAAACAGGTGTGTTTAGTGCTGTGACTATCTATAAACAGTGTGTTTGTTTAGTGCTGTGACTATCTATAAACAGGTGTGTTTAGTGCTGTGACTATCTATAAACAGGTGTGTTTAGTGCTGTGACTATCTATAAACAGGTGTGTTTAGTTTAGTGCTGTGACTATCTATAAACAGGTGTGTTTAGTGCTGTGACTATCTATAAACAGGTGTGTTTAGTGCTGTGACTATCTATAAACAGGTGTAGTTTAGTGCTGTGACTATCTATAAACAGGTGTGTTTAGTGCTGTGACTATCTATAAACAGGTGTGTTTAGTTTAGTGCTGTGACTATCTATAAACAGGTGTGTAGTTTAGTGCTGTGACTATCTATAAACAGGTGTGTTTAGTTTAGTGCTGTGACTATCTATAAACAGGTGTGTTTAGTGCTGTGACTATCTATAAACAGGTGTGTTTAGTGCTGTGACTATCTATAAACAGGTGTGTTTAGTGCTGTGACTATCTATAAACAGGTGTGTTTAGTGCTGTGACTATCTATAAACAGGTGTGTTTAGTTTAGTGCTGTGACTATCTATAAACAGGTGTGTTTAGTGCTGTGACTATCTATAAACAGGTGTGTTTAGTGCTGTGACTATCTATAAACAGGTGTGTGTTTAGTGCTGTGACTATCTATAAACAGGTGTGTTTAGTGCTGTGACTATCTATAAACAGGTGTGTTTAGTTTAGTGCTGTGACTATCTATAAACAGGTGTGTTTAGTGCTGTGACTATCTATAAACAGGTGTTTAGTTTAGTGCTGTGACTATCTATAAACAGGTGTGTTTAGTGCTGTGACTATCTATAAACAGGTGTGTTTAGTGCTGTGACTATCTATAAACAGGTGTGTTTAGTTTAGTGCTGTGACTATCTATAAACAGGTGTGTTTAGTTTAGTGCTGTGACTATCTATAAACAGGTGTGTTTAGTGCTGTGACTATCTATAAACAGGTGTGTTTAGTGCTGTGACTATCTATAAACAGGTGTGTTTAGTTTAGTGCTGTGACTATCTATAAACAGTGTGTGTTTAGTGCTGTGACTATCTATAAACAGGTGTGTTTAGTGCTGTGACTATCTATAAACAGGTGTGTTTAGTGCTGTGACTATCTATAAACAGGTGTGTTTAGTTTAGTGCTGTGACTATCTATAAACAGGTGTGTTTAGTGCTGTGACTATCTATAAACAGGTGTGTTTAGTTTAGTGCTGTGACTATCTATAAACAGGTGTGTTTAGTGCTGTGACTATCTATAAACAGGTGTGTTTAGTGCTGTGACTATCTATAAACAGGTGTGTTTAGTGCTGTGACTATCTATAAACAGGTGTGTTTAGTGCTGTGACTATCTATAAACAGGTGTGTTTAGTGCTGTGACTATCTATAAACAGGTGTGTTTAGTGCTGTGACTATCTATAAACAGGTGTGTTTAGTGCTGTGACTATCTATAAACAGGGTGTTTAGTTTAGTGCTGTGACTATCTATAAACAGGTGTGTTTAGTGCTGTGACTATCTATAAACAGGTGTGTTTAGTGCTGTGACTATCTATAAACAGGTGTGTTTAGTGCTGTGACTATCTATAAACAGGTGTGTTTGTTTAGTGCTGTGACTATCTATAAACAGGTGTGTTTAGTAGTGCTGTGACTATCTATAAACAGGTGTGTTTAGTTTAGTGCTGTGACTATCTATAAACAGGTGTGTTTAGTTTAGTGCTGTGACTATCTATAAACAGGTGTGTTTAGTTTAGTGCTGTGACTATCTATAAACAGGTGTGTTTAGTGCTGTGACTATCTATAAACAGGTGTGTTTAGTTTAGTGCTGTGACTATCTATAAACAGGTGTGTTTAGTGCTGTGACTATCTATAAACAGGTGTTTAGTTTAGTGCTGTGACTATCTATAAACAGGTGTGTTTAGTGCTGTGACTATCTATAAACAGGTGTGTTTAGTGCTGTGACTATCTATAAACAGGTGTGTTTAGTGCTGTGACTATCTATAAACAGGTGTGTTTAGTGCTGTGACTATCTATAAACAGGTGTGTTTAGTGCTGTGACTATCTATAAACAGGTGTGTTTAGTGCTGTGACTATCTATAAACAGGTGTGTTTAGTTTAGTGCTGTGACTATCTATAAACAGGTGTGTTTAGTGCTGTGACTATCTATAAACAGGTGTGTTTAGTGCTGTGACTATCTATAAACAGGTGTGTTTAGTGCTGTGACTATCTATAAACAGGTGTGTTTAGTGCTGTGACTATCTATAAACAGGTGTGTTTAGTTTAGTGCTGTGACTATCTATAAACAGGTGTGTTTAGTTTAGTGCTGTGACTATCTATAAAACAGGTGTGACTATCTTAAACAGTTTAGTGCTGTGACTATCTATAAACAGGTGTATTTAGTGCTGTGACTATCTATAAACAGGTGTGTTTAGTTTAGTGCTGTGACTATCTATAAACAGGTGTGTTTAGTGCTGTGACTATCTATAAACAGGTGTGTTTAGTTTAGTGCTGTGACTATCTATAAACAGGTGTGTTTAGTGCTGTGACTATCTATAAACAGGTGTGTTTAGTTTAGTGCTGTGACTATCTATAAACAGGTGTGTTTAGTGCTGTGACTATCTATAAACAGGTGTGTTTAGTGCTGTGACTATCTATAAACAGGTGTGTTTAGTGCTGTGACTATCTATAAACAGGTGTGTTTAGTGCTGTGACTATCTATAAACAGGTGTGTTTAGTTTAGTGCTGTGACTATCTATAAACAGGTGTGTTTAGTGCTGTGACTATCTATAAACAGGTGTGTTTAGTCTAGTGCTGTGACTATCTATAAACAGGTGTGTTTAGTGCTGTGACTATCTATAAACAGGTGTGTTTAGTTTAGTGCTGTGACTATCTATAAACAGGTGTGTTTAGTGCTGTGACTATCTATAAACAGGTGTATTTAGTGCTGTGACTATCTATAAACAGGTGTGTTTAGTTTAGTGCTGTGACTATCTATAAACAGGTGTGTTTAGTGCTGTGACTATCTATAAACAGGTGTGTTTAGTTTAGTGCTGTGACTATCTATAAACAGGTGTGTTTAGTGCTGTGACTATCTATAAACAGGTGTGTTTAGTTTAGTGCTGTGACTATCTATAAACAGGTGTGTTTAGTTTAGTGCTGTGACTATCTATAAACAGGTGTGTTTAGTGCTGTGACTATCTATAAACAGGTGTGTTTAGTTTAGTGCTGTGACTATCTATAAACAGGTGTGTTTAGTTTAGTGCTGTGACTATCTATAAACAGGTGTATTTAGTGCTGTGACTATCTATAAACAGGTGTGTTTAGTGCTGTGACTATCTATAAACAGGTGTATTTAGTGCTGTGACTATCTATAAACAGGTGTGTTTAGTGTTGTGACTATCTATAAACAGGTGTGTTTAGTGCTGTGACTATCTATAAACAGGTGTGTTTAGTGCTGTGACTATCTATAAACAGGTGTGTTTAGTGCTGTGACTATCTATAAACAGGTGTGACTATCTATGTTTAGTGCTGTGACTATCTATAAACAGGTGTGTTTAGTGCTGTGACTATCTATAAACAGGTGTGTTTAGTGCTGTGACTATCTATAAACAGGTGTGTTTAGTGCTGTGACTATCTATAAACAGGTGTGTTTAGTTTAGTGCTGTGACTATCTATAAACAGGTGTGTTTAGTGCTGTGACTATCTATAAACAGGTGTGTTTAGTGCTGTGACTATCTATAAACAGGTGTGTTTAGTTTAGTGCTGTGACTATCTATAAACAGGTGTGTTTAGTGCTGTGACTATCTATAAACAGGTGTGTTTAGTTTAGTGCTGTGACTATCTATAAACAGGTGTGTTTAGTTTAGTGCTGTGACTATCTATAAACAGGTGTGTTTAGTTTAGTGCTGTGACTATCTATAAACAGGTGTGTTTAGTTTAGTGCTGTGACTATCTATAAACAGGTGTGTTTAGTGCTGTGACTATCTATAAACAGGTGTGTTTAGTTTAGTGCTGTGACTATCTATAAACAGGTGTGTTTAGTTTAGTGCTGTGACTATCTATAAACAGGTGTGTTTAGTTTAGTGCTGTGACTATCTATAAACAGGTGTGTTTAGTGCTGTGACTATCTATAAACAGGTGTGTTTAGTGCTGTGACTATCTATAAACAGGTGTGTTTAGTTTAGTGCTGTGACTATCTATAAACAGGTGTGTTTAGTGCTGTGACTATCTATAAACAGGTGTGTTTAGTGCTGTGACTATCTATAAACAGGTGTGTTTAGTGCTGTGACTATCTATAAACAGGTGTATTTAGTGCTGTGACTATCTATAAACAGGTGTGTTTAGTTTAGTGCTGTGACTATCTATAAACAGTGCTGTGACTATCTATAAACAGGTGTGTTTAGTGCTGTGACTATCTATAAACAGGTGTGTTTAGTTTAGTGCTGTGACTATCTATAAACAGGTGTGTTTAGTTTAGTGCTGTGACTATCTATAAACAGGTGTGTTTAGTTTAGTGCTGTGACTATCTATAAACAGGTGTGTTTAGTTTAGTGCTGTGACTATCTATAAACAGGTGTGTTTAGTTTAGTGCTGTGACTATCTATAAACAGGTGTGTTTAGTTTAGTGCTGTGACTATCTATAAACAGGTGTGTTTAGTTTAGTGCTGTGACTATCTATAAACAGGTGTGTTTAGTTTAGTGCTGTGACTATCTATAAACAGGTGTGTTTAGTTTAGTGCTGTGACTATCTATAAACAGGTGTGTTTAGTGCTGTGACTATCTATAAACAGGTGTGTTTAGTTTAGTGCTGTGACTATCTATAAACAGGTGTGTTTAGTGCTGTGACTATCTATAAACAGGTGTGTTTAGTGCTGTGACTATCTATAAACAGGTGTGTTTAGTTTAGTGCTGTGACTATCTATAAACAGGTGTGTTTAGTGCTGTGACTATCTATAAACAGGTGTGTTTAGTGCTGTGACTATCTATAAACAGGTGTGTTTAGTTTAGTGCTGTGACTATCTATAAACAGGTGTGTTTAGTGCTGTGACTATCTATAAACAGTGCTGTGACTATCTATAAACAGGTGTGTTTAGTGCTGTGACTATCTATAAACAGGTGTGTTTAGTTTAGTGCTGTGACTATCTATAAACAGGTGTGTTTAGTGCTGTGACTATCTATAAACAGGTGTGTTTAGTTTAGTGCTGTGACTATCTATAAACAGGTGTGTTTAGTTTAGTGCTGTGACTATCTATAAACAGGTGTGTTTAGTTTAGTGCTGTGACTATCTAGAAACAGGTGTGTTTAGTGCTGTGACTATCTATAAACAGGTGTGTTTAGTTTAGAACAAGACACTTGGTTCCCTTTGTTGGATATGAGACATCTGTTTTTCTTTCTGGTGTACAGATAAGTTGTTGCGTGAGCACACGTGCAGAGTTTTTTTATTTTTCTTACAAAAACATAATGTTTGATGTTAGTTATTGACACCTGGTTGAATCCTTAGTCCTGTAAGCTCAGCTCTGCCAAACCAATCATTATTCATATATTCACTACTAAAGATGAACACTCACAGATTACTCTTCCAACAGGGATCCTTGATATGGGTTGGAGCCGATGTGATGCTTTATATATCAAAGTACACTCAAATACTTGGATTGAGATCAATGGCCATGAAATGGGACGTTATCCATCTTCACTCGGACTCCACATCGTAATGCATATGGGGTACGGTGTGTGTGTGTGTGGGTGTTATGTGTTTGTGTGTATACTTTGAAATACCATGCCAAGATCAAGGGAGGTGGTAACCCCCAAGCTCATTACTGTTGATGAGTTGTCGGAATGGTAGTACGGGGGGAACTGTGGACTCTCACAAACCTGAAACCTATCTATACTCTGACTGTGCCTCCTCAAACCTCAAATCTAACCCTTCTCTGACTGTGCCTCCTCAAACCTCAAATCTAACCCTTCTCTGACTGTGCCTCCTCAAACCTCAAATCTAACCCTTCTCTGACTGTGCCTCCTCAAACCTCAAACCTAACTCGACTCCGACTCTGCCTCCTCAAATCTAACCCTTCTCTGACTGTGCCTCCTCAAACCTCAAATCTAACCCTTCTCTGACTGTGCCTCCTCAAACCTCAAACTTAACTCTCCGACTCTGCCTCCTCAAATCTAACTCAAACCTAACTCTACTCTGAATGTGCCTCCTCAAACCTCACACCTAACTCTACTCTGACTCCTCAAACCTCAAACCTAACTCTACTCCAACTCTGCCTCCTCAAACCCTAAACCTAACTCTACTCCGACTCTGACTCCTCAAACCTAACTCTACTCCAACTCTGCCTCCTCAAACCTAACTGTACTCCGACTCTGCCTCCTCAAACCTAACTATAGTCTGACTGTGCCTCCTCAAACCTCAAATCTAACTCTACTCTGACTCCTCAAACCTAACTCTACTCTGCCTCCTCAAACCTCAAACCTAACTCTACTCTGAATCCTCAAACCTAACTCTACTCTGACTGTGCCTCCTCAAACAAACCTAACTCTACTCTGACTCCTCAAACCTCAAACCTAACTCTACTCCGACTCTGCCTCCTCAAACCTAACTCTACTCCGACTCTGCCTCCTCAAACCCAACTTTACTCCGACTCTGCCTCCTCAAACCTAACTCTACTCCGACTCTGCCTCCTCAAACCTAACTCTACTCCGACTCTGCCTCCTCAAACCTAACTCTACTCCGACTCTGCCTCCTCAAACCTAACTCTACTCCGACTCTGCCTCCTCAAACCTAACTCTACTCCGACTCTGCCTCCTCAAACCTAACTCTACTCCGACTCTGCCTCCTCAAACCTCAAACCTCAAACTCTCTACTCCGACTCTGCCTCCTCAAACCTAACTCTACTCCGACTCTGCCTCCTCAAACCTAACTCTACTCCGACTCTGCCTCCTCAAACCTAACTCTACTCCGACTCTGCCTCTAACTCAAACCTCAAACCTAACTCTACTCCGACTCTGCCTCCTCAAACCTAACTCTGACTCTATTCTGACTCTGCCTCCTCAAACCTAACTCTACTCCGACTCTGCCTCCTCAAACCTAACTCTACTCCGACTCTGCCTCCTCAAACCTAACTCTACTCCGACTCTGCCTCCTCAAACCTAACTCTACTCCGACTCTGCCTCCTCAAACCTAACTCTACTCCGACTCTGCCTCCTCAAACCTAACTCTACTCCGACTCTGCCTCCTCAAACCTAACTCTACTCCGACTCTGCCTCCTCAAACCTAACTCTACTCCGACTCTGCCTCCTCAAACCTAACTCTACTCCGACTCTGCCTCCTCAAACCTAACTCTACTCCGACTCTGCCTCCTCAAACCTAACTCTGACTCCGACTCTGCCTCCTCAAACCTCAAACCTAACTCTACTCCGACTCTGCCTCCTCAAACCTAACTCTGACTCCGACTCTGCCTCCTCAAACCTCAAACCTAACTCTACTCCGACTCTGCCTCCTCAAACCTCAAACCTCAAACTCTACTCCGACTCTGCCTCCTCAAACCTAACTCTACTCCGACTCTGCCTCCTCAAACCCAACTCTACTCCGACTCTGCCTCCTCAAACCTAACTCTGACTCCGACTCTGCCTCCTCAAACCTCAAACCTAACTCTACTCTGACTCCTCAAACCTCAAACCTAACTCTACTCCGACTCTGCCTCCTCAAACCTAACTCTACTCCGACTCTGCCTCCTCAAACCTAACTCTACTCCGACTCTGCCTCCTCAAACCTAACTCTACTCCGACTCTGCCTCCTCAAACCTAACTCTGACTCCGACTCTGCCTCCTCAAACCTAACTCTACTCCGACTCTGCCTCCTCAAACCTAACTCTACTCCGACTCTGCCTCCTCAAACCTAACTCTACTCCGACTCTGCCTCCTCAAACCTAACTCTACTCCGACTCTGCCTCCTCAAACCTAACTCTGACTCCGACTCTGCCTCCTCAAACCTAACTCTACTCCGACTCTGCCTCCTCAAACCTAACTCTACTCCGACTCTGCCTCCTCAAACCTAACTCTACTCCGACTCTGCCTCCTCAAACCTAACTCTACTCCGACTCTGCCTCCTCAAACCTAACTCTGACTCCGACTCTGCCTCCTCAAACCTAACTCTACTCCGACTCTGCCTCCTCAAACCTAACTCTACTCCGACTCTGCCTCCTCAAACCTAACTCTACTCCGACTCTGCCTCCTCAAACATAACTCTGACTCCAACTCTGCCTCCTCAAACCTAACTCTGACTCCAGCTACGGCTTCCTAACGAGGACATGCAGGAACACCAGAGGAGTTCTGGCTTTGTCCTTCCCACTCATCACTCTCTTTCTCATCTCTCAATCTCTCCTGTATTCCCTGTCTATTGTTCTCTTGCTAATAAGATCCACTATGTGTGTGTGTGTGTGTGTGTGTGTGTGTGTGTGTGTGTGTGTGTGTGTGTGTGTGTGTGTGTGTGTGTGTGTGTGTGTGTGTGTGTGTGTGTGTGTGTGTGTGTGTGTGTGTGTGTGTGTGTGTGTGTGTGTGTGTGTGTTTGTGTGTAAATCCACTTCAAAACAACATAATTATCACATCCTGTGTGAAATCCTTCCCTTCTCTCCTTCTTCTTCTGCCTCATATGTCTATTGGTCTTCTCTCTCTCCCCCATCATCTGTTTTTTCTTGGCAGGCGCAGAGAGAGGGAACTCGAGTCAGGGAGGAGGAGACAAAGAAGTGAAGGGAGCGAGGGAAGGAAGAGGAGGAGAAGGGACAGAAAGGAGAGAAGAGAGAGGGAAGAGGAGAGAGGAGAGAGGGAAGAGGAGAGAGGAGAGAGGAGAGAGGGAAGGAAGCGGAGGAGAAGGGACAGAGAGGAGAGATGAGAGAGGGAAGAGGAGAGAGGAGAAGGGACAGAGAGCAGAGATGAGAGATGAGAGAGGGCAGAAGTGAAGGGAGAGAGGGAAGGAAGCGGAGGAGAAGGGACAGAGAGGAGAGAGAGGAGAGAGGTAAGGATGTGGAAGAGGAGAGGGGAGAGAGGAGAGAGGAGAGAGGAGAGGAAGAGGAGAGAGGGAGGAGAGGGAAGGGAGAGAAGGAGGGAAGGGAGAGAGGGAGATGATTGAGGGAAGAGGAGAGAGGAGAGAGGGAAGAGGAGAGAGGAGAGAGGAGAGAGGGAAGGAAGTGAAGGAGAAGAGACAGAGAGCAGAGATGAGAGAGGGAAGAGGAGAGAGGGAGAGGAAGGAAGAGGAGAGAGGGAGACAGAGGGAGGAGAGGAGAGAGGGAAGGATGGAGAGGAGAAGGGACAGAGAGCAGAGAGGAGAGAGGAGAGAGGAGAGAGAGAGAGGAGAGAGGAGAGAGGAGAGAGAGGGGAAGGAGAGGCGGAGGAGAGGGACAGAGAGCAGAGAGGGAAGAGGAGAGAGGAGAGAGGAGAGAGAGGAGAGAGGAGAGAGGAGAGGAGGAGGGGAGGAGAGAGGAGAGAGGAGAGAGGGAAGAGGAGAGAGGAGGAGAGAGGGAAGGAAGAGGAGGAAGAGAAGGGACAGAGAGCAGAGAGGGAGAGAGGAGAGAGGAGAGAGGAGAGAAGAGAGAGAGAGAGAGGGAGGGAGAGGAGAGAGAGAGGAGAGAGGAGAGAGGGAAGGAAGCGGAGGAGAAGGGACAGAGAGCAGAGATGAGAGGGGGAAGAGGAGAGAGGAGAGAGGAGAGAGGAGAGAGGAGAGAGGAGAGAGGAGAGAGGGAAGAGGAGAGAGGAGAGAGGGAAGGAAGCGGAAGAGAAAGGACAGAGGAGGAGAGAGGAGAGAGGAGAGAGGGAAGGAAGCGGAGGAGAAGGGACAGAGAGGAGAGATGAGAGAGGGAAGAGGAGAGAGGAGAGAGGGAAGAGGAGAGAGGATAGAGGAGAGAGGGAAGGAAGCGGAGGAGAAGAGACAGAGGAGAGAGGAGAGAGCGAAGGAAGCGGAGGAGAAGGGACAGAGAGCAGAGATGAGAGAGGGAAGAGGAGAGAGGAGAGAGGGAAGAGGAGAGAGGAGAGAGGAGAGAGGGAAGGAAGCGGAGGAGAAGGGACAGAGGAAGAGGAGAGAGGAGAGAGGGAAGGAAGCGGAGGAGAAGGGACAGAGAGCAGAGAGGGAAGAGGAGAGAGGAGAGGAGAGGAGGAGGAGAGGAGAGAGGAGAGAGGAGAGAGGAGAGAGGAGAGAGGGAGAGAGGAAGAGGAGAGAGGAGAGAGGGAAGGAAGCGGAAGAGAAAGGACAGAGAGGAGAGAGGGAAGAGGGAGAGGAGGAGAGAAGGAGAGGAGAGGAGGAGAGAGGGAAGAGGAGAGAGGAGAGAGGAGAGAGGAAGAGGAGAGGAGAGAGGGAAGGAAGCGGAGGAGAAGGACAGAAGGGAGAGAGCAGAGAGGGAAGAGGAGAGAGGAGAGAGGAGAGAGGAGGAGAGAGAGAGAGAGGAGAGAGGGGAGAGGAGAGAGGGAAGAGGAGAGAGGAGAGAGGGAAGGAAGCGGAAGAGAAAGGACAGAGAGGAGAGAGGAGAGAGGAGAGAGGAGAGAGGGAAGGAAGCGGAGGAGAAGGGACAGAGAGGAGAGATGAGAGAGGGAAGAGGAGAGAGGATAGAGGAGAGAGGGAAGGAAGCGGAGGAGAAGAGACAGAGGAGAGAGGAGAGAGGGAAGGAAGCGGAGGAGAAGGGACAGAGAGCAGAGATGAGAGAGGGAAGAGGAGAGAGGAGAGAGGGAAGGAAGCGGAGGAGAGGGACAGAGAGCAGAGATGAGAGAGGGAAGAGGAGAGAGGAGAGAGGGAAGAAAGCGGAGGAGAAGGGACAGAGAGGAGAAAGAGGAGCGAGAGGAGAGAGGGAAGGAAGCGGAGGAGAGGGACAGAGAGCAGAGATGAGAGAGGGAAGAGGAGAGAGGAGAGAGGGAAGGAAGTGGAAGAGAAAGGAGGAGATAGAGAGGAGAGGGAGGAGAGAGGAGAGAGGAGAGAGAGGAGAGAGGGAAGGAAGCTGAAGAGAAAGGACAGAGAGGAGAGAGAGGAGAGAGGGAGAAAGCGTTGGCTGGATTAGCAAACGAAAGGCGAGGGCTGAGATTGGCTACTGGAGCAGATGTTGTTATGCATATTCAAAAGCGGATGGGCCAGTGGACGGGTTGTGTGTGTGTGCGCGTGTGTGTGTGTGTGTGTGTGTGTGTGTGTGTGTGTGTGTGTGTGTGCCAAGAATGAATCCAGCAATAGAAAGATGTATTATGGATCATGTAGCTAAGCCTCAATTTCACTGTATCTTTAAAAAAAACTATTTTTTTTAACAAAAAGAACATGGTTAAAAAAACATGTGAGATTGAACCGGCAATCTTTAGATCGGTAACCATGACCACCTGAAGATACCCGTGGTCTTGTGTTTCTCCGTCCAATATGGTCAAACAGATCACAACAGAACCCGATTTCTGAGTGATTCAAATAAAACAGATCACAACAGAACCCGAATTCTGAGTGATTCAAATAAAACAGATCACAACAGAACCCGATTTCTGAGTGATTCAAATAAAACAGATCACAACAGAACCCGATTTCTGAGTGATTCAAATAAAACAGATCACAACAGAACCCGATTTCTGAGTGATTAAAATATTCCCATTCTCTTCGTATATGTACATGTAAAACATTATTTTCCAGGAGGGGGGTTTTGCACCCTGAAAGAAACATTATAGACTCATGCACACAAGTGAACAGTTGTTGTGTTTAGAGGACATATATTTTCCCCACAAAGTTTCCACTGGACTGTTCCCATAAAACGAATGAAACATTCAGGGAACCTTTAAATAACAGATCAAATGTGTTCCAGGAATGTTTTTGCAGCATCAGGTAAATGTTTTATATATATAAAAAACACTCAATAATCATCAGGTCAACTAAACAGTTGTTCTGTTATGAAAACATTTGCCAAGGACCTAAGGACTGTTCTGGGAACATTTGGACCTAAGGAATGTTCTGGGAACATTTGGACCTAAGGAATGTTCTGGGAACATTTGGACCTAAGGAATGTTCTGGGAACATTTGGACCTAAGGAATGTTCTGGGAACATTTGGACCTAAGGAATGTTCTGGGAACATTTGCCAGGACCTAAGGAATGTTCTGGGAACATTTGGACCTAAGGAATGTTCTGGGAACATTTGCCAAGGACCTAAGGAATGTTCTGGGAACATTTGGACCTAAGGAATGTTCTGGGAACATTTGGACCTAAGGAATGTTCTGGGAACATTTGGACCTAAGGAATGTTTTGGGAACATTTGCCAGGACCTAAGGAATGTTCTGGGAACATTTGGACCTAAGGAATGTTCTGGGAACATTTGGACCTAAGGAATGTTCTGGGAACATTTGGACCTAAGGAATGTTCTGGGAACATTTGGACCTGAGGAATGTTCTGGGAACATTTGGACCTAAGGAATGTTCTGGGAACATTTGGACCTAAGGAATGTTCTGGGAACATTTGGACCTAAGGAATGTTCTGGGAACATTTGGACCTAAGGAATGTTCTGGGAACATTTGCCAGGACCTAAGGAATGTTCTGGGAACATTTGCCAGGACTCAAGGAATGTTCTGGGAACATTTGCCAGGACCTAAGGAATGTTCTGGGAACATTTGGACCTAAGGAATGTTCTGGGAACATTCACAGAACCCATTTTGTTTTGCTTGTAAGAGATATGTCATTCATTCTTTGCTGTGACCTTTAACCTCCTTCAGAAGACATCATTCTCCTTCCTTTCTGTGCCGGTAAAGTTAGCTAGCTTGCCAACGAGGTAACACGACTGAAAAACGTGTTAACAAATGGTTGACGATACACGCGGGTTGTTTTAGAATGGCCTACGACATGGTTTATGAATATAAAATACGGTCCCGGGCTATCCGATATAGGAAGATAAAAAGTTAAAAAGAATAATAATAATAATAATATAATAATAATAAAAATGCTGTGCCGGTAATATGGGATGTTTGACCTGGTTGTGCTAAAGTGAAGAATGGTGCTAGAATGGATCAGGCCGATCACCTGTGATAGAAGTCAATATTCGACGTCTTTCCATGTCTGGGAATGTCGGGAGATGACACAGAAACAGTCCACTAGGGGCAACAGTGAGCGCTGGTCCCTTCCAGGAGACTTTGGTTTTGTTACAGCTTTGGGGATGGTGGATGACACAGGAGGTTGGTGGCACCTTAATTGGGGAGGACGGGCCTCGTGGTAATGACTGGAGTGGAATCAGTGGAATGGTAATAAAAATATATCAAACACATGGTTTCCATGGTTTCCATGGTTTCCATGTGTTTGATGCCATTCCATTTGCTCCGTTCCAGACGTTATTATGAGCCGTCGTCCTCTCAGCAGCCTCCACTGGGCATGACCATCTGCCTCTGGTTCCAAAGGTCCTCTCAGCAGCCTCCACTGGGCATGACCATCTGCCTCTGGTTCCAAAGGTCCTCTCAGCAGCCTCCACTGGGCATGACCATCTGCCTCTGGTTCCAAAGGTCCTCTCAGCAGCCTCCACTGGGCATGACCATCTGCCTCTGGTTCCAAAGGTCCTCTCAGCAGCCTCCACTGGGCATGACCATCTGCCTCTGGTTCCAAAGGTCCTCTCAGCAGCCTCCACTTGGGCAGAACCATCTGCCTCTGGTTCCAAAGGTCCTCTCAGCAGCCTCCACTGGGCAGAACCATCTGCCTCTGGTTCCAAAGGTCCTCTCAGCAGCCTCCACTGGGCAGAACCATCTGCCTCTGGTTCCAAATGTTGAACCATCTGTTCAAATCCAGCAGCCTCCACTGGGAAATATATTTTTGTTTTAAGTCCCAAACCACTGGGCAAACCATCTGACTCTAACCATTAATCACAGTTAATGCCTGGTTCCAAACATAGCTTTAAACACTTTGAAATTTGATGAGAAAAGTGGATGAACGTCTAATTCTGACATGAGACTGTGAGAGCTGGTTGAATACAGGACACATCTTATTCAGGAACACAATGTGGTGTCTCTAATAAACACTTCAACTGTGATATAACATCTTTGCTTTTCACTCTCTCTTCAACACCAGACTACAGGATACAGATCCTCTATTCTTCTTAAAGAGAGAACCCAGTTCCCTCATCTGTGTGTCATAAATGGGTCCACAGAGGCCTATGGGTTGGGGCTATCATTGTGGGTCAGTGGATTATCTTTTTGCTGAGAACACACACACACTCATGCGAACCATCTGCCTCTGGCACACACAGCCTCCACACACACCACACACACACACACACACACACACACACACCACACACACACACACACACACACACACACACACACACACACACACACACACACACACACACACACATCTGCACACACACACGCACACACGCACACACGCACACACACATACAGTGGGGCAAAAAGTATTTAGTCAGCCACCAATTGTGCAAGTTCTCCCACTTAAAAAGATGAGAGAGGCCTGTAATTTTCATCATAGAT
>NC_068440.1:40144960-40154960 GCF_023373465.1 Oncorhynchus keta | reverse complement strand
TCTCTCCTCCCCCTCTGTCCCCTTCCTCTCCCCTCTGTCCTCTGTCCTCTGTCCTCTGTCCTCTGTCCTCTGTCCTCTGTCCTCTTCCTCTCCCCTCTGTCCTCTGTCCCCTTCCTCTCCCCTCTGTCCTCTGTCCTCTGTCCTCTTCCTCTCCCCTCTGTCCTCTTCCTCTCCCCTCTGTCCTCTTCCTCTCTCCTCCCCCCTCTGTCCCCTTCCTCTCCCCTCTCCCCTCTTCCTCTCCCCTCTGTCCTCTTCCTCTCCCCTCCGTCCTCTTCCTCCCCCTCCCCCTGTCCTCTTCCTCCCCCTCTGTCCTCTGTCCTCTTCCTCTCCCCTCTGTCCTCTTCCTCTCCCCTCTGTCCTCTTCCTCCCCCTCTGTCCTCTGTCCTCTTCCCTCTGTCCTCTTCCTCCCCCCTCCCCCCTCTGTCCTCTTCCTCTCCCCTCAGTCCTCTGTCCTCTTCCGTCTCCCTCTGTCCTCTTCCTCCCCCCTCCCCTCTGTCCTCTTCCTCCCCCCTCTGTCCTCTGTCCTCTTCCTCTGTCCTCTGTCCTCTTCCTCCCCCCTCCCCCTCTGTCCTCTTCCTCTCCCCTCTGTCCTCTTCCTCCCCCCTCTGTCCTCTGTCCTCTTCCTCTCTCCTCCCCCCTCTGTCCTCTCTCCTCCCCCCTCTGTCCCCTTCCTCTCCCCTCTGTCCTCTTCCTCTCCCCTCCTCTGTCCTCTTCCCCTCCCCTCTGTCCTCTTCCTCTCTCCTCCCCCCTCTGTCCCCTTCCTCTCCCCTCTGTCCTCTTCCTCTCCCCTCTGTCCTCTTCCCTCTCTCCTCTCCCCTCTGTCCTCTTCCTCTCCCCTCTGTCCTCTTCCTCCCCCCTCTGTCCCCTTCCTCTCCCCTCTGTCCTCTTCCTCCACCCTCTCCCCTCTGTCCTCTTCCTCCCCCGTCTGTCCTCTTCCCCCCCCCAACCCCCCTGTGTCCTCTTCCTCTCCCCTCTGTCCTCTGTCCTCTTCCTCCCCCTCTGTCCCCTTCCTCTACCCTCTGTCCTCTTCCTCCCCCCTCTGTCCTCTGTCCTCCCCCCTCTGTCCTCTGTCCTCTTCCTCCCCTCCCCTCCCCCCTCTGTCCTCTTCCTCTTCCTCCCCCCTCTGTCCTCTTCCTCCCCCCTCTGTCCTCTTCCTCCCCCCTCTGTCCTCTTCCTCCCCCCTCTGTCCCCTTCCCTCCTTCTCTTCCCCCGTTCCTTCTCCCTCTTCAAGCAATCAACCAAATCTATTTATAAAGCCCTTCTTACATCAGCTGATGTTACAAAAGTGCTGTACAGAAACCCAGCCTAAAACCCCAAACCGCAACCGATGCAGATGTAGAAGCACGTTGGCTAGGAAAAACTCCCTAGAAAGGGCCAGAACCTAGGAAGAAACCTAGAGAGGAACCAGGCTATGAGGGGCGGGTCTGAGGGGTGGCTGTGACGGGTGGAGATTGTAAGAGTACATTGCCAGTTAGGACCATATTGTTCTTCAAGATGTTCAAACGTTCATAGATGACCAGCAGGGCCAAATAATAATCACAGTGGTTGTAGAGGGTGCAACAGGTCAGCACCTCAGGAGTAAATGTCAGTTGGAATTTCATAGATGAGCATTCAGAGGTCGAGACAGCAGGTGCGGTAGAGACGGAGCGGGAGAGGGATGGAGAGAAAGAGAGTGGGTCGGAAACAGCAGGTACGGGACAAGGTAGCATGTCTGGTGAACAGGTCAGGGTCCCTAACTGCACGCAGAACAGCAGAAACTGGATCAACAGCAGGAGCAAGGAGACTGGGGACAGGACAGCCAGGAGTTGTGTGGAGGGGGAGGTGATATCTCTATATGTGTGTGGAGGGGGTGATATCTCTCTATATGTGTGTGGAGGGGGAGTGATATATCTATATGTGTATGGTGGAGGGGGTGATATCTCTATATGTGTGTGGGGGGATATCTCTATATGTGTGATATCTCTATATGTGTGTGGAGGGGGTGATATCTCTATATGTGTGTGTGGAGGGGGGGGATATCTCTATAGGGGTGTGGTGGAGGGGACATCTCATATGTGAATATCTCTATATATGTGTGTGGAGGGGGTGATATCTCTATATGTGTGGTGGGGATGATATCTCTATATGTGTGTGGAGGGGGGGGTGATATCTCTATATGTGTGTGGAGGGGGGGTGATATCTCTATATGTGTGTGGAGGGGGGGTGATATCTCTATATGTGTGTGGAGGGGGGGGTGATATCTCTATATGTGTGTGGAGGGGGGGATATCTCTATATGTGTGGAGGGAGGGGTGATATCTCCATAGTGATATCTCTAAATATGTGTGTGGAGGGGGGTGATATCTCTATATGTGTGTGTGATATCTCTAAATAGGGGGGGTGATATCTCTATATGTGTGTGGAGGGGGTGATATCTCTATATGTGTATGGGGGGGGTGATATCTCTATATGTGTGTGGAGGGGGGTGATATCTCTATATGTGTGTGGAGGGGGGTGATATCTCTATAGGGGGATGATATCTCTATATGTGTGTGGAGGGGGTGATATCTCTATATGTGTGTGGAGGGGGTGATATCTCTATATGTGTGTGGAGGGGGGTGATATCTCTATATGTGTGTGGAGGGGGGTGATATCTCTATATGTGTGTGGAGGGGTGATATCTCTATATGTGTGTGGGGGGGTGATATCTCTATATGTGTGTGGAGGGGGGTGATATCTCTATATGTGTGTGATATCTCTATATGTGTGTGGGAGGGGGGTGATATCTCTATATGTGTGTGGAGGGGGTGATATCTCTATATGTGTGGAGGGGGTGATATCTCTATATGTGTGGGGAGGGGGTGATATCTCTATATGTGTGTGGGGGGATATCTCTAAATATGTGTGTGGAGGGGTGATATCTCTATATGTGTGTGGAGGGGGGGTGATATCTCTATATGTGTATGGAGGGGGGGGGTGATATCTCTATATGTGTGTGGAGGGGGGGTGATATCTCTATATGTGTGTGGAGGGGGTGATCTCTGATATCTCTATGTGGAGGGGTGTGTGTGGAGGGGGGTGATATCTCTATATGTGTGTGTGAGGGGGTGATATCTCTATATATGTGTGGAGGGGGTGATATCTCTATAATAGGGGGGTGATATCTCTATATGTGTGGAGGGGGGTGATATCTCTATATGTGTGGAGGGGGTGATATCTCTATATGTGTGTGGAGGGGGGGGGGGGTGATATCTCTATATGTGTGTGGAGGGGGGTGATATCTCTAAATATGTGTGTGTGGGGGGGGTGATATCTCTATATGTGTGTGGAGGGGGGGTGATATCTCTATATGTGTGTGGAGGGGGAGTGATATCTCTAATATGTGTGGGGGGGTGATATCTCTATATGTGTGGTGGGGGATGATATCTCTATATGTGTGTGGAGGGGGGTGATATCTCTATATGTGTGTGGGGGGGGGGTGATATCTCTATATGTGTGTGGAGGGGGGGGGTGATATCTCTATATGATATCTCTATATGTGTGGAGGGGGTGATATCTCTATATGTGTGGGGGGGGGTGTGTGTGATATCTCTATATGTGTGTGGAGGGGGTGATGATATCTCTATATGTGTGTGGAGGGGGGTGATATCTCTATATGTGTGTGGAGGGGGGGGGGTGGATATCTCTATATGTGTGATATCTCTATATGGAGGGGGGTGATATCTCTATATGTGTGTGGAGGGGGTGATATCTCTATATGTGTGTGGAGGGGGTGATATCTCTATATGTGTGTGGAGGGGGGGTGATATCTCTATATGTGTGTGGGGGGGGTGATATCTCTATATGTGTGTGGAGGGGGGGTGATATCTCTATATGTGTGTGGAGGGGGGGTGATATCTCTATATGTGTGTGGAGGGGGGGTGATATCTCTATATGTGTGTGGAGGGGGATATCTCTATATGTGTGTGGAGGGGGTGATATCTCTATATGTGTGTGGAGGGGGGTGATATCTCTATATGTGTGGAGGGGGATGATATCTCTATATGTGTGTGGAGGGGGGTGATATCTCTATATGGAGGGGTGTGTGTGTGGGGGGGTGATATCTCTATATGTGTGTGGAGGGGGGGTGATATCTCTATATGTGTGGTGGGGGGTGATATCTCTATATGTGTGTGTGTGTGGAGGGGGTGATATCTCTATATGTGATATCTCTATATGTGTGTGGAGGGGGGGTGATATCTCTAAATATGTGTGTGGAGGGGGTGATATCTCTATATGTGTGTGGAGGGGGGTGATATCTCTATATGTGTGTGGAGGGGGGGGGTGATATCTCTATATGTGTGTGAGGGGGTGATGTGTGTGGGGGGTGATATCTCTATATGTGTGTGGAGGGGGGGGATATCTCTAAATATGTGTGATATCTCTATATGTGTGTGGAGGGGGGTGATATCTCTATATGTGTGTGGAGGGGGTGATATCTCTATATGTGTGTGGAGGGGGTGATATCTCTATATGTGTGTGGATGTCTGTGGGGGGTGATATCTCTATATGTGTGTGGAGGGGGGTGATATCTCTAAATATGTGTGTGGAGGGGGGTGATATCTCTATATGTGTGTGGAGGGGGGTGATATCTCTATATGTGTGTGTGGAGGGGGGTGATATCTCTATATGTGTGTGGAGGGGGGTGATATCTCTATATGTGTGTGGAGGGGGTGATATCTCTATATGTGTGTGGAGGGGGGTGATATCTCTATATGTGTGTGGAGGGGGGTGATATCTCTATATGTGTGTGGAGGGGGTGATATCTCTAAATATGTGTGTGGAGGGGGTGATATCTCTATATGTGTGTGGGAGGGGGTGATATCTCTATATGTGTGTGGAGGGGGGTGATATCTCTATATGTGTGTGGAGGGGGGTGATATCTCTATATGTGTGTGGAGGGGGGTGATATCTCTATATGTGTGTGGAGGGGGTGATATCTCTATATGTGTGTGGAGGGGGGTGATATCTCTATATGTGTGTGGAGGGGGTGATATCTCTATATGTGTGTGGAGGGGGGTGATATCTCTATATGTGTGTGGAGGGGGGTGATATCTCTAAATATAGGGGGTGATATCTCTATATGTGTGTGGTGGGGGTGATATCTCTATATGTGTGTGGAGGGGGGTGATATCTCTATATGTGTGTGGAGGGGGTGATATCTCTATATGTGTGTGGAGGGGGTGATATCTCTATATGTGGAGGGGGGATGATATCTCTATATGTGTGGAGGGGGGTGATATCTCTAAATATGTGTGTGTGGAGGGGGGTGATATCTCTATATGTGTGTGGATGTGTGGGGGGTGATATCTCTATATGTGTGTGGAGGGGGTGATATCTCTATATGTGTGTGGAGGGGGTGATATCTCTATATGTGTGTGTGGAGGGGGGTGATATCTCTATATGTGTGTGGAGGGGGGTGATATCTCTATATGTGTGTGGAGGGGGGGTGATATCTCTATATGTGTGTGGAGGGGGGTGATATCTCTATATGTGTGTGGAGGGGGGTGATATCTCTATATGTGTGTGGAGGGGGTGATATCTCTATATGTGTGTGGAGATATCTCTAAATATGTGTGTGGGGGGTGATATCTCTATATGTGTGTGTGGAGGGGGGGGGGGTGATATCTCTATATCTCTATATGTGTGTGGAGGGGGGTGATATCTCTATATGTGTGTGGGGGGGTGATATCTCTATATGTGTGTGGAGGGGGTGATATCTCTATATGTGTGTGGGGGGGTGATATCTCTATATGTGTGTGGAGGGGGGTGATATCTCTATATGTGTGTGATATCTCTATATGTGTGGAGGGGGGGTTGATATCTCTAAATATGTGTGTGAGGGGGTGATATCTCTATATGTGTGTGGAGGGGGGTGATATCTCTATATGTGTGTGGGGGGATATCTCTATATGTGTGTGGAGGGGGTGATATCTCTATATGTGTGTGTGATATCTCTATATGTGGGGAGGGGGGTGATATCTCTATATGTGTGGAGGGGGGTGATATCTCTATATGTGTGTGGAGGGGGTGATATCTCTATATGTGGGGGGGTGATATCTCTATATGTGTGTGGATATCTCTATATGTGTGTGGGGGGTGATATCTCTATATGTGTGTGGAGGGGGGGGGTGATATCTCTATATGTGTGTGGATGTGTGTGGGGGGGTGATATCTCTATATGTGTGTGGAGGGGTGATATCTCTATATGTGTGGTGGGGGATGGGGTGATATCTCTATATGTGTGGAGGGGGGTGATATCTCTATATGTGTGTGGAGGGGGTGATATCTCTATATGTGTGTGATATCTCTATATGGGGGGGTGATATCTCTATATGTGTGTGGAGGGGGTGATATCTCTATATGTGTGTGTGGGGGGTGATATCTCTATATGTGTGTGGGGGGTGATATCTCTATATGTGTGTGGAGGGGGGGTGATATCTCTATATGTGTGGAGGGGGTGATATCTCTATATGTGTGTGGAGGGGGTGATATCTCTATATGTGTGGGGGGTGATATCTCTATATGTGTGGAGGGGGGGTGATATCTCTATATGTGTGTGGGGGGGGTGATATCTCTATATGTGTGTGGGGGGGTGATATCTCTATATGTGTGGTGGGGGGTGATGATATCTCTATATGTGTGTGGGGGGGTGATATCTCTATATGTGTGTGTGGAGGGGGATGATATCTCTATATGTGTGTGGAGGGGGGTGTGGAGGGGGGTGATATCTCTATATGTGTGTGTGGGGGGGTGATATCTCTATATGTGTGTGGATGGGGGGTGATATCTCTATATGTGTGGAGGGGGGTGATATCTCTATATGTGTGTGGAGGGGGGTGATATCTCTATATGTGTGGAGGGGGTGATATCTCTATCTCTATATGTGTGTGGAGGGGGGGGGTGATATCTCTATATGTGTGGAGGGGGGTGATATCTCTATATGTGTGGAGGGGGGTGATATCTATATGTGTGTGGAGGGGGTGATATCTATATATGTGTGGAGGGGGGTGATATCTCTATATGTGTGGAGGGGGGTGATATCTCTATATGTGTGTGGAGGGGGTGATATCTCTATATGTGTGGAGGGGGTGATATCTCTATGTGTATGTGTGTGAGGGGGGGGTGATATCTCTATATGTGTATATGTCTGTGGAGGGGGGGGGGTGATATCTCTATATGGATGATATCTCTATATGTGTGGAGGGGGGGTGATATCTCTAAATATGTGTGTGGAGGGGGGTGATATCTCTATATGTGTGTGGTGGAGGGGGTGATATCTCTATATGTGTGGAGGGGGTGATATCTCTATATGTGTGGAGGGGGGGGTGATATCTCTCTATATGTATATGTGTGGATGTCTGTGGGGGGTGATATCTCTATATGTGTGGAGGGGGGTGATATCTCTATATGTCTGTGGGGGGGTGATATCTCTATATGTGTGTGGAGGGGGTGATATCTCTATATGTGTGGGGGGGTGATATCTCTATATGTGTGTGGAGGGGGTGATGGGGGGGTGATATCTATATGTGTGGAGGGGGGTGATATCTCTATATGTGCTCTATATGTGTGGAGGGGTGATATCTCTATATGTGTGTGGAGGGGGGTGATATCTCTATATGTGTGGTGGGGGGTGATATCTCTATATGTGTGTGGTGGGGGGTGATATCTCTATGATGTGTGTGGAGGGGGTGATATCTCTATATGTGCTGTGGAGGATATCTCTATATGTGTGGAGGGGGGTGATATCTCTATATGTGTGTGGAGGGGGGTGATATCTCTATATGTGTGGAGGGGGGTGATATATGTGTCTATATGTGTGGAGGGGGATATCTCTATATGTGTATGGTGGGGGATGATCTCTATATGTGTGTGGGGGGGGTGATATCTCTATATGTGTGTGGAGGGGGGTGATATGTGTGTGGATCTATATGTGTGTGGAGGGGGGTGATATCTCTATATGTGTGGAGGGGGGTGATATCTCTATATGTGTGTGGTGGGGGGGTGATATCTCTATATGTGTGTGGTGGGGGTGATATCTCTATATGTGTGGGGGGGGGGTGATATCTCTATATGTGTGGAGGGGGGGGTGATATGGAGGGTGATCTATATGTGTGGAGGGGGGTGATATCTCTATATGTGTGGAGGGGGGTGATATCTCTATATGTGTGTGGAGGGGGTGATATCTCTATATGTGTGGAGGGGGGTGATATCTCTATATGTGTGGGAGGGGGGTGATATCTCTATATGTGTGGAGGGGGTGATATCTCTATATGTGTGTGGGGGGTGATATCTCTATATGTGATATGATATCTCTATATGTGTGTGGAGGGGGTGATATCTCTATATGTGTGGAGGGGGGTGGGGGTGATATCTCTATATGTGTGGAGGGGGTGATATCTCTATATGTGTGTGGAGGGGGTGATATCTCTATATGTGTAGGGGGGGGTGTGTGGAGGGGGTGATATCTCTATATGTGTGGAGGGGTGATATCTCTATATGTGTGGAGGGGGGTGATATCTCTATATGTGTGGATGGGGGGGTGATATCTCTATATGTGTGTGGAGGGGGGTGATATCTCTATATGTGTGTGGAGGGGGGTGATATCTCTATATGTGTGTGGAGGGGGTGATATCTCTATATGTGTGTGGAGGGGGTGATATCTCTATATGTGTGTGGAGGGGGGTGATATCTCTATATGTGTGGTGTGTGGGGGGTGATATCTCTATATGTGTGTGGAGGGGGGTGATATCTCTATATGTGTGGAGGGGGGTGATATCTCTATATGTGTGGAGGGGGTGATATCTCTATATGTGTGGAGGGGGGTGATATCTCTATATGTGTGTGGAGGGGGGTGATATCTCTATATGTGTGGAGGGGGGTGATATCTCTATATGTGTGGAGGGGGTGATATCTCTATATGGGGGGGTGATATCTCTATATGTGTGTGGAGGGGGTGATATCTCTATATGTGTGGAGGGGGGTGATATCTCTATATGTGTGTGGAGGGGGTGATATCTCTATATGTGTATGGAGGGGGTGATATCTCTATATGTGATATCTCTATATGTGTGGAGGGGGGTGATATCTCTATATGTGTATGTGTGTGGGGGGGGTGATATCTCTATATGTGTGTGGAGGGGGTGATATCTCTATATGTGTGTGGAGGGGGGTGATATCTCTATATGTGTGGAGGGGGTGATATCTCTATATGTGTGTGGGAGGGGGTGATATCTCTATATGTGTGGAGGGGGGTGATATCTCTATATGTGTGTGGGGGGGTGATGCCTCTATATGTGTGTGGAGGGGGGTGATATCTCTATATGTGTGTGGAGGGGGGTGGGGTTGATGATATCTCTATATGTCTGTGGAGGGGGGTGATATCTCTATATGTGTGTGGAGGGGGTGATATCTCTATATGTGTGTGGAGGGGGTGATATCTCTATATGTGTGTGGAGGGGGGTGATATCTCTATATGTGTGGAGGGGGGTGATATCTCTATATGTGTGTGGAGGGGGGTGATATCTCTATATGTGTGTGGAGGGGGGTGATATCTCTATGTGTGGTGGGGGGGTGATATCTCTATATGTCTGTGGAGGGGGTGATATCTCTATATGTGTGTGGAGGGGGGTGATTCTCTATATGTGTATGGGAGGGGGTGATATCTCTATATATGTGTGTGGAGGGGGTGATATCTCTATATGTGTATGGAGGGGGGTGATATCTCTATATGTGTGTGGAGGGGGGTGATATCTCTATATGTGTGTGGAGGGGGGTGATATCTCTATATGTGTGTGGAGGGGGGTGATATCTCTATATGTGTATGGAGGGGGGGGTGATATCTCTATATGTGTATGGGGGGGTGATATCTCTATATGTGTGTGGAGGGGGGTGATATCTCTATATGTGTGTGGAGGGGGGTGATATCTCTATATGTGTGTGGAGGGGGGTGATATCTCTATATGTGTGTGGAGGGGGTGATA
>NC_068440.1:40127460-40139960 GCF_023373465.1 Oncorhynchus keta | reverse complement strand
ACTACAGGAACACTGTTGATTGTGTCTACAATGGAACACTACAGGAACCCTGTTGATTGTGTCTACAATGGAACACTACAGGAACCCTGTTGATTGTGTCTACAATAGAACACTACTGGAACACTGTTGATTGTGTCTACAATAGAACACTACTGGAACACTGTTGATTGTGTCTACAATAGAACACTACTGGAACACTGTTGATTGTGTCTACAATAGAACACTACTGGAACACTGTTGATTGTGTCTACAATAGAACACTACTGGAACACTGTTGATTGTGTCTACAATGGAACACTACTGGAACACTGTTGATTGTGTCTACAATAGAACACTACTGGAACACTGTTGATTGTGTCTACAATAGAACACTACTGGAACACTGTTGATTGTGTCTACAATAGAACACTACTGGAACACTGTTGATTGTGTCTACAATAGAACACTACTGGAACACAGTTGATTGTGTCTACAATAGAACACTACTGGAACACTGTTGATTGTGTCTACAATAGAACACTACTGGAACAGTGTTGATTGTGTCTACAATGGAACACTACTGGAACACTGTTGATTGTGTCTACAATAGAACACTACTGGAACACTGTTGATTGTGTCTACAATAGAACACTACTGGAACCCTGTTGATTGTGTCTACAATAGAACACTACTGGAACACTGTTGATTGTGTCTTCAATAGAACACTACAGGAACCCTGTTGATTGTGTCTACTAGAACACTACCGGAACACTGTTGATTGTGTCTACAATAGAACACTACTGGAACACTGTTGATTGTGTCTACAATAGAACACTACAGGAACCCTGTTGATTGTGTCTACAATAGAACACTACAGGAACACTGTTGATTGTGTCTACAATGGAACACTACAGGAACCCTGTTGATTGTGTCTCTACAGAACACTACTGGAACACTGTTGATTGTGTCTACAATAGAACACTACAGGAACCCTGTTGATTGTGTCTACAATAGAACACTACCGGAACCCTTTTGATTGTGTCTACAATAGAACACTACTGGAACACTGTTGATTGTGTCTACAATAGAACACTACAGGAACCCTGTTGATTGTGTCTACAATAGAACACTACTGGAACACTGTTGATTGTGTCTTCAATAGAACACTACAGGAACCCTGTTGATTGTGTCTACAATAGAACACTACCGGAACACTGTTGATTGTGTCTACAATAGAACACTACCGGAACACTGTTGATTGTGTCTACAATAGAACACTACAGGAACCCTGTTGATTGTGTCTACAATAGAACACTACAGGAACACTGTTGATTGTGTCTACAATGGAACACTACTGGAACACTGTTGATTGTGTCTACAATAGAACACTACTGGAACACCGTTGATTGTGTCTACAATAGAACACTACAGGAACCCTGTTGATTGTGTCTACAATAGAACACTACTGGAACACTGTTGATTGTGTCTTCAATAGAACACTACAGGAACCCTGTTGATTGTGTCTACAATAGAACACTACCGGAACACTGTTGATTGTGTCTACAATAGAACACTACCGGAACACTGTTGATTGTGTCTACAATAGAACACTACAGGAACCCTGTTGATTGTGTCTACAATAGAACACTACAGGAACCCTGTTGATTGTGTCTACAATAGAACACTACTGGAACACTGTTGATTGTGTCTACAATAGAACACTACTGGAACACCGTTGATTGTGTCTACAATAGAACACTACCGGAACACTGTTGATTGTGTCTACAATAGAACACTACTGGAACACTGTTGATTGTGTCTACAATAGAACACTACTGGAACACCGTTGATTGTGTCTACAATAGAACACTACTGGAACACTGTTGATTGTGTCTACAATAGAACACTACTGGAACACTGTTGATTGTGTCTACAATAGAACACTACTGGAACACTGTTGATTGTGTCTACAATAGAACACTACTGGAACACTGTTGATTGTGTCTACAATAGAACACTACTGGAACACTGTTGATTGTGTCTACAATAGAACACTACTGGAACACTGTTGATTGTGTCTACAATAGAACACTACTGGAACACTGTTGATTGTGTCTACAATAGAACACTACTGGAACACTGTTGATTGTGTCTACAATAGAACACTACTGGAACACTGTTGATTGTGTCTACAATAGAACACTACTGGAACACTGTTGATTGTGTCTACAATAGAACACTACTGGAACACTGTTGATTGTGTCTACAATAGAACACTACTGGAACACTGTTGATTGTGTCTACAATAGAACACTACTGGAACACTGTTGATTGTGTCTACAATAGAACACTACTGGAACACTGTTGATTGTGTCTACAATAGAACACTACTGGAACACTGTTGATTGTGTCTACAATAGAACACTACTGGAACACCGTTGATTGTGTCTACAATGGAACACTACAGGAACCCTGTTGATTGTGTCTACAATGGAACACTACAGGAACCCTGTTGATTGTGTCTACAATGGAACACTACAGGAACCCTGTTGATTGTGTCTACAATAGAACACTACAGGAACCCTGTTGATTGTGTCTACAATAGAACACTACTGGAACACTGTTGATTGTGTCTACAATAGAACACTACTGGAACACTGTTGATTGTGTCTACAATAGAACACTACTGGAACACTGTTGATTGTGTCTACAATAGAACACTACTGGAACACTGTTGATTGTGTCTACAATAGAACACTACAGGAACCCTGTTGATTGTGTCTACAATAGAACACTACTGGAACACTGTTGATTGTGTCTACAATAGAACACTACAGGAACCCTGTTGATTGTGTCTACAATAGAACACTACTGGAACACTGTTGATTGTGTCTACAATAGAACACTACTGGAACACTGTTGATTGTGTCTACAATAGAACACTACCGGAACACTGTTGATTGTGTCTACAATAGAACACTACAGGAACCCTGTTGATTGTGTCTACAATAGAACACTACAGGAACACTGTTGATTGTGTCTACAATGGAACACTACGGAACCCTGTTGATTGTGTCTACAATAGAACACTACAGGAACCCTGTTGATTGTGTCTACAATAGAACACTACTGGAACACTGTTGATTGTGTCTACAATAGAACACTACTGGAACACTGTTGAGTGTGTCTACAATAGAACACTACTGGAACACTGTTGATTGTGTCTACAATAGAACACTACTGGAACACTGTTGATTGTGTCTACAATAGAACACTACTGGAACACTGTTGATTGTGTCTACAATGGAACACTACTGGAACACTGTTGATTGTGTCTACAATAGAACACTACTGGAACACTGTTGATTGTGTCTACAATGGAACACTACTGGAACACTGTTGATTGTGTCTACAATAGAACACTACTGGAACACTGTTGATTGTGTCTACAATAGAACACTACTGGAACACTGTTGATTGTGTCTACAATAGAACACTACTGGAACACTGTTGATTGTGTCTACAATAGAACACTACTGGAACAGTGTTGATTGTGTCTACAATGGAACACTACTGGAACACTGTTGATTGTGTCTACAATAGAACACTACTGGAACACTGTTGATTGTGTCTACAATAGAACACTACTGGAACACTGTTGATTGTGTCTACAATAGAACACTACTGGAACACCGTTGATTGTGTCTACAATAGAACACTACTGGAACACTGTTGATTGTGTCTACAATAGAACACTACTGGAACACTGTTGATTGTGTCTACAATAGAACACTACTGGAACACTGTTGATTGTGTCTACAATAGAACACTACTGGAACACCGTTGATTGTGTCTACAATAGAACACTACTGGAACACTGTTGATTGTGTCTACAATAGAACACTACTGGAACACTGTTGATTGTGTCTACAATAGAACACTACTGGAACACTGTTGATTGTGTCTACAATAGAACACTACTGGAACACTGTTGATTGTGTCTACAATAGAACACTACTGGAACACTGTTGATTGTGTCTACAATAGAACACTACTGGAACACTGTTGATTGTGTCTACAATAGAACACTACTGGAACACTGTTGATTGTGTCTACAATGGAACACTACTGGAACACTGTTGATTGTGTCTACAATAGAACACTACTGGAACACTGTTGATTGTGTCTACAATGGAACACTACTGGAACACTGTTGATTGTGTCTACAATAGAACACTACAGGAACCCTGTTGATTGTGTCTACAATAGAACACTACAGGAACCCTGTTGATTGTGTCTACAATAGAACACTACTGGAACACTGTTGATTGTGTCTACAATAGAACACTACTGGAACACTGTTGATTGTGTCTACAATAGAACACTACTGGAACACTGTTGATTGTGTCTACAATAGAACACTACTGGAACACTGTTGATTGTGTCTACAATAGAACACTACTGGAACACCGTTGATTGTGTCTACAATAGAACACTACAGGAACCCTGTTGATTGTGTCTACAATAGAACACTACTGGAACACTGTTGATTGTGTCTACAATAGAACACTACCGGAACAAGTCAGTTAAGACAACATTCTTATTTAAAATCAAATCATCCTTCGTTATATTTTATAGCTGATTTTTAGCTCTGGCTACCGTTAGTTTCTGCTCTTGTTGTTGTTTATGTAGGGAAAGAGAGCCTACCTTTTCCTGGTTGTTTGATCAATATGATTGTGAAGTTCCCAAATGTAAGAGGACTCCTGTGGTATTTACATATTTGCAGAAATCCATTCAGGTGTATTTTATGGCTTTTGGTGAATGTGTTCTAATGATCTGAAGTCACGCTGTTGCTACTAAACACACAGTCCAGTTCATAGTTTATTTTATTTTATTTATTTAACCTTTATTTAACCAGGTAGGCAAGTACAGAACAAGTTCTCATTTACAATTGCGACCTGGCCAAGATAAAGCAAAGCAGTTCGACAGATACAACGACACAGAGTTACACATGGAGTAAAACAAACATACAGTCAATAATACAGTTTAAACAAGTCTATATACAATGTGAGCAAAATAAATAAATAAAATTAAATACAGTTGGGAAAGAGGTAGTTGTTTGGGCTAAATTTTAGGTGGGCTATGTACAGGTGCAGTAATCTGTGTTTAAGTGTTTCCAGTTTCAGAGATAGTGAATGATGACAGGCCCTACTTCCTGTAAACACACAGTCCAGTTCATAGTGAATGATGACAGGCCCTACTTCCTGTAAACACACAGTCCAGTTCATAGTGAATGATGACAGGCCCTACTTCCTGTAAACACACAGTCCAGTTCATAGTGAATGATGACAGGCCCTACTTCCTGTAAACACACAGTCCAGTTCATAGTGAATGATGACAGGCCCTACTTCCTGTAAACACACAGTCCAGTTCATAGTGAATGATGGCAGGTCCTACTTCCTGTAAACACACAGTCCAGTTCATAGTGAATGATGACAGGCCCTACTTCCTGTAAACACACAGTCCAGTTCATAGTGAATGATGACAGGCCCTACTTCCTGTAAACACACAGTCCAGTTCATAGTGAATGATGACAGGCCCTACTTCCTGTAAACACACAGTCCAGTTCATAGTGAATGATGACAGGCCCTACTTCCTGTAAACACACAGTCCAGTTCATAGTGAATGATGACAGGGCCTACTTCCTGTAAACACACAGTCCAGTTCATAGTGAATGATGACAGGGCCTACTTCCTGTAAACACACAGTCCAGTTCATAGTGAATGATGACAGGCCCTACTTCCTGTAAACACACAGTCCAGTTCATAGTGAATGATGACAGGGCCTACTTCCTGTAAACACACAGTCCAGTTCATAGTGAATGATGACAGGCCCTACTTCCTGTAAACACACAGTCCAGTTCATAGTGAATGATGACAGGCCCTACTTCCTGTAAACACACAGTCCAGTTCATAGTGAATGATGACAGGGCCTACTTCCTGTAAACACACAGTCCAGTTCATAGTGAATGATGACAGGCCCTACTTCCTGTAAACACACAGTCCAGTTCATAGTGAATGATGGCAGGTCCTACTGCCTGTAAACACACAGTCCAGTTCATAGTGAATGATGCCAGGCCCTACTTCCTGTAAACACACAGTCCAGTTCATAGTGAATGATGACAGGGCCTACTTCCTGTAAACACACAGTCCAGTTCATAGTGAATGATGACAGGGCCTACTTCCTGTAAACACACAGTCCAGTTCATAGTGAATGATGACAGGCCCTACTTCCTGTAAACACACAGTCCAGTTCATAGTGAATGATGACAGGGCCTACTTCCTGTAAACACACAGTCCAGTTCATAGTGAATGATGACAGGCCCTACTTCCTGTAAACACACAGTCCAGTTCATAGTGAATGATGACAGGCCCTACTTCCTGTAAACACACAGTCCAGTTCATAGTGAATGATGACAGGGCCTACTTCCTGTAAACACACAGTCCAGTTCATAGTGAATGATGACAGGCCCTACTTCCTGTAAACACACAGTCCAGTTCATAGTGAATGATGACAGGCCCTACTTCCTGTAAACACACAGTCCAGTTCATAGTGAATGATGACAGGGCCTACTTCCTGTAAACACACAGTCCAGTTCATAGTGAATGATGACAGGCCCTACTTCCTGTAAACACACAGTCCAGTTCATAGTGAATGATGACAGGCCCTACTTCCTGTAAACACACAGTCCAGTTCATAGTGAATGATGACAGGCCCTACTTCCTGTAAACACACAGTCCAGTTCATAGTGAATGATGACAGGCCCTACTTCCTGTAAACACACAGTCCAGTTCATAGTGAATGATGGCAGGTCCTACTGCCTGTAAACACACAGTCCAGTTCATAGTGAATGATGACAGGCCCTACTTCCTGTAAACACACAGTCCAGTTCATAGTGAATGATGACAGGCCCTACTTCCTGTAAACACACAGTCCAGTTCATAGTGAATGATGGCAGGTCCTACTGCCTGTAAACACACAGTCCAGTTCATAGTGAATGATGACAGGCCCTACTTCCTGTAAACACACAGTCCAGTTCATAGTGAATGATGGCAGGTCCTACTGCCTGTAAACACACAGTCCAGTTCATAGTGAATGATGACAGGCCCTACTTCCTGTAAACACACAGTCCAGTTCATAGTGAATGATGACAGGCCCTACTTCCTGTAAACACACAGTCCAGTTCATAGTGAATGATGACAGGCCCTACTTCCTGTAAACACACAGTCCAGTTCATAGTGAATGATGGCAGGTCCTACTGCCTGTAAACACACAGTCCAGTTCATAGTGAATGATGACAGGCCCTACTTCCTGTAAACACACAGTCCAGTTCACAGTGAATGATGGCAGGTCCTGCTGCCTGTAAACACACAGTCCAGTTCATAGTGAATGATGGCAGGTCCTACTGCCTGTAAACACACAGTCCAGTTCATAGTGAATGATGACAGGCCCTACTTCCTGTAAACACACAGTCCAGTTCATAGTGAATGATGACAGGCCCTACTTCCTGTAAACACACAGTCCAGTTCATAGTGAATGATGGCAGGTCCTACTTCCTGTAAACACACAGTCCAGTTCATAGTGAATGATGACAGGCCCTACTTCCTGTAAACACACAGTCCAGTTCATAGTGAATGATGACAGGCCCTACTTCCTGTAAACACACAGTCCAGTTCATAGTGAATGATGACAGGCCCTACTTCCTGTAAACACACAGTCCAGTTCATAGTGAATGATGGCAGGTCCTACTTCCTGTAAACACACAGTCCAGTTCATAGTGAATGATGACAGGCCCTACTTCCTGTAAACACACAGTCCAGTTCATAGTGAATGATGACAGGCCCTACTGCCTGTAAACACACAGTCCAGTTCATAGTGAATGATGGCAGGTCCTACTGCCTGTAAACACACAGTCCAGTTCATAGTGAATGATGACAGGTCCTACTGCCTGTAAACACACAGTCCAGTTCATAGTGAATGATGGCAGGTCCTACTGCCTGTAAACACACAGTCCAGTTCATAGTGAATGATGGCAGGTCCTACTGCCTGTAAACACACAGTCCAGTTCATAGTGAATGATGGCAGGTCCTACTGCCTGTAAACACACAGTCCAGTTCATAGTGAATGATGACAGGCCCTACTGCCTGTAAACACACAGTCCAGTTCATAGTGAATGATGGCAGGTCCTACTGCCTGTAAACACACAGTCCAGTTCATAGTGAATGATGGCAGGTCCTACTGCCTGTAAACACACAGTCCAGTTCATAGTGAATGATGACAGGCCCTACTTCCTGTAAACACACAGTCCAGTTCATAGTGAATGATGGCAGGTCCTACTGCCTGTAAACACACAGTCCAGTTCATAGTGAATGATGACAGGACCTACTTCCTGTAAACACACAGTCCAGTTCATAGTGAATGATGACAGGGCCTACTTCCTGTAAACACACAGTCCAGTTCATAGCGAATGATGACAGGCCCTACTTCCTGTAAACACACAGTCCAGTTCATAGTGAATGATGACAGGCCCTACTTCCTGTAAACACACAGTCCAGTTCATAGCGAATGATGACAGGCCCTACTTCCTGTAAACACACAGTCCAGTTCATAGTGAATGATGGCAGGCCCTACTTCCTGTAAACACACAGTCCAGTTCATAGTGAATGATGGCAGGTCCTACTGCCTGTAAACACACAGTCCAGTTCATAGTGAATGATGACAGGCCCTACTTCCTGTAAACACACAGTCCAGTTCATAGTGAATGATGACAGGCCCTACTTCCTGTAAACACACAGTCCAGTTCATAGTGAATGATGGCTGGTCCTACTGCCTGTAAACACACAGTCCAGTTCATAGTGAATGATGACAGGCCCTACTTCCTGTAAACACACAGTCCAGTTCATAGTGAATGATGGCAGGTCCTACTGCCTGTAAACACACAGTCCAGTTCATAGTGAATGATGACAGGCCCTACTTCCTGTAAACACACAGTCCAGTTCATAGTGAATGATGACAGGCCCTACTTCCTGTAAACACACAGTCCAGTTCATAGTGAATGATGACAGGCCCTACTTCCTGTAAACACACAGTCCAGTTCATAGTGAATGATGGCAGGTCCTACTGCCTGTAAACACACAGTCCAGTTCATAGTGAATGATGACAGGCCCTACTTCCTGTAAACACACAGTCCAGTTCACAGTGAATGATGGCAGGTCCTGCTGCCTGTAAACACACAGTCCAGTTCATAGTGAATGATGGCAGGTCCTACTGCCTGTAAACACACAGTCCAGTTCATAGTGAATGATGACAGGCCCTACTTCCTGTAAACACACAGTCCAGTTCATAGTGAATGATGACAGGCCCTACTTCCTGTAAACACACAGTCCAGTTCATAGTGAATGATGGCAGGTCCTACTGCCTGTAAACACACAGTCCAGTTCATAGTGAATGATGACAGGCCCTACTTCCTGTAAACACACAGTCCAGTTCATAGTGAATGATGACAGGCCCTACTTCCTGTAAACGCACAGTCCAGTTCATAGTGAATGATGACAGGCCCTACTTCCTGTAAACACACAGTCCAGTTCATAGTGAATGATGGCAGGTCCTACTGCCTGTAAACACACAGTCCAGTTCATAGTGAATGATGACAGGCCCTACTTCCTGTAAACACACAGTCCAGTTCATAGTGAATGATGACAGGCCCTACTGCCTGTAAACACACAGTCCAGTTCATAGTGAATGATGACAGGCCCTACTGCCTGTAAACACACAGTCCAGTTCATAGTGAATGATGGCAGGTCCTACTGCCTGTAAACACACAGTCCAGTTCATAGTGAATGATGACAGGCCCTACTTCCTGTAAACACACAGTCCAGTTCACAGTGAATGATGGCAGGTCCTGCTGCCTGTAAACACACAGTCCAGTTCATAGTGAATGATGGCAGGTCCTACTGCCTGTAAACACACAGTCCAGTTCATAGTGAATGATGACAGGCCCTACTTCCTGTAAACACACAGTCCAGTTCATAGTGAATGATGACAGGCCCTACTTCCTGTAAACACACAGTCCAGTTCATAGTGAATGATGGCAGGTCCTACTGCCTGTAAACACACAGTCCAGTTCATAGTGAATGATGACAGGCCCTACTTCCTGTAAACACACAGTCCAGTTCATAGTGAATGATGGCAGGCCCTACTGCCTGTAAACACACAGTCCAGTTCATAGTGAATGATGACAGGCCCTACTGCCTGTAAACACACAGTCCAGTTCATAGTGAATGATGACAGGCCCTACTTCCTGTAAACACACAGTCCAGTTCATAGTGAATGATGGCAGGTCCTACTGCCTGTAAACACACAGTCCAGTTCATAGTGAATGATGACAGGACCTACTTCCTGTAAACACACAGTCCAGTTCATAGTGAATGCACCAATTTGTAAGTCGCTCTGGATAAGAGCGTCTGCTAAATGACTTAAATGTAATGTAAATGTAATGATGACAGGCCCTACTGCCTGTAAACACCATATGGCAAATGGATTATTTTCCTATAAGCCTACTGTAGCTCTGATTGGATATGGTGCACTGGTCTGTGTCGACTCCGGTCCTGGACGAGGTAGATGTTTTACATTAGGTTTTATATACTGCCGTGTCTAGTAATTGTCCAAACCCACAGACACTTTCCCGACCTACAGTATTTTGCTATAGCATTTTTACGAAGGACCTTATTATACATCATTACCAAACATTCTGTGAATTCACGAAGACGTGAAAATTACCATATATCTAAGTGCTGACTTGTCATTAAAATGTACCAAAAAAAAAGGTGCCATGTTCTTCCTGAGGTTGTATATGAACAGATTTGAATAAGAATTAATGTTGTTAAAATGCTGTCAGTTTCACTTTAAAAGCATTCCCTACCGACGTAGCTTTTCAGTCCAGGGCTTAATGATCTGTGTCTGGGAAACTGGGGCAGAAATCGATGAATCGTCCCTCGACCCCAGCGACCAGCCGACGGTTAACCACATCAAATGAATCCTGCACTCTGCACTCTGCGATCCGCCCCAGCTGTCTTCTATTACACAGAGCAACAGCTCTGACAAGACACCGCTCATAGATAATGCATGAAGGTGCAAGTGTGTTTGTGTGTGTGTGTGTGTCCTAAACAAACCTTCGACTCCCAGCTAAGGGATGGATCCAATGCCCCTGGAGGTCAGAAAAAGTGATTCTGTAACAACCTCAAGAAAAGCCATATGTATCCAAACACCTGGGGCAGATCCTCATGGGACAAAACCCTCCTCCTACTGCTGCTGCTGCTACTACTACTACTGCTACTGCTACTACTACTACTACTGCTGCTACTGCTACTGCTGCTGCTACTACTACTACTACTGCTACTGCTACTACTACTACCGCTACTACTACTACTGCTACTAATGCTGCTACTACTACTACTGCTGCTACTGCTACTGCTGCTACTGCTACTACTACTACTGCTACTACTGCTGCTGCTGCTACTACTAATGCTACACCACTGCGACTGCTGCTGCTGCCACTACTACTACTGCTGCTACTGCCACTGCTACTACTACTGCTACTACTGCTGCCACTGCTGCCACTACCAATGCTGCTACTGCTACTGCTACTACACCGCTGCTACTACTACTACTACTACTACTACACTGCTACTACTGCTGCTACTGCTACTACTGCCGCTGCTGCCACTACTACTAATGCTGCTACTGCTACTGCACTACTACTACTGCTACTACTACTACTACTACTACTACTGCTACTAATGCTGCTACTACTACTACTATTACTACTACTACTACTGCTGCTACTGCTGATGCCACTACTACTACTACTACTGCTACTACTGCTGCTACTGCTACTGCTACTAATGCTGCTACTGCTACTGCTACTGCTACTACTGCTACTACTACTACTACTACTACTACTGCTACTAATGCTGCTACTACTACTACTATTACTACTACTACTACTGCTGCTACTGCTGATGCTACTACTACTACTACTACTGCTGCTACTGCTGATGCTACTACTACTACTACTACTACTACTACTACTACTGCTACTGCTGCTACTACTACTACTGCTGCTACTGCTGATGCTACTACTACTACTACTACTACTACTACTGCTGCTACTGCTGATGCTACTACTACTACTACTACTACTACTACTACTACTACTGCTACTGCTGCTGCTACTACTACTACTACTACTACTCCTACTACTACTACTACTACTACTGCTACTACACTACTACTACTACTACTACTACTACTACTACTACGACTACTACTGATGCTACTACTACTACTACTACTGCTACTACTACTACTACTACTGCTACTGCTACTACTGCTACTACTGCTACTACTACTACTACTACTACTACTACTACTGCTACTACTGCTACTGCTACTACTGCTAC
>NC_068440.1:40072460-40124960 GCF_023373465.1 Oncorhynchus keta | reverse complement strand
ACTACTACTACTGCTGCTACTACTACTGTTACAACTACTGCTACTACCACTACTACTACTGCTACTACTACTACTACTACTACTACTACTACTACTGCTACTACTACTACTACTGCTATTACTACTACTGCTACGACTACTAATGCTACTACTACTACTACTACTACTACTACTACTACTACTGCTACTACTACTACTACATTTACATTTACATTTAAGTCATTTAGCAGACGCTCTTATCCAGAGCGACTTACATTTAGAGCGATTTACATTTACATTTACATTTAAGTCATTTAGCAGACGCTCTTATCCAGAGCGACTTACAAATTGGTGCATACACCTTAAGACATCCAGTGGAACAGCCACTTTACAATAGTGCATCTAAATCTTTTAGGGGGGTGAGAAGGATTACTACCCTATCCTAGGTATTCCTTGAAGAGGTGGGGTTTCAGGTGTCTCCGGAAGGTGGTGATTGACTCCGCTGTCCTGGCGTCGTGACTACTTGTTCCACCATTGGGGGCCAGAGCAGCGAACAGTTTTGACTGGGCTGAGCGGGAACTGTACTTCCTCAGTGGTAGGGACTGCTAGGCCAGAGGTGGATGAACGCAGTGCCCTTGTTTGGGTGTAGGGCCTGACAGAGCCTGGAGGTACTGAGGTGCCGTTCCCCTCACAGCTCCGTAGGCAAGCACCATGGTCTTGTAGCGGATGCTACTACAACTGGAAGCCAGTGGAGAGAGCGGAGGAGCGGGGTGACTGAGAGAACTTGGGAAGGTTGAACACCAGACGGGCTGCGGCGTTCTGGATGAGTTGTAGGGTTTAATGGCACAGGCAGGAGCCCAGCCAACAGCTAGTTGCACTAATCAAGACGGGAGATGACAAGTGCCTGGATTAGGACCTGCGCTGCTTCCTGTGTGAGGCACTACTACTACTGCGGATGTTGTAGAGCATGAACCTGCAGGAACGGGACACCGCCTTGATGTTAGTTGAGAACGACAGGGTGTTGTCCAGGATCACGCCAAGGTTCTTAGCGCTCTGGGAGGAGGACACAATGGAGTTGTCAACTACTGACTGGCTAGATCATGGAATGGGCAGTCCTTCCCGGGAGGAAGAGGAGCTCCTACTACTTGCTGAGGTTCAGCTTGAGGTGGTGATCCGTCATCCACACTGATATGTCTGCCAGACATGCAGAGATGCTTCGCCACCTGGTATTCAGAAGGGGGAAAGGAGAAGATTAATTGTGTGTCGTCTGCATAGCAATGATAGGAGAGACCATGTGAGGTTATGACAGAGCCAAGTGACTTGGTGTATAGCGAGACTAAGAGAGGGCCTAGAACAGAGCTGGGGGGACACCAGTGGTGAGAGCGCGTGGTGAGGAGACAGATTCTCGCCACGCCACCTGGTAGGAGCGACCTGTCAGGTAGGACGCAATACAAGCGTGGGCCGCGCCGGAGATGCCCAACTCGGAGAGGGTGGAGAGGAGGATCTGATGGTTCACAGTATCGAAGGCAGCCGATAGGTCTAGAAGGATGAGAGCAGAGGGAGAGAGAGTTAGCTTTAGCAGTGCGGAGCGCTCCTGATACAGAGAAGAGCAGTCTCAGTTGAGTGACTAGTCTTGAAACCTGACTGATTTGGATCAAGAAGGTCATTCTGAGAGAGATAGCGGTAGAGCTGGCCAAGGACGGCACGCTCAAGAGTTTTGGAGAGAAAAGAGAGAAGGGATACTGGTCTGTAGTTGTTGACGTCGGAGGGATCGAGTGTAGGTTTTTTCAGAAGGGGTGCAACTCTCGCTCTCTTGAAGACGGAAGGGATGTAGCCAGCGGTCAGGGATGAGTTGATGAGCGAGGTGAGGTAAGGGAGAAGGTCTCGGAAATGGTCTGGAGAAGAGAGGAGGGGATACTACTAAGCGGGCAGGTTGTTGGGCGGCTACGTCTACAAGACGCGAGATTTCATCTGGAGAGAGAGGGGAGAAAGAGGTCAGAGCATAGGGTAGGGCAGTGTGAGCAGAACCAGCGGTGTCGTTTGACTTAGCAAACGAGGATCGGATGTCGTCGACCTTCTTTTCAAAATGGTTGACGAAATCATCAGCAGAGAGGGAGGAGGGGGGGGGGGATTCAGGAGGGAGGAGAAGGTGGCAAAGAGCTTCCTAGAGTTAGAGGCAGATGCTTGGAATTTAGAATTTAGAAGTGGCTTTAGCAGCAGAGACAGAGGAGGAAAATGTAGAAAGGAGGGAGTGAAAGGATGCCAGGTCCGCAGGAGGCGAGTTTTCCTCCATTTCCGCTCGGCTGCCCGGAGCCCTGTTCTGTGAGCTCACAATGAGTCGTCGAGCCACGGTGAGTCGTCGAGCCACGGAGCGGGAGGGGAGGACCGAGCCGGCCTGGAGGATAGGGGACATAGAGAGTCAAAGGATGCAGAAAGGGAGGAGAGGAGGGTTGAGGAGGCAGAATCAGGAGATTGGAGAAGGTTTGAGCAGAGGGAAGAGATGATAGGATGGAAGAGGAGAGAGTAGCGGGGGAGAGAGAGCGAAGGTTGGGACGGCGCGATACCATCCGAGTAGGGGCAGCGTGGGAAGTGCTGGATGAGAGCGAGAGGGAAAAGGATACAAGGTAGTGGTCGGAGACTTGGAGGGGAGTTGCAATGAGGTTAGTGGAAGAACAGCATCTAGTAAAGATGAGGTCAAGCGTATTGCCTGCCTTGTGAGTAGGGGGGGAAGGTGAGAGGGTGAGGTCAAAAGAGGAGAGGAGTGGAAAGAAGGAGGCAGAGAGGAATGAGTCAAAGGTAGACGTGGGGAGGTTAAAGTCGCCCAGAACTGTGAGAGGTGAGCCGTCCTCAGGAAAGGAGCTTATCAAGGCATCAAGCTCATTGATGAACTCTCCAAGGGAACCTGGAGGGCGATAAATGATAAGGATGTTAAGCTTGAAAGGGCTGGTAACTGTGACAGCATGGAGTTCAAAGGAGGCGATAGACAGATGGGTAAGGGGAGAAAGAGAGAAAGACCACTTGGGAGAGATGAGGATCCCGGTGCCACCACCCCGCTGACCAGAAGCTCTCGGGGTGTGTGAGAACACGTGGGCGGATGAGGAGAGAGCAGTAGGAGTAGCAGTGTTATCTGTGGTGATCCATGTTTCCGTCAGTGCCAAGAAGTCGAGGGACTGGAGGGAGGCATAGGCTGAGATGAACTCTGCCTTGTTGTTACAACTACTGCTACTACCACTACTACTACTGCTACTACTACTACTGCTACTACTACTACTACTACTGCTACTACTACTACGACTACTAATGCTACTACTACTACTACTACTACTACTACTACTACTACTACTACTACTACTGCTACTACTGCTGCTACTACTACTACTACTACTACTACTACTACTACTACTACTACTACTACTACTACTGCTACTACTTCTACTACTACTACTACTACTACTGCCTACTACTACTACTGCTGCTGCTACTACTACTACTACTACTACTATTGCTGCTACTACTACTAGTACTGCTGCTGCTACTACTACTACTACTACTACTATTGCTGCTACTACTACTAGTACTGCTGCTGCTACTACTACTAGTACTGCTGCTGCTACTACTACTACTACTACTGCTATTGCTGCTACTACTACTAGTACTGCTACTGCTACTACTACTGCTGCTGCTGCTGCTACTACTACTACTGCTACTACTACTACTGCTACTACTACTACTGCTACTGCTGCTGCTGCTACTACTACTACTACTACTGCTACTACTGCTACTACTTCTTTACGTCGTTCTGCCCCTGAACAAGGCAGTTAACCCAGTGTTCCTAGGCCGCCATTGAAAAGAAGAATTTGTTCTTAACTGACTTGCCTAGTTAAATAATGGTAAAATGTGTATTTATCAGGGATCCCCATTAGCTGCTGCCAAGGTTCTCTTCCTGAGCTCCAACGACCTTTATGTTACACATAAAACAAAAGATAAAACGGTACATCATATAACATTATTACACCACCACATATCTGTTACATTCCCCAGTTTCTGTGTTGTAGTTTGTGTGTTTGCATGTGTGTATTTCAGGAAATGGCTTCCTGAAATCCCTCAAGCAGCTGATTGGTCGACTCCATGGCTAATTGGCGAGCTGTGACCCCGCCCCCTCGTCAAGACGCAGCTGTCTCCAATTACCCATTCCTTCTGAAGCTATATAACAGCCAGTGTTCTGTTCAGAAGAGAGATTGCAGAAAGATTCATTGTGATTTAGAGAGATCATGGCTGAGAGAGAGGAGGCTGAGAAAGAGGAGGCTGAGAGAGAGGAGGCTGAGAGAGAGGAGGCTGAGAGAGAGGAGGCTGAGAGAGGAGGCTGAGAGAGAGGAGGCTGAGAGAGAGGAGGCTGAGAGAGAGGAGGCTGAGAGAGGAGGCTGAGAGAGAGGAGGCTGAGAGAGAGGAGGCTGAGAGAGAGGAGGCTGAGAGAGAGGAGGCTGAGAGAGAGGAGGCTGAGAGAGAGGAGGCTGAGAGAGAGGAGGCTGATGGCTGAGGGTCATATTATGTTTGTTGTTTCTTAGTGAAACAGGCAGTTGGTATGTACTGTGTTAGTTTGTTGCATTATCAGATAGAGCTTATTTGATGTCCTTTGTTTCTTAGTTTGTTTGTGAAATTGTTTAATATTCTTTTTCATTTGTTCCCAGGGGGGAAGGGGAAGGCACCTAGGGAGTGCTTAGACAAGAGGCCCGCGGGCATACATATACCCGTAGTATATTCACTGTCTAGGCCCACTAGGTAAGACCTGGATGGACCACCCCCTGTATTTTGGTTAGCGCGCCAGGTGGTGCTAAGTTAGATAAGTAGTGGGGAAGTAGGAGAGGGGGTTTTGATTTTTACTTTCTTTGCTTTGGTTACGTCCAGCCCCTTTTCCCCAACATTACCATGTGACAAAATTAATTCCTTGTAAACGGTACCACTCTCTCTGCCTTTTGTCATCCTGACTCGCACCTACAGTCCCATACCTCTTTACCTCCCCCTACAGTCCCATACCTCTTTACCTCCCCCTACAGTCACATACCTCTTTACCTCCCCCTACAGTCCCATACCTCTTTACCTCCCCTACAGTCCCATACCTCTTTACCTCCCTATAGTCCCATACCTCTTTACCTCCCCTACAGTCACATACCTCTTTACCTCCCCTACAGTCACATACCTCTTTACCTCCCCTACAGTCCCATACCTCTTTACCTCCCCCTACAGTCCCATACCTCTTTCCTCCACCTACAGTCCCATACCTCTTTACCTCCACCTACAGTCCCATACCTCTTTACCTCCCCTACAGTCCCATACCTCTTTACCTCCCCTACAGTCCCATACCTCTTTACCTCCCCTACAGTCCCATACCTCTTTACCTCCCCCTACAGTCCCATACCTCTTTACCTCCCCCTACAGTCCCATACCTCTTTACCTCCCCTACAGTCCCATACCTCTTTACCTCCACCTACAGTCCCATACCTCTTTACCTCCCCTACAGTCCCATACCTCTTTACCTCCACCTACAGTCCCATACCTCTTTACCTCCCCCTACAGTCCCATACCTCTTTACCTCCACCTACAGTCCCATACCTCTTTACCTCCCCTACAGTCCCATACCTCTTTACCTACCCCTACAGTCCCATACCTCTTTACCTCCCCTACAGTCCCATACCTCTTTACCTCCCCCTACAGTCCCATACCTCTTTACCTCCCCCTACAGTCCCATACCTCTTTACCTCCCCTACAGTCCCATACCTCTTTACCTCCCCTACAGTCCCATACCTCTTTACCTCCCCCTACAGTCCCATACCTCTTTACCTCCCCCTACAGTCTCATACCTCTTTACCTCCCCCTACAGTCCCATACCTCTTTACCTCCCCCTACAGTCCCATACCTCTTTACCTCCCCCTACAGTCCCATACCTCTTTACCTCCCCCTATAGTCCCATACCTCTTTCACTTCACAGGGAGTTGAGTTGTAGCAGGGTGTTGCGTTCCCTCTTCACAGAGGTGTAACATAATGGGGGCTCATCCGGGATACATGTATAATACCACTATACAACAATATTACAAGGTACGTGTGTCTCTCTTCACAGTCCCTCTGTTCAATAATGTGTTTTTAAATCTAATTTTGCTGCTTGCATCAGTTACCTGATGTGGAATAGAGTTCCATGTAGTCATGGCTCTATCTAGTACTGTGTGCCTCCCGTAGTCTGTTCTAGACTTGGGGACTGAAGAGACCTCTGGTGGGTTCCCTACGGTTCTACGAAAGAAGCTTTCCCTAAGGTTCTAGAAAGAAGCCTTCCCTAAGGTTCTAGAAAGAAGCCTTCCCTAAGGTTCTAGAAAGAAGCCTTCCCTAAGGTTCTAGAAAGAAGCCTTCCCTAAGGTTCTAGAAAGAAGCCTTCCCTAAGGTTCTAGAAAGATGCCTTCCCTAAGGTTCTATGAAAGAAGCCTTCCCTAAGGTTCTATGAAAGAAGCCTTCCCTAAGGTTCTAGAAAGAAGCCTTCCCTAAGGTTCTAGAAAGAAGCCTTCCCTAAGGTTCTAGAAAGATGCCTTCCCTAAGGTTCTATGAAAGAAGCCTTCCCTAAGGTTCTATGAAAGATGCCTTCCCTAAGGTTCTAGGAAAGAAGCCTTCCCTAAGGTTCTATATTGCACCAATAGAAAAATAGTTCTGCTGTAGTTACAACCCTTTTCATGGTTATTTATAGAACCTTTATGGAGAATGGTTCTATAAAGAACCGTGCTCAATCTGAAAGGTTCTTCGTAGATCATTTTAGATCATTTTGAAGATCCATAAAGGGTATTTTAATCTGGTCGGCCATATTGTATTGTTACATTCCAGAGGTGTTATTTTTGTGTTAATTTACGAGGTGAATCAAGTTAACTACCTCTGGAACAGATGGGGGTTCCAGAGGAGAGATTTGAGAACCACTGAATGATTTAGTCACTCACAGTTGCACAATAAAAGCTGTGAGAGAACCACGCCCCAAAATAATCCAAATCAGCTGCCTCCCCTATATTTTAATTATCACCAGAAGAGAAAATTACCTTCTCGTGAACTGGGCGAGAGAGAGAGAGAGAGGAGAGGGAGAAGGAAGGAGAAAAAAAGAGAGCGATGGAGAGATAGTGGTGGAGAGAGAGGAAAGAGATATATAGAGAGAGGAAAGAGATATAGAGAGAGGAAAGATATATATATATATATATATATATATATATATATATATATATATATATAGAGGAGAGAGGAAAGATATATAGAGGAAATATATATATAGAGAGAGGAGAGAGGAAAGATATATATATATATATATATATATATATATAGAGAGAGAGAGAGGGGGAGAGGAAAGATATATAGAGGAAAGATATATATAGAGAGAGGAGAGAGGAAAGATATATAGAGAGAGAGGAGAGAGGAAAGATATATAGAGAGAGGAGAGAGGAAATAGATATATAGAGAGAGGAGAGAGGAAAGAGATATATAGAGAGAGGAGAGAGGAAAGAGATATAGAGAGAGAGGAGAGAGGAAAGAGATATAGAGAGAGAGGAGAGAGGAAAGAGATATATAGAGAGAGGAGGAGAGAGGAAAGAGACATAGAGAGAGAGGAGAGAGGAAAGAGATATAGAGAGAGGAGAGAGGAAAGATATATAGAGAGGGGAGAGAGGAAAGAGATATAGAGAGAGAGGAGGAGAGAGGAAAGAGATATAGAGAGAGGAGAGAGGAAAGAGATATAGAGAGAGAGGAGGAGAGAGGAAAGAGAGAGAGAGAGTAGAGAGGAAAGAGAGAGAGAGGAGAGAGGAAAGAGCTATAGAGAGAGGTGAGAGATATAGAGAGGAGAGAGGAAAGCTATAGAGAGAGAGAGGAGAGAGGAAAGATGTATAGAGAGAGTAGAGAGGAAAGAGAGAGAGAGGAGAGAGGAAAGAGCTATAGAGAGAGGTGAGAGATATAGAGAGGAGAGAGGAAAGCTATAGAGAGAGAGAGGAGAGAGGAAAGATGTATAGAGAGAGAGGAGAGAGGAAAGAGATATATAGAGAGAGAGGGGAGAGAGGAAAGAGATAGAGAGAGTAAAGAGATATAGAGAGAGGAGAGAGGAAAGAGATATAGAGAGAGAGGAGAGAGGAAAGAGATATAGAGAGAGGAGAGAGGAAAGAGATATAGAGAGAGGAGAGAGGAAAGAGCTATAGAGAGAGGAGAGAGGAAAGAGATATAGAGAGAGAGGAGAGAGGAAAGATATATATAGAGAGAGGAGAGAGGAAAGAGATATAGAGAGAAAGAGGAGAGAGGAAAGAGATAAAGAGAGGAAAGAGATATAGAGAGGGAGGAGAGAGGAAAGAGAGAGAGAGAGAGGAGAGAGGAAAGAGCTATAGAGAGAGGAGAGAGGAAAGAGATATAGAGAGAGGAGAGAGGAGAGAGAGAGGAGAGAGGAAAGAGCTATAGAGAGAGGAGAGAGATATAGAGAGGAGAGAGGAAAGATATATATAGAGAGGAGAGAGGAAAGATATATAGAGAGAGAGGAGAGAGGAAAGAGATATATAGAGAGAGAGGAGAGAGGAAAGAGATAGATGAGAGAGGAAAGAGATAGAGAGAGGAAAGAGAGAGAGAGGAGACGGAAAAGATATATATAGAGAGAGGAGTAGAGAGGAAGAGAGAGAGAGAGAGAGAGAGAGAGAGAGAGAGAGAGAGAGAGGAAAGAGCTATAGAGAGAGGTGAGAGATATAGAGAGGAGAGAGGAAAGCTATATAGAGAGAGAGGAGAGAGGAAAGATATATAGAGAGAGAGGAGAGAGGAAAGAGATATAGAGAGAGAGAGGAGAGAGGAAAGAGGGAGAGAGGAGACGGAAAATATATATATAGAGAGAGGAAAGAGCTATAGAGAGAGGAGAGAGAAAGGAAGGAGAAAAAAAAATAGAGATTTTTTTTTACAGTGTTTTGCACCATCAGTTCGGTCATGCCAACCCAGACTGGTCTCTGTGAGCTTGGTTACACACACCTGGAGATAACAGAACAGACAGAGAGAGAAAGAGATGAGATAACGACAGAGGACAAGAATAGAATAACAATTCATCCTTTTTCCTTAGAATACTTGGCCCACCCCGTAGCCAGAGAGACACCCAAGTAGACAACGACCTCAACCAATATGATTATAACTCCTTCGATGACAAACACAGTCTTCTCTGGCAGTTGTCCTCTGTTTCCATCCCTGGTAGTCAAACACAGTCTTCTCTGGCAGTTGTCCTCTGTTTCCATCCCTGGTAGTCAAATACAGTCTTCTCTGGCAGTTGTCCTCTGTTTCCATCCCTGGTAGACAAACACAGTCTTCTCTGGCAGTTGTCCTCTGTTTCCATCCCTGGTAGTCAAACACAGTCTTCTCCATGTCCATGACTCACAAAATCACAGTGAACGTCCCAAATGACACCCTATTCCCTATGTAGTGCACTACCTTTGACCTGTGCCTGTAGTGCTTTTCTGCAAAGTAGTGCACTAGATACAAGTGGGAGAGAGGAATTGGTCCGTGGGCTGTCCCCATAGGATGTCGTGGTGGGAGCAAACCTTCATTAGAGTTCCTGTAACATAGCCTGCATGTACCTGCTGTCTCTGGTGGCTTGGCCTGACACACAGACAGACAAACAAACACACAGACAGACAGACAGACAGACAGACAGACACACACCCAGACAGCCACAGATAGACACACACACACACACACACACACACACACACACACACACACACACACACACACACACACACACACACACACACACACACACACACACACACACACACACACACACACACACACACACACACACACACACACACACACACACACACTCAACCCCCCCCCCTCCACACACACACATGCACATTCACAAAGCATAGAAACTAATGCATAATTCATTATAATATAGCAAATGAAGTACGGCTCTCTGTGTGCATGTGACAGTATAGTAATAGACATAAAGGCATTAGCTGACAAATCTGCACATAAACAAATTATGAATAAAACGTAGAGTGCTGGGAACTGCTGGGGGAGGCAGAAACTGGAGGAGGGAGCTACTGGGGGGGGGGACCTGCTGGGGGAGGAAGGGAGCTGTTGGGGAAGGAAGCTACTGGAGGAGGGAGCTGCTGGGGAAGGGAGGGAGCTGCTGGGGTAGGAAGGGAGCTGCTGGGGGAGGAAGGGACCTGCTGGGGGAGGAAGGGACCTGCAGGGGAAGGAAGGGAGCTGCTGGGGAAGGAAGGAGCTGCTGGGGAAGGAAGCTACTGGAGGAGGGAGCTACTCGGAAAGAAGGGAGCTGCTGGGGAAGGAAGGAGCTGCTGGGGAATGGAGGGAGCTGCTGGGGTAGGAAGGGAGCTGCTGGGGGAGGAAGGGACCTGCTGGGGAAGGAAGGGAGCTGCTGGGGAAGGAAGGGAGCTGCTGGGCAAGGAAGCTACTGGAGGAGGGAGCTGCTGGGGAAGGAAGGGAGCTGCTGGGGAAGGAAGGGAGCTGCTGGGGCAGGAAGCTACTGGAGGAGGGAGCTGCTGGGGAAGGAAGGGAGCTGCTGGGGAAAGGGAGCTGATGGGGGAGGAAGGGAGCTGCTGGGGAAGGAAGGGAGCTGCTGGGCAAGGAAGCTACTGGAGGAGGGAGCTGCTGGGGAAGGAAGGGAGCTGCTGGGGAAGGAAGCTACTGGAGGAGGGAGCTGCTGGGGAAGGAAGGGAGCTGCTGGGGAAGGGAGCTGCTGGGGGAGGAAGGGACCTGCTGGGGAAGGAAGGGAGCTGCTGGGGAAGGAAGGGAGCTGCTGGGGAAGGAAACTACTGGAGGAGGGAGCTGCTGGGGAAGGAAGGGAGCTGCTGGGGAAGGAAGGGAGCTGCTGGGGGAGGAAGCTATTGGAGGAGGGAGCTACTGGGGGAGGGAGGGAGCTACTGGAGGAGGGAGCTGCTGGGGAAGGAAGGGAACTCCTGCGGGAGGGAGCTTCTGGGGGGAGGAAGGGATCTGCTGGGGGAGGGAGAAACTGGGGGAGGAAGGGATCTGCTGGGTGAGGAAGCTACTGGAGGAGGGAGCTGCTGGGGGAGGAAGCTACTGGGGGAGGAAGCTACTGGAGGAGGGAGCTGCTGGGGAAGGAAGGGAGCTGCTGAGGGAGGAAGGGAGCTGCTGAGGGAGGGAGAAACTGGAGGAGGAAGGGATCTGCTGGGGGAGGAAGCTACTGGAGGAGGGAGCTGCTGGGGAAGGAAGGGACCTGCTTGGGGAGGAAGCTACTGGAAGAGGGAGCTGCTGGGGAAGGAAGGGACCTGCTGGGGGAGGAAGTTACTGGAGGAGGGAGCTGCTGGCAGGGGAAGGGACCTGCAGGGAAAGGAAGGGACCTGCTGCGGGAGGAAGCTACTGGAGGAGGGAGCTGCTGGGACTGGAAGCTACTGGAGGAGGGAGATGCTGGGGAAGGAAGGGAGCTGCTGCTGGGGGAGGAAGGGAGCTGCTGGGGTAGGAAGGCAACTGCTGGGGAAGGAAGGGACCTGCTGGGGAAGGAAGGGACCTGCTGGGGAAGGAAGGGAGCTGCTGGGGGAGGCAGGGAGCTGCTGCTGGGGGAGTAAGGGAGCTACTGGGGGAGGAAGGGAGCTGCTGCTGGGGGAAGAAGGGAGCTGCTGGGGGAAGGCAACTGTTGGGGAAGGAAGTGACCTGCTGGGGAAGGAAGGGAGCTGCTGGGGGAGGAATGGAGCTGCTGCTGGGGGAGGAAGGGAGCTGCTGGGGAAGGAAGCTACTGGAGGAGGGACCTGCTGGGGAAGGAAGCTACTGGAGGAGGGAGCTGCTGGGGAAGGAAGCTACTGGAGGAGGGAGCTGCTGGGGAAGGAAGCTACTGGAGGAGGGAGCTGCTGGGAAGGAAAGCTACTGGAGGAGGGAGCTGCTGGGGAAGGAAGCTACTGGAGGAGGGAGCTTCTAGGGAAGGAAGCTACTGGAGGAGGGAGCTGCTGGGGAAGGAAGCTACTGGAGGAGGGAGCTGCTGGGGAAGGAAGGGAGCTGTTGGGGAAGGAAGCTACTGGAGGAGGGAGCTGCTGGGGAAGGAAGGGAGCTGCTGGGGAAATAAGGGAGTTGCTGGGGAAGTAAGGGAGCTGCTGGGGAAGGAAGGGACCTGCTGGGGGAGGAAGGGACCTGCTGGGGGAGGAAGGGACCTGCTGGGGGAGGAAGGGACCTGATTGGGGAGAAAGGGAGCTGCTGGGGAAGGAAGGGACCTGCTGGGGAAGGAAGGGAGCTGCTGGGGAAGGAAGGGAGCTGCTGGGTAGGAAGGGACCTGCTGGGGAAGGAAGGGAGCTGCTGGTGGAGGAAGTGACCTGCTGGGGGAGGGAGCTGCTGGGTCTGGAAGGGAGCTGCTGGGTCTTGAAGGGAGCTGCTGAGGAAGGAAGGGAGCTGCTGGGTCTGGAAGGGAGCTTCTGGGTCTGGAAGGGAGCTGCTGGGTCTGGAAGGGAGCTGCTGGGGAAGGAAGGGAGCTGATGGGTCTGGAAGGGAGCTGCTGGGGAAGGAAGGGAGCTGCTGGGGAAGGACGGGTGCTGCTGAGGAAGGATGGGAGCTGCTGGGGAAGGAACGGAGCTGCTGGGGAAGGAAGGGAGCTGCTGGGGAAGGAATGGAGCTGCTGAGGAAGGAAGGGAGCTGCTGGGGCAGGAAGGGAGCTGCTGGGGAAAGAAGGGACCTGCTGGGGGAGGAAGGAGCTGCTGGGGGAGGAAGGGAGCTGCTGGGGGAGGAAGGGAGCTGCTGGGGGAGGAAAGGAGCTGCTGGGGGAGGAAGGACCTGCTGGGGGAGGAAGGGAGCTGCTGGAGGAGGGAGCTGCTGGGTCTGGAAGGGAGCTGCTGGTTCTGGAAGGGAGCTGCTGGGGAAGGACGGGTGCTGCTGAGGAAGGATGGGAGCTGCTGGGGAAGGAAGGGAGCTGCTGGGGAAGGAAGGGAGCTGCTGGGGAAGGAAGGGAGCTGCTGAGGAAGGAAGGGAGCTGCTGGGGAAGGAAGGGAGCTGCTGGGGCAGGAAGGGAGCTGCTGGGGAAAGAAGGGAGCTGCTGGGGGAGGAAGGGAGCTGCTGGGGGAGGAAGGGAGCTGCTGGGGGAGGAAGGGACCTGCTGGGGCAGGAAGGGAGCTGCTGGGGAAAGAATGGAGCTGCTGGGGGAGGAAGGGAGCTGCTGGGGGAGGAAGGAACCTGCTGGGGAAGGAAGGGACCTGCTGGGGAAGGAAGGGAGCTGCTGGGGGAGGAAGGGAGCTGCTGGGGGAGGAAGGGAGCTGCTGGGGGAGGAAGGGAGCTGCTGGGGAGGAAGGGACCTGCTGGGGGAGGAAGGGAGCTGCTGGAGGAGGGAGCTGCTGGGTCTGGAAGGGAGCTGCTGGTTCTGGAAGGGAGCTGCTGGGGAAGGACGGGTGCTGCTGAGGAAGGATGGGAGCTGCTGGGGAAGGAACGGAGCTGCTGGGGAAGGAAGGGAGCTGCTGGGGAAGGAAGGGAGCTGCTGAGGAAGGAAGGGAGCTGCTGGGGCAGGAAGGGAGCTGCTGGGGCAGGAAGGGAGCTGCTGGGGAAAGAAGGGACCTGCTGGGGGAGGAAGGGAGCTGCTGGGGGAGGAAGGGAGCTGCTGGGGGAGGAAGGGACCTGCTGGGGCAGGAAGGGAGCTGCTGGGGAAAGAATGGACCTGCTGGGGGAGGAAGGGAGCTGCTGGGGGAGGAAGGAACCTGCTGGGGAAGGAAGGGACCTGCTGGGGAAGGAAGGGAGCTGCTGGGGGAGGAAGGGAGCTGCTGGGGGAGGAAGGGACCTGCTGGGGGAGGAAGGGAGCTGCTGGAGGAGGGAGCTGCTGGGTCTGGAAGGGAGCTGCTGGTTCAGGAAGGGAGCTGCTGGGGAAGGAAGGGAGCTGCTGGGGAAGGAAGGGAGCTGCTGAGGAAGGAAGGGAGCTGCTGGGGAAGGAAGGGAGCTGCTGGGGAAGGAAGGGACCTGCTGGGGAAGGAAGGGACCTGCTGGGGAAGGAAGGGGAGGGAAGGGAGCTGCTGGGGGAAAAAGGGAACTGCTGGGGAAGGACGGGAGCTGCTGGGGAAGGAAGGGACCTGCTGGGGCTGGAAGGGAGCTGCTGGGGGAGGGAGGGAGCTGCTGGAGCTGGACGGGAGCTGCTGGGGAAGGAAGGGAGCTGCTGGGGAAGGAAGGGAGCTGCTGGGGAAGGGAGGGAAGGGAGCTGCTGGGGAAAAAGGGAGCTGCTGGGGAAGGACGGGAGCTGCTGGGGAAGGAAGGGAACTGCTGGGGAAGGAAGGGAGCTGCTGGGGAAAGAAGGGAGCTGCTGGAGCTGGAAGGGAGCTGCTGGGGAAGGAAGGGAGCTGCTGGGGAAGGAAGGGACCTGCTGTGTCTGGAAGGGAGCTGCTGGGGAAGGAAGGGACCTGCTGGCGGATGAAGGGACCTGCTGGGGGATGAAGGGACCTGCTGGGGGAGGAAGGGACCTGCTGGGGGAGGAAGGGAGCTGCTGGGTGCTAAAGTAAACTGCCTGTTAATTAGGCCCAGAAGCTAGGTTATGCATGTAATTGGTAGACATAGATAGGAAAGTTTCTAAAGTTTCTAAAATTGTTACAATTATATCTGTGAGTATAACAGCATTTATATGGCAGGCGAAACCCCAAGGACAAACCATCCCCAAAAAATGGCTAGTACTATAATTATAAGCCCAAGTCCTCCCAAATTGCAGTTCCTAGGGCTTTCACTAGGTGTCAACAATCTTTAGAAAGAGTTTCAGGCTGGGTTTTGAAAAAATTACCCCGAAATTTTAGTTTTTCTTGGTGGCTCCCGTGTTTCCAAGCGTGCAGAGAAAAGCACGTTTTTTTTTATTTATCTGTGGTAATGAACATACTATTCTCCGTCTTAAATTGTACCGTTTATTTGCATATTAGGATACGTAAGGTTTGATTATAAATATTGTTTGACTTGTTTGGCAAAGTTTATTAGTAACATTTGGGATCCTTTTGTATGCATTTTGATGGAGGGAAACTGGGAGGATTATTGACTGAAGTGCGCCAGCTAAACTGAGTTTTTATGTATATAAATATGAACATTATCAAAGAAAATTACCATTTGTGATGTTACTAGGACCTTTTGGAGTGCCAACAGAAGAAGATCATCAAAGGTAAGCCATTTTTTATATCGCTATTTCTGACTTTTGTGTCGCACCTGCCTAGTTGAAATATGATTTTCATGTGTTTGTATGCGGGGTGCTGTCCTTGGATAATCTCATGGTCTGCTTTCGCCGTAAAGCATTTTTGAAATCTGACACGGCGGCTGGATTAACAAGAAGTTAAGCTTTATTTTGATGTTTAACTCATTTATTTTCAAGAAAGTTAAATGTTTGAATTGAGTATTTTTGAATTTGGCGCTCTGCAATTTCACTGGATGTTGGCCAGGTGGGACGTTACCGTCCCACGTACCCGTGAGCATTTTTAAGCACATTTTTACTCCTGAACTTATTTGGTCTTTCCATAACAAAGGGGACGAATACTTATTGACTCAAGACATTTAAAGCTTTTCATTTTTTATTAATTTGTAAAAAAAAAAAATGCATAAAAACATTAACTCCACTTTGACGTTATTGGCTATTGTGTGTAGGCCACTGACACAAAATCTCAATGTAATCCGTTTGAAATAGTGAAAACCCTTTTGAATGAAATCTCCACAAGAAAATCTGTTGGCCAGCAAGAGGGAAGGTTGTCAGCAGTTGAATTACAAAGTCTGTTATGCATATTCATGAGGTAAATCTGAATACCAGCTACTGTGCAAACCCATCCCGTGAGAGGGAATTTCATTCCAGTTTATCTGGTCTGTTATATTTCATGATGTCTAACTAACCGAGTGCGCTGCTTGCTCAACCGATTATCCGACTGAAAACTTCCCTGCACATATAAAAAAAAAGGTGAAATGTCACTGTAGCTGACGTTTTTCTCATTACATTGCAGTCAATGGGAAAATACAGGTGTCACCGGGTTGGTGCCTAAGTGAATACATTGCTTTCAATGGGGGAAATTATCTTCACAATATGGACATATAGAGAAAGGCATCACAGATATGACACCCTCTCTCTCTCTCTCTCTCTCTCTCTCTCTCTCTCATTCTCCCTATCTCTTTCTTACCCCTCCCTCCTTCACCCTCTCTCTCCCTCCTCTCTCTCTCTCTCACCCACCTCCACCTCTCTCTCCCTCCTCTCTCTCCCTCCTCTCTCTCTCTCACCCACCACCACCTCTCTCTCCCTCCTCTCTCTCCCTCCTCTCTCTCTCTCACCCACCTCCACCTCTCTCTCCACTTTCCTTCTTCCACAGACTGGGTATTGACACATATGTGAATACATCATATTCAAGGCAAAAAAGTTGGTGACAGACAGACAGACGGACGGACGGACGGACGGACGGACGGACGGACGGACGGACAGACAGAGGTTAGGGTTTTGTTAGGGATAAGGTTATGTTATGGTTAGGGTTATTTTATGGTTAAGGTTAGGGTTATGTTAGGGATAAGGTTAGGGTTATGTTAGGGATAAGGTTACGTTATGGTTAGGGTTATTTTATGGTTAAGGTTAGGGTTATGTTAGAGTTAAGGTTAGGGTTAGGGTTATGTTAGAGTTAGGGTTAGGGTTAAGGTTAGGGTTAGGGTTAGGGTTAGAGTTAAGGTTAAGGTTAGGGTTAGGGTTAGAGTTAAGGTTAAGGTTAGGGTTATGTTAGGGTTAAGGTTAGGGTTAAGGTTACGTTAGGGTTAAGATTAGGGTTTTAGGGTTAGGGTTAAGGTTAAGGTTAAGGTTAGGGTTAAGGTTAGGGTTATGTTAGGGTTATGGTTAAGGTTAGGGTTATGTTAGGGTTATGTATTGTTAAGGTTAGGGTTATTTTAGGGTTACGGTTAGGGTTAAGGTTAGGGTTATTTTAGGGATAAGGTTAGGGTTATGTTAGGGTTAAGGTTAGGGTTATGTTAGGGTTATTTTATGGTTAAGGTTATGGTTACGTTAGGGATAAGGTTAGGGTTTTGTTAGGGATAAGGTTATGTTATGGTTAAGGTTAGGGTTATGTTAGCGTTAAGGTTAGGGTTATGTTAGGGTTATTTTATGGTTAAGGTTATGGTTACGTTAGGGATAAGGTTAGGGTTTTGTTCGGGATAAGGTTATGTTATGGTTAAGGTTAGGGTTTGTTAGGGATAAGGTTACGTTATGGTTAAGGTTAGGGTTATTTTATGGTTAAGGTTAGGGTTATGTTAGCATTAAGGTTAGGGTTATGTTAGAGTTAGGGTTAGGGATAAGGTTAGGGTTAGGGTTAGAGTTAGGGTTATGTTAGGGTTAGGGTTAAGGTTAAGGTTACGTTAGAGTTTAAGATTAGGGTTATTTTAGGGCTAAGGTTAGGGTTATGTTAGGGTTATTTTAGGGTTAAGGTTAGGGTTATGTTAGGGTTAAGGTTAGGGTTATATTAGGGTTATTTTAGGGTTAGGGTTAGGGTTAGGTATTTACCCCAACCCCCCACTGCATGTCAGAAAGGTAGGCCTCACTTGAAGCCTGACCTGGAGTTAATATGCTTTTGAATGACATGGGCAGATTGTTTGAGGCTAGAAACAATATTTACCCATGGAATCATTAAACAGATGCTCCCGACAAACACTAGCCTACATCTGACCATGTGAAACAAACTCTTCACAAGGAACACTTGATCCCACGGGGGAGTAAGGTGTTTCTTCCATAGAAAATCATTACCTGCAGCCATGAGGCTTTTTCAGTTAGCTAACCATCCATGCACACAACAGAACATGGCCAAGATGTTCAAATGTTCATAAATGACCAGCATGGTTGTGTCTTGAAACTTGAAATGGTCTCTGTCTGTCTGTCTTTCTGCCTGCCTGTCAGCCTGTCTGTCAGCCTGTCTGTGGGAGAGGGAGAAGACGCAATGAGAGAAGGGGGAGGCAGGGATAGGAGGGAGGGAGAGAGAGAGAGGAGAGAGGGGGGAGAGAGAGTCAGACAGAGGTGGGAGGGAGGAGGAAGAGAGAGGAGGGAGGATGCAGGGTTAGGAGGGAGGGAGGGAGGGAGGGAGGGAGGGAGGGAGGGAGGGAGGGAGGGAGGGAGGGAGGGAGGGAGGGGGAGGGAGGGAGGGAGGGAGGGAGGGAGGGAGGGAGGGAGGGAGGGAGGGAGGGAGGGAGGGAGGAGGAAGAGAGAGGAGGGAGGATGCAGGGTTAGGAGGGAGGGAGGGAGGGAGGGAGGGAGGGAGGGAGGGAGGGAGGGAGGGAGGGAGGGAGGGAGGGAGGGAGGGAGGGAGGGAGGGAGGGAGGGAGGGAGGGAGGGAGGGAGGGAGGGAGGGAGAAGGTGTAGGTTGAGGGAAGGGGGAAGGAGGGAAGGAGGGATTGGGAGAGAGGAAGGAGAGGGGGAAGGAGGGATTGGGAGAAAGGAGGGAAAGGGAGAGAGAGAGAAAGGCTGTGGAGGGAAAGGAGGAGAGAGGGTGAAAGATGGGGTAGGTTGAGAGAAGAGAACGAGAAGGGATACAGAGGAGGTAGGGAGAAAGACATGAGAAAAACATCAACCATGTTACACTCATCTTTTCCCATCGACTGCAATGTGATGAGAAAAACACTGACATTTGACCTTTTTGCAAAAATGTGCCTGGATGAAATGTTTGAATAACGTCATGTTGGCTTGCTATGGATTCTATCTGAAGATGTTTGCATGTTTAGAACACTGACAAGAAAAGAGCAATCTGATTGGGTGGGCCCCAGATCCACGCCGTGTCTACTCCATCACATATGTCTACATGATATTATATGTGATTATTTGTGGGAATACTTGGCAACAAATTTTCTATATTAAACAAATGTTTAACTCATTTCCTGCTGATTTAAGTCTTTTTTTGACCAAAGACATTTTTTTTTACTAACTTTGGGTGTCAAAAAACACACTCGCAGGCCGGTTTTGGCCCAGTTTTGGCCCAGTTTTGGCCCAGTTTTGGCCCGGTTTTGGCCCAGTTATGGCCCAGTTTTGGCCCGGTTTTGGCCCACGGTGCGATGTGTGGTGAGCCTGTTACCGACCCCTGACTTACATACGGAGCTGTGAGGGGAACGGCACCTCAGTACCTCCAGGCTCTGATCAGGCCCTACACCCAAACAAGGGCACTGCGTTCATCCACCTCTGGCCTGCTCGCCTCCCTACCACTGAGGAAGTACAGTTCCCGCTCAGCCCAGTCAAAACTGTTCGCTGCTCTGGCCCCCAATGGTGGAACAAACTCCCTCACGACGCCAGGACAGCGGAGTCAATCACCACCTTCCGGAGACACCTGAAACCCCACCTCTTCAAGGAATACCTAGGATAGGGTAAGTAAGGGTAAGTAATCCTTCTCACCCCCCTTCTCCCCCCAAAAAAAAGATTTAGATGCAAGTGGCTGTTCCACTGGATGTCATAAGGTGTATGCACCAATTTGTAAGTCGCTCTGGATAAGAGCGTCTGCTAAATGACTTAAATGTCAATGTAAATGTAATACTTGCTACTTTTAGCCAGAGCCCTAGTTTTAACCAGAGCCCTAGTTTTAACCAGAGCCCTAGTTTAACCAGAGCCCTAGTTTAACCAGAGCCCTAGTTTTAACCAGAGCCCTACTTTAACCAGAGCCCTAGTTTTAACCAGAGCCCTAGTTTTAACCAGAGCCCTACTTTAACCAGAGCCCTACTTTAACCAGAGCCCTAGTTTAACCAGAGCCCTAGTTTTAACCAGAGCCCTAGTTTTAACCAGAGCCCTAGTTTTAACCAGAGCCATAGTTTAACCAGAGCCATAGTTTAACCAGAGCCCTAGTTTTAACCAGAGCCCTACTTTAACCAGAGCCCTAGTTTTAACCAGAGCCCTAGTTTTAACCAGAGCCCTACTTTAACCAGAGCCCTACTTTAACCAGAGCCCTAGTTTAACCAGAGCCCTAGTTTTAACCAGAGCCCTAGTTTTAACCAGAGCCCTACTTTTAGCCAGAGCCCTAGTTTTAACCAGAGCCCTAGTTTTAACCAGAGCCCTAGTTTAACCAGAGCCCTAGTTTTAACCAGAGCCCTAGTTTTAACCAGAGCCCTAGTTTAACCAGAGCCCTAGTTTTAACCAGAGCCCTACTTTAACCAGAGCCCTAGTTTTAACCAGAGCCCTAGTTTTAACCAGAGCCCTACTTTAACCAGAGCCCTAGTTTAACCAGAGCCCTAGTTTTAACCAGAGTCCTAGTTTTAACCAGAGCCCTAGTTTTAACCAGAGCCCTAGTTTTAACCAGAGCCCTAGTTTAACCAGAGCCCTACTTTAACCAGAGCCCTAGTTTTAACCAGAGCCCTAGTTTTAACCAGAGCCCTAGTTTTAACCAGAGCCCTAGTTTTAACCAGAGCCCTAGTTTAACCAGAGCCCTACTTTAACCAGAGCCCTAGTTTTAACCAGAGCCCTAGTTTTAACCAGAGCCCTAGTTTTAACCAGAGCCCTAGTTTTAACCAGAGCCCTAGTTTTAGCCAGAGCCCTAGTTTAACCAGAGCCCTAGTTTTAACCAGAGCCCTAGTTTTAACCAGAGCCCTAGTTTTAGCCAGAGCCCTAGTTTAACCAGAGCCCTAGTTTTAACCAGAGCCCTAGTTTTAACCAGAGCCCTAGTTTTAACCAGAGCCCTAGTTTTAACCAGAGCCCTAGTTTTAACCAGAGCCCTAGTTTAACCAGAGCCCTAGTTTAACCAGAGCCCTAGTTTAACCAGAGCCCTAGTTTAACCAGAGCCCTAGTTTTAACCAGAGCCCTAGTTTAACCAGAGCCCTAGTTTAACCAGAGCCCTAGTTTTAACCAGAGCCCTAGTTTAACCAGAGCCCTAGTTTTAACCAGAGCCCTAGTTTTAACCAGAGCCCTAGTTTAACCAGAGCCCTAGTTTTAACCAGAGCCCTAGTTGTAACCAGAGCCCTAGTTTAACCAGAGCCCTAGTTTTAACCAGAGCCCTAGTTTTAACCAGAGCCCTAGTTTAACCAGAGTCCTAGTTTTAACCAGAGCCCTAGTTTAACCAGAGCCCTAGTTTAAACCAGAGCCCTAGTTTAAACCAGAGCCCTAGTTTTAACCAGAGCCCTACTTTAACCAGAGCCCTAGTTTAAACCAGAGCCCTAGTTTTAACCAGAGCCCTAGTTTTAACCAGAGCCCTACTTTAACCAGAGCCCTAGTTTTAACCAGAGCCCTAGTTTTAACCAGAGCCCTAGTTTTAACCAGAGCCCTAGTTTTAACCAGAGCCCTACTTTAACCAGAGCCCTAGTTTTAACCAGAGCCCTACTTTAACCAGAGCCCTAGTTTTAACCAGAGCCCTAGTTTTAACCAGAGCCTAGTTTTAACCAGAGCCCTAGTTTTAACCAGAGCCCTAGTTTTAACCAGAGCCCTAGCTGGCTCTCTATTGGACACACGGTAGGAGACAGGAAATCGAAGAAGGTTACCAAACCGATGTTTGACGAGACAGTAATTCATCGTAAATTCACATCTGAAATACTGATGTGACAGAACATGACGATTACATATTATTTAGTACCAGGTTATTGACAACCGATGGCCATAAAGACTAGAGTAATGAACTAACACACGTTCATAGAGGAGTATTAAAAGCTGCATTTCCAGTCTGTAAAAATACAGCACGGTGAGTGTAAGACCTAAAATACAATCCGTATTGCGGAACGTGCGCATAGTAGAACAATTACACTTTTATGGTAATTAAATACAGAGCAAAAACATATGCAAATCTCCTTTTAAATTCCAATTACGCTATAGCACCGACATTACGGAATCAGGGTTGAATATAGGCCTAAATTACAGTGAGCTGACATCAGAGACAGATATTGGTATTTCAAAAACATAATAAGAGGTAATCGCTATTCTCACACTAATAAATATAATCAATATCCATTATTGAAGGAAAAAGCCGTGTTTTTTTGCTTCCCTTGCAATTGAGTTAGCTGTTGAAACCCCCCACAGATACTCTTCATGTAGATCAGTCAGCAAAACGTCTCTCAGCTTCCCAAACTGCTTCCTGTTCCCTACACAGCACCCTACTCTTGACCAGGGTCCATAGGGGCCCTGTGTGGAGAAAAGAATACCATTTGGGAAACATCTGCTGTATATGCTGCTTTGAAAGAAATGATTGTTATTCACATAACTTTCTAGAGAAAAATGGATACACTCTATATGTAAAACAAGCTGAACATTTCCAGGCCCGGGGCTGAAGTTAAGCATCTTTCGATGGAAATCCACACTAAGGCCTGAAAATGACTTTTTTGGGACTTTTTTTTGGGGGGATCATGCATATCTTGCAAGAATCCAATTTCCTGGTAATCCTACCACACACACACACACACACACACACACACACACACACACACACACACACACACACACACACACACACACACACACACACGTACGTCCCTCTCCTTGCTCAAACCAGGGACCCTCTGAACACACCAACAGCAGAACACATCGTAGCCTCTCAACAGAGCATGTTACCCATGACAGAACACATCGTAGCCTCTCAACAGAGCATGTTACCCGTGACAGAACACATCGTAGCCTCTAAACAGAGCATGTTACCCATGACAGAACACATCGTAGCCTCTAAACAGAGCATGTTACCCATGACAGAACACATCGTAGCCTCTAAACAGAGCATGTTACCCATGACAGAACACATCGTAGCCTCTAAACAGAGCATGTTACCCATGACAGAACACATCGTAGCCTCTAAACAGAGCATGTTACCCATGACAGAACACATCGTAGCCTCTAAACAGAGCATGTTACCCATGACAGAACACATCGTAGCCTCTAAACAGAGCATGTTACCCATGACAGAACACATCGTAGCCTCTCAACAGAGCATGTTACCCATGACAGAACACATCGTAGCCTCTCAACAGAGCATGTTACCCATGACAGAACACATCGTAGCCTCTAAACAGAGCATGTTACCCATGACAGAACACATCGTAGCCTCTCAACAGAGCATGTTACCCATGACAGAACACATCGTAGCCTCTCAACAGAGCATGTTACCCATGACAGAACACATCGTAGCCTCTAAACAGAGCATGTTACCCATGACAGAACACATCGTAGCCTCTAAACAGAGCATGTTACCCATGACAGAACACATCGTAGCCTCTAAACAGAGCATGTTACCCATGACAGAACACATCGTAGCCTCTAAACAGAGCATGTTACCCATGACAGAACACATCGTAGCCTCTAAACAGAGCATGTTACCCATGACAGAACACATCGTAGCCTCTAAACAGAGCATGTTACCCATGACAGAACACATCGTAGCCTCTAAACAGAGCATGTTACCCATGACAGAACACATCGTAGCCTCTAAACAGAGCATGTTACCCGTGACAGAACACATTGTAGCCTCTCAACAGAGCATGTTACCCGTGACAGAACACATCGTAGCCTCTAAACAGAGCATGTTACCCATGACAGAACACATCGTAGCTTCTAAACAGAGCATGTTACCCGTGACAGAACACATTGTAGCCTCTCAACAGAGCATGTTACCCGTGACAGAACACATTGTAGCCTCTCAACAGAGCATGTTACCCATGACAGAACACATCGTAGCCTGTAAACAGATCATGTTGTAATGAGAGCCAACGAATGAGGGTCACTCGCCCTCCAGGCAAAGAGTTACATTTTTTTTTGTTGACAAATGGCCCTTGGCTATGAATGGTTGGAGAACAGATATTCTCTATGTACTACAGGCCAGGCCAGAGTAAATGTTCTGTTATTGACGGCGCCTCATGCAATGAATGTTGAAGGAGCAAATGTTCCCTATGCATCAATGGGACAAGAGAGAGGGGGGGTCAACCCTTCCTGTCACGGAGTAGCTTATAAGATGCCCCAATCACAAGGACAAGAACTCCTGTATGTATCTTCTTAATACGACTCTGAGTGTCCCCTGCAGGAGGTCAAAGAGGACAAAGGACAGACACTTTCTGCAGATCAGCAGATCAGCAGATCAGCAGACCAGCAGATCATCAGACCAGCAGATCATCAGACCAGCAGATCAGCAGACCAGCAGATCAGCAGATCATCAGACCAGCAGATCAGCAGATCATCAGACCAGCAGATCATCAGACCAGCAGATCAGCAGATCAGCAGACCAGCAGATCAGCAGACCATCAGACCAGCAGATCATCAGACCAGCAGATCATCAGACCAGCAGATCAGCAGACCAGCAGATCATCAGACCAGCAGATCATCAGATCAGCAGATCATCAGACCAGCAGATCATCAGATCAGCAGATCATCAGACCAGCAGATCATCAGACCAGCAGATCATCAGACCAGCAGACCAGCAGATCATCAGACGAGCAGATCAGCAGACCAGCAGACCAGCAGATCATCAGACCAGCAGACCAGCAGACCAGCAGACCAGCAGATCATCAGACCAGCAGACCAGCAGATCATCAGACCAGCAGATCATCAGACCAGCAGATCATCAGACCAGCAGATCAGCAGACCAGCAGATCAGCAGACCAGCAGATCAGCAGACCAGCAGACCAGCAGATCAGCAGACCAGCAGATCATCAGACCAGCAGATCAGCAGACCAGCAGATCATCAGACCAGCAGATCAGCAGACCAGCAGATCAGCAGACCAACAGACCAGCAGATCAGCAGACCAGCAGATCAGCAGACCAGCAGACCAGCAGATCAGCAGACCAGCAGATCATCAGACCAGCAGATCAGCAGACCAGCAGATCAGCAGACCAGCAGATCAGCAGACCAGCAGACCAGCAGATCATCAGACCAGCAGATCATCAGACCAGCAGATCAGCAGACCAGCAGATCATCAGACCAGCAGATCATCAGATCAGCAGATCATCAGATCAGCAGATCATCAGACCAGCAGACCAGCAGATCATCAGACCAGCAGATCATCAGACCAGCAGACCAGCAGATCATCAGACCAGCAGATCATCAGACCAGCAGATCATCAGACCAACAGACCAGCAGATCATCAGATCATCAGATCAGCAGATCAGCAGACCAGCAGATCATCAGACCAGCAGATCAGCAGACCAGCAGATCAGCAGACCAGCAGATCAGCAGACCAGCAGATCAGCAGACCAGCAGATCAGCAGACCAGCAGATCAGCAGACCAGCAGATCATCAGACCAGCAGATCAGCAGACCAGCAGACCAGCAGATCATCAGACCAGCAGATCATCAGACCAGCAGATCAGCAGACCAGCAGATCATCAGACCAGCGGATCATCAGACCAGCAGATCATCAGACCAGCAGATCATCAGACCAGCAGATCATCAGATCAGCAGATCATCAGACCAGCAGATCATCAGACCAGCAGATCATCAGACCAGCAGACCAGCAGATCATCAGACCAGCAAAATCAGCAGACCAGCAGATCAGCAGACCAGCAGATCAGCAGACCAGCAGATCAGCAGATCATCAGACGAGCAGATCAGCAGACCAGCAGATCATCAGACCAGCAGATCATCAGACCAGCAGACCAGCAGATCATCAGATCAGCAGATCATCAGACCAGCAGATCATCAGACCAGCAGATCAGCAGACCAACAGACCAGCAGATCATCAGATCATCATCTTATCATCAGATCAGCAGATCAGCAGACCAGCAGATCATCAGACCAGCAGATCAGCAGACCAGCAGATCAGCAGATCAGTAGACCAGCAGATCAGTAGACCAGCAGACCAGCAGATCATACTGGGATATTTTTCTTCTGTTTTTTTCTATGTCATTAAAAAGGGGTATACTTATACTTGTGTATTTATATCACGTGGATTGTATGTATTTTACTCAAGGCATGTTTATAATCTATGTAGACGTTCTTGATGTTTTTATCCTAGGGACTGTTGAATTGTTTTCTGTACTGTAGGAATATACTGTGGACACTTATAAGGAATTCTCAGATTCATCTCAGGTGATATATATGTGCTGAATATTCAGAATCAACGGGTGGTCCTGAGACGCCCTGTCCGGCCTATCAGCCCTCCCTCTGTAGCTACCGCTAGAATTACAGGACTTGCTAACAGACAGGTGAATCAAATGTCTTTGTGGTGGGCCGTCGCCTCTCCTTGAAAACAATAAAAACACCTATCGATGAGACCTATCCTACTCTGACAAAAGCAATCATCCCAGAGGTGATCCTGAGGAACGGAGCGTTTCCTTATTCAAGACTAACTGACCGTTCAAAATCCACCCTGACTGGGATCAGAGGAAGAATTCACTGCACGGAAAGGCTCTAATATAATATTCTGGACTGAGAACACAGAGAGAGAGAGAGAACCTCCTCTAACAGACTGGACTGAGAACTGAGAGAGAGAAAGCCTCTTCTAATAGACTGGACTGAGAACTGAGAGAGAAATAGAGAGAACCTCCTCTAACAGACTGGACTGAGAACTGAGAGAGAGAGAGAGAGAGAACCTCCTCTAACAGACTGGACTGAGAACTGAGAGAGAGAGAGAGCCTCTTATCGTATTTCGTCGCCCTAACGTAGCCTTCACTGCTATTCGCCCAGGAGCTAGCTAACGCTAGCTAACGCACACAGATTAGCATCACTGTAGTGCTATTCACTCAACTGTACGACTTGATTAGTTTACTGTTAGCTAGCTACATAATCTTAGCCATTCTTCTTAGCTAGCTACATAGCCGTCCTTGTATCAGTGATAATTGCATAATTATCGTATTTCGTATTTCGTCGCCCTAACGTAGCCTTCACTGCTATTCGCCCAGGAGCTAGCAACGCTAGCTAACGCACACAGATTAGCATCACTGTAGTGCTATTCACTCAACTGTACGACTTGATTAGTTCAGTGTTAGCTAGCTACATAGCTGTCCTTGTTTCCAAGATAATTGTGTAGTTTAGTGTGTGTAGCCTTGGAGTGATTATCTTAATTCACTGAGGTTCGCTAGCCAGCTATTGTCGTTCTTTTAACTCAACGTAACGTAAACAACACTGCTAGCTAGCCAGCTAGCCCCGAATAGCAGCACTGTAGAAATTATTACACTCAACGGAACGACTTGATTAGTGTAGTGTCAACAACGCAGCTACTGCCAGCTAGCCTACTTTAGCAGTACTGTATCATTTTAATCATTTTAGTCAATAAGATTCTTGCTACGTAAGCCTAACTTTCTGAACATTCGAGACGTGTAGTCCGCTTGTCATTCCAATTTCCTTGCATTAGCGTAGCCTTTTCTGTAGCCTGTCAACTATGTGTCTGTCTATCCCTGTTCTCTCCTCTCTGCACAGACCATACAAACGCTCCACATCACGCGTGGCCGCGACCACCCTAACCTGGTGGTCCCAGCGCGTACGACCCACGTGGAGTTCCAGGTCTCCGGTAGCCTCTGGAACTGCCAATCTGCGGCCAACAAGGCAGAGTTCATCTCAGCCTATGCCTCCTCCAGTCCCTTGACTTCTTGGCACTGACGGAAACATGGATCACCACAGATAACACTGCTACTCCTACTGCTCTCTCCTCGTCCGCCCACGTGTTCTCGCACACCCCGAGAGCTTCTGGTCAGCGGGGTGGTGGCACCGGGATCCTCATCTCTCCCAAGTGGTCTTTCTCTCTTTCTCCCCTTACCCATCTGTCTATTGCCTCCTTTGAATTCCATGCTGTCACAGTTACCAGCCCTTTCAAGCTTAACATCCTTATCATTTATCGCCCTCCAGGTTCCCTTGAGAGTTCATCAATGAGCTTGATGCCTTGATAAGCTCCTTTCCTGAGGACGGCTCACCTCTCACAGTTCTGGGCGACTTTAACCTCCCCACGTCTACCTTTGACTCATTCCTCTCTGCCTCCTTCTTTCCACTCCTCTCCTCTTTTGACCTCACCCTCTCACCTTCCCCCTACTCACAAGGCAGGCAATACGCTTGACCTCATCTTTACTAGATGCTGTTCTTCCACTAACCTCATTGCAACTCCCCTCCAAGTCTCCGACCACTACCTTGTATCCTTTTCCCTCTCGCTCTCATCCAACACTTCCCACACTGCCCCTACTCGGATGGTATCGCGCCGTCCCAACCTTCGCTCTCTCTCCCCGCTACTCTCTCCTCTTCCATCCTATCTTCTCTTCCCTCTGCTCAAACTTTCTCCAACCTATCTCCTGATTCTGCCTCCTCAACCCTCCTCTCCTCCCTTACTGCATCCTTTGACTCCCTATGTCCCCTATCCTCCAGGCCGGCTCGGTCCTCCCTCCCGCCTCCGTGGCTCGACGACTCATTGCGAGCTCACAGAACAGGGCTCCGGGCAGCCGAGCGGAAATGGAGGAAAACTCGCCTCCCTGCGGACCTGGCATCCTTTCACTCCCTCCTCTCTACATTTTCCTCCTCTGTCTCTGCTGCTAAAGCCACTTTCTACCATTCTAAGTTCCAAGCATCTGCCTCTAACCCTAGGAAGCTCTTTGCCACCTTCTCCTCCCTCCTGAATCCCCCCTCCCTCCTCCCTCTCTGCAGATGACTTCGTCAACCATTTTGAAAAGAAGGTCGATGACATCCGATCCTCGTTTGCTAAGTCAAACGACACCGCTGGTTCTGCTCACACTGCCCTACCCTATGCTCTGACCTCTTTCTCCCTCTCTCTCCAGATGAAATCTCGCGTCTTGTGACGGCCGGCCGCCCAACAACCTGCCCGCTTGACCCTATCCCCTCCTCTCTTCTCCAGACCATTTCCGGAGACCTTCTCCCTTACCTCACCTCGCTCATCAACTCATCCCTGACCGCTGGCTACGTCCCTCCCGTCTTCAAGAGAGCGAGAGTTGCACCCCTTCTGAAAAAAACCTACACTCGATCCCTCCGATGTCAACAACTACAGACCAGTATCCCTTCTCTCTTTTCTCTCCAAAACTCTTGAGCGTGCCGTCCTTGGCCAGCTCTACCGCTATCTCTCTCAGAATGACCTTCTTGATCCAAACCAGTCAGGTTTCAAGACTAGTCATTCAACTGAGACTGCTCTTCTCTGTATCACGGAGGCGCTCCGCACTGCTAAAGCTAACTCTCTCTCCTCTGCTCTCATCCTTCTAGACCTATCGGCTGCCTTCGACACTGTGAACCATCAGATCCTCCTCTCCACCCCTCTCCGAGTTGGGCATCTCTCGGCGCGGCCCACGCTTGGATTGCGTCCTACCTGACAGGTCGCTCCTACCAGGTGGCGTGGCGAGAATCTGTCTCCTCACCACGCGCCCTCACCACTGGTGTCCCCCAGGCTCTGTTCTAGGCCCTCTCTTATTCTCGCTATACACCAAGTCACTTGGCTCTGTCATAACCTCACATGGTCTCTCCTATCATTGCTATGCAGACGACACACAATTAATCTTCTCCTTTCCCTTCTGATGACCAGGTGGCGAATCGCATCTCTGCATGTCTGGCAGACATATCAGTGTGGATGACGGATCACCACCTCAAGCTGAACCTCAGCAAGACGGAGCTCCTCTTCCTCCCGGGGAAGGACTGCCCGCTCCATGATCTCGCCATCACGGTTGACAACTCCATTGTGTCCTCCTCCCAGAGCGCTAAGAACCTTGGCGTGATCCTGACAACACACTGACGTTCTCAACTAACATCAAGGCGGTGTCCCGTTCCTGTAGGTTCATGCTCTACAACATCCGCAGAGTACGACCCTGCCTCACACAGGAAGCGGCGCAGGTCCTAATCCAGGCACTTGTCATCTCCCGTCTTGATTACTGCAACTCGCTGTTGGCTGGGCTCCCTGCCTGTGCCATTAAACCCCTACAACTCATCCAGAACGCCGCAGCCCGTCTGGTGTTCAACCTTCCCAAGTTCTCTCACGTCACCCCGCTCCTCCGCTCTCTCCACTGGCTTCCAGTTGAAGCTCGCATCCGCTACAAGACCATGGTGCTCGCCACGGAGCTGTGAGGGGAACGGCACCTCAGTACCTCCAGGCTCTGATCAGGCCCTACACCCAAACAAGGGCACTGCGTTCATCCACCTCTGGCCTGCTCGCCTCCCTACCACTGAGGAAGTACAGTTCCCGCTCAGCCCAGTCAAAACTGTTCGCTGCTCTGGCCCCCCAATGGTGGAACAAACTCCTCACGACGCCAGGACAGCGGAGTCAATCACCACCTTCCGGAGACACCTGAAACCCCACCTCTTCAAGGAATACCTAGGATAGGGTAAGTAAGGGTAGGTAATCCTTCTCCCCCCCAACAAGATTTAGATGCAAGTGGCTGTTCCACTGGTTGTCATAAGGTGTATGCACCAATTTGTAAGTCGCTCTGGACAAGAGCGTCTGCTAAATGACTTAAATGTAATGTAAAATGTCTTAAATGTTCTAATAGACTGGACTGAGAACTGAGAGAGAAATAGAGAGAACCTCCTCTAATAGACTGGACTGAGAACTGAGAGAGAGAGAACAGAGAGTACACAGCTGCAGAATACCTGACCACTGTGACTGACCCAAAATTAAGGAAAGCTTTGACTATGTACAGACTCAGTGAGCATAGCCTTGCTATTGAGAAAGGCCGCCGTAGGCAGACATGGCTCTCAAGAGAAGACAGGCTATGTGCTCACTGCCCACAAAATGAGGTGGAAACTGAGCTGCACTTCCTAACCTCCTGCCCAATGTATGACCATATTAGAGAGACATATTTCCCTCAGATTACACAGATCCACAAAGAATTTGAAAACAAATCCAATTTTGATAAACTCCCATATCTACTGGGTGAAATTCCACAGTGTGCCATCACAGCAGCAAGATTTGCGACCTGTTGCCACGAGAAAAGGGCAACCAGTGAAGAACAAACACCATTGTAAATACAACCCATATTTATGCTTATTTATTTTATCTTGTGTACTTTACCATTTGTACATTGTTAAAACACTGTATATATATATAATATGACATTTGTAATGTCTTTATTGTTTTGAAACTTCTGTATGTGTAATGTTTACTGTTAATTTTTATTGTTTATTTCACTTTATATATTCACTTTATATATTATCTATCTCACTTGCTTTGGCAATGTTAACACATGTTTCCCATGCCAATAAAGCCCTTGAATTGAATTGAATTGAGAGAGAGACAGAACCTCTAATAGACTGGACTGAGAACTGAGAGAGAGAGGGAGAGAGATACCCTCCTCTGATAGACTGGACTGAGAACAGAGAGAGAGAGAGAGAGAGATAACCTCCTCTGATAGACTGGACTGAGAACAGAGAGAGAGAGAGAGAGATAACCTCCTCTGATAGACTGGACTGAGAACAGAGAGAGAGAGAGAGAGAGATAACCTCCTCTAATAGACTGGACTGAGAACTGAGAGAGAGAGAGAGAGAGATAACCTCCTCTAATAGACTGGACTGAGAACTGAGAGAGAGAGGGAGAGAGATACCCTCCTCTGATAGACTGGACTGAGAACAGAGAGAGAGAGAGAGAGAGATAACCTCCTCTAATAGACTGGACTGAGAACTGAGAGAGTGTCACGGCCGTTGGTGAGCGTACATTTTCCTTTTTATTTCAAAATGTCACCAACAAAACAACAAACGAAAGCAACAACCGTGAAGCTTACAGGGCCACAAACAACGTTAACTACCCACCACGAAAGGAGGGAAAAAGGGCTACCTAAGTATGGTTCCCAATCAGAGACAACGATAGACAGCTGTCCCTGATTGAGAACCACACCCGGCCAAAACATAGAAACACAAAATCATAGAAAACAACACATAGAATAACCCCAAATCATACTAAACCAAATAGAGACATAAAAAGGCTCTCTAAAGTCAGGGTGTGACAGAGAGAGAGAACCTCCTTCGGGTGTGAGCTACAATACTTTGGCCTACTGTCGAGAGAGAATTGGACAACAAACTTTTTCCCCGGTTCCATCTGACTCCATCCCATACTAACGGCATCCGACTGGGCAGGCAACACCGACTTGTAATTACCCCATTGCATTCTTCTTTCCTCTGAAAGTGGTGCTGTGTGTGTGTGTGTGTGTGTGTGTGTGTGTGTGTGTGTGTGTGTGTGTGTGTGTGTGTGTGTGTGTGTGTGTGTGTGTGTGTGTGTGTGTGTGTGTGTGTGTGTGTGTGTGTGTGTAAAGTGATTGAGTATTGTATGATGGCAGGTTTAATTTACAAACCATTTGGTCAATACTGCCACAGCACTGTCCACATGCTAACTGGTAGGTTGAGTGTTTCCTAACCAGGGATAATAGCACCCCTGGGGGTACTGGGCCTATCCACAGGTGGTGCTTAGCCTCATGAGTTCATCAGCTTACTGGTAAAATCCACATTTAATTGTACCTTTATTTAACCAGGCAGGTCAGTTATTAAGAACAAATTCTTATTTTCGATGACGGCCTAGGAACAGTGGGTTAACTGGTCTAGGAACAGTGGGGTTAACTGGTCTAGGAACAGTGGATTAACTGGTCTAGGAACAGTGGGTTAACTGGTCTAGGAACAGTGGGTTAACTGGTCTGGGAACAGTGGGTTAACTGGTCTAGGAACAGTGGGTTAACTGGTCTAGGAACAGTGGGTTAACTGGTCTAGGAAAAGTGGGTTAACTGGTCTAGGAACAGTGGGTTAACAGGTCTAGGAACAGTGGGTTAACTGGTCTAGGAACAGTGGGTTAACTGCCTTGTTCAGGGGCAGAACGGCAGATTCTTACCTTGTCAGCTCTGGGATTCGATCCAGCAACCTTTCAGGTTAACTAGTCCAACGCTCTAACCGCTAGGCTACCTGCTGGTTACTAGTCCAACGCTCTAACCACGAGGCTACCTGCTGGTTACTAGTCCAACACTCTAACCACTAGGCTACCTGCTGGTTACTAGTCCAACGCTCTAACCACTAGGCTACCTGCTGGTTACTAGTCCAACGCTCTAACCACTAGGCTACCTGCTGGTTACTAGTCCAACGCTCTAACCACTAGGCTACCTGCTGGTTACTAGTCCAACTCTCTAACCACTAGGCTACCTGCTGGTTACTAGTCCAACGCTCTAACCGCTAGGCTACCTGCTGGTTACTAGTCCAACGCTCTAACCGCTAGGCTACCTGCTGGTTACTATTCCAACGCTCTAACCGCTAGGCTACCTGCTGGTTACTATTCCAACGCTCTAACCGCTAGGCTACCTGCTGGTTACTAGTCCAACGCTCTAACCACTAGGCTACCTGCTGGTTACTAGTCCAACGCTCTAATCACTAGGCTACCTGCTGGTTACTAGTCCAACGCTCTAACCACTAGACTACCTGCTGGTTACTAGTCCAACGCTCTAACCACTAGGCTACCTGCTGGTTACTAGTCCAACGCTCTAACCACTAGGCTACCTGCTGGTTACTGGCACAACGCTCTAACCACTAGGCTACCTGCTCGTTACTAGTCCAACGCTCTAACCACTTGGCTACCTGCTGGTTACTAGTCCAACGCTCTAACCACTAGGCTACCTGCTGGTTACTGGCACAACGCTCTAACCACTAGGCTACCTGCTGGTTACTAGTCCAACGCTCTAACCACTAGGCTACCTGCTGTTTACTAGTCCAACGCTCTAACCACTAGGCTACCTTCTGGTTACTGGCACAATGCTCTAACCACTAGGCTACCTGCTGGTTACTAGTCCAACACTCTAACCACTAGGCTACCTGCTGGTTACTGGCACAACGCTCTAACCACTAGGCTACCTGCTGGTTACTAGTCCAACGCTCTAACCGCTAGGCTACCTGCTGGTTACTAGTCCAACGCTCTAACCACTAGGCTACCTGCTGGTTACTGGCACAACGCTCTAACCACAAGACAACCTGCTGGTTACTGACCTAACGCTCTAACCACTAGACTACCTGCTGGTTACTAGTCCAACACTCTAACCACTAGGCTACCTGCTGGTTACTGGCACAACGCTCTAACCACAAGACAACCTGCTGGTTACTGACCTAACGCTCTAACCACTAGGCTACCTGCTGGTTACTAGTCCAACACTCTAACCACTAGGCTACCTGCTGGTTACTGGCACAATGCTCTAACCACAAGACAACCTGCTGGTTACTGACCTAACGCTCTAACCACTAGACTACCTGCTGGTTACTAGTCCAACGCTCTAACCACTAGGCTACCTGCTGGTTACTAGTCCAATGCTCTAACCACTAGGCTACCTGCTGGTTACTGGCACAACGCTCTAACCACTAGGCTACCTGCTGGTTACTAGTCCAACGCTCTAACCACTAGGCTACCTGCTGGTTACTCGTCCAACGCTCTAATCACTAGGCTACCTGCTGGTTACTAGTCTAACGCTCTAACCACTAGACTACCTGCTGGTTACTAGTCCAACGCTCTAACCACTAGGCTACCTGCTGGTTACTAGTCCAACGCTCTAACCACTAGGCTACCTGCTGGTTACTGGCACAACGCTCTAACCACTAGGCTACCTGCTGGTTACTAGTCCAACGCTCTAACCACTAGGCTACCTGCTGGTTACTAGTCCAACGCTCTAACCACTAGGCTACCTGCTGGTTACTGGCACAACGCTCTAACCACTAGGCTAACTGCTGGTTACTAGTCCAACGCTCTAACCACTAGGCTACCTGCTGGTTACTAGTCCAACGCTCTAACCACTAGGCTACCTGCTGGTTACTAGTCCAACGCTCTAACCACTAGGCTATCTGCTGGTTACTAGTCCAACGCTCTAACCACTAGACTACCTGCTGGTTACTAGTCCAACGTTCTAACCACTAGGCTATCTGCTGGTTACTAGTCCAACGCTCTAACCACTAGACTACCTGCTGGTTACTAGTCCAATGCTCTAACCACTAGGCTACCTGCTGGTTACTTGTCCAACGCTCTAACCACTAGGCTACCTGCTGGTTACTGGCACAACGCTCTAACCACTAGGCTACCTGCTGGTTACTAGTCCAACGCTCTAACCACTAGGCTACCTGCTGGTTACTAGTCCAACAATCTAACCACTAGGCTATCTGCTGGTTACTAGTCCAACGCTCTAACCACTAGGCTACCTGCTGGTTACTAGTCCAACGCTCTAACCACGAGGCTATCTGCTGGTTACTAGTCCAACGCTCTAACCACTAGGCTACCTGCTGGTTACCAGTCCAACGCTCTAACCACTAGGCTACCTGCTGCCCCTCATGAGTGGGTTACTTCAGGGTTACTCTGGCAACATTCAGCTGGTGGTACAGTAACAGAGAACGATTGTGAACCATTGACCTAGTTCATGTCTATTCCTGGTTGGGGATTTGTCTATAGTTTCACAGTATGTCGACGTAGCCCTCTCTCATTTTCTCTTTCATTGAATGAGATCATATCGTTCTCAAAATGTGTTTGATGTATTTGAATAAACCTATTCATAAAGACTTGTGTATGGAGCTTCTCACCTCAATAACTGCATCCCATCGTACCCTACATTTACATCTTAGCTGCCTCATTTTCCAACTTATTTAGTCTCGTAAATAAAACCTTGAATTGATTATTTTGTGGCATTGAAGTCATAAAAACAAATATGTGAGCGAGTGTTCCAGAGCCGACGGATATTTCAGAAGGAGAAAATAGTAAAACTGTTGGTTTTATTGTTGCTATAGTAACGGTTAATGCTAATTACAGATAGAGTTCGTTCAATGGGTTTGTTTACAAAGCTTACAAGATGCCCCTTACACATTGGCAAGCAGTATACAGTCATTTGACAATTGAGAATAGCCTAATGTTTAGTGCATTGCTGAAGACTTACCGGTTCTCATTGCGGAAAGTTCTGATGATTAAAGCCACAGTTGATCTTCTGAGGTTTGGTTGAATCATTGTAGCTTCCTCAGTCGTTGTCTTGCCCTGATTTACGACATGGTCTACAACTATTGCTCAGATTTCATTGGACACCATTTGCTGTTGCTGTCGCTGTCTTGGTCCGTGGCCTTGTCCTCTACCACGTTCCCCCCACAGCTCTCCAACGAGGCTCACGACCTCTCAGAAGGGGTTCTTGGTCCGTGGCCTTGTCCTCTACCACGTTCCCCCCACAGCTCTCCAACGAGGCTCACGACCTCTCAGAAGGGGTGCTTGGTCCGTGGCCTTGTCCTCTACCACGTTCCCCAACACCTCTCAGAAGGTCCGTGGCCTTGTCCTCTACCACGTTCCCCAACACCTATCCAACGAGGCTCACGACCTCTCAGAAGGGGTTCTTGGTCCGTGGCCTTGTCCTCTACCACGTTCCCCCCACACCTCTCCAACGAGGCCCACGACGACCTCTCAGAAGGGGTTCTTGGTCCGTGGCCTTGTCCTCTACCACGTTCCCCCCACACCTCTCCAACGAGGCCCACGACGACCTCTCAGAAGGGGTTCTTGGTCCGTGGCCTTGTCCTCTACCACGTCCCCCCACACCTCTCCAACGAGGCCCACGACGACCTCTCAGAAGGGGTTCTTGGTCCGTGGCCTTGTCCTCTACCACGTCCCCCCCCCACACCTCTCCAACGAGGCCCACGACCACCTCTCAGAAGGGGTGCTTATCACCTGCCATTCCTTTGACCACCACGTCTTCCTCGTCTTCTTCCTCGTCTTCCTCCTCCCACTGCTTGACCTCTATTGTGACCTGGATCACCTGCCAGCTCCATGTTATCACTATGTTGTTGTAGGTGGATACCACTCAGTCCACTATACAGCTCCATGTTATCACTATGTTGTTGTAGGTGGATACCACTCAGTTCACTATACAGCTCCACTATACAGCTCCATGTTATCACTATGTTGTTGTAGGTAGATACCACTCAGTCCACTATACAGCTCCACAATACAGCTCCACTATACAGCTCCATGTTATCACTATGTTATTATAGGTGGATACCACTCAGTCCACTATACAGCTCCATGTTATCTCTATGTTGTTATAGGTGGATACCACTCAGTCCACTATACAGCTCCATGTTATCACTATGTTGTTATAGGTGGATACCACTCAGTTCACTATACAGCTCCACTATACAGCTCCATGTTATCACTATGTTGTTGTAGGTGGATACCACTCAGTCCACTATACAGCTCCACTATACAGCTCCATGTTATCTCTATGTTGTTATAGGTGGATACCACTCAGTTCACTATACAGCTCCATGTTATCACTATGTTATTATAGGTGGATACCACTCAATCCACTATACAGCTCCACTATACAGCTCCATGTTATCACTATGTTATTATAGGTGGATACCACTCAGTTCACTATACAGCTCCATGTTATCACTATGTTATTATAGGTGGATACCACTCAGTCCACTATACAGCTCCACTATACAGCTCCATGTTATCACTATGTTGTTGTAGGTGGATACCACTCAGTCCACTATACAGCTCCACTATACAGCTCCACTATACAGCTCCATGTTATCACTATGTTGTTGTAGGTGGATACCACTCAGTCCTCTATACAGCTCCATGTTATCACTATGTTGTTGTAGGTGGATACCACTCAGTCCACTATACAGCTCCATGTTATCACTATGTTGTTATAGGTAGATACCACTCAGTCCACTATACAGCTCCATGTTATCACTATGTTGTTGTAGGTAGATACCACTCAGTTCACTATACAGCTCCATGTTATCACTATGTTGTTGTAGGTAGATACCACTCAGTCCACTATACAGCTCCATGTTATCACCATGTTGTTGTAGGTAGATACCACTCAGTCCACTATACAGCTCCACTATACAGCTCCATGTTATCACTATGTTATTATAGGTGGATACCACTCAGTCCACTATACAGCTCCATGTTATCACTATGTTGTTATAGGTGGATACCACTCAGTTCACTATACAGCTCCACTATACAGCTCCATGTTATCACTATGTTGTTGTAGGTGGATACCACTCAGTCCACTATACAGCTCCATGTTATCACTATGTTATTATAGGTGGATACCACTCAGTCCACTATACAGCTCCATGTTATCACTATGTTGTTATAGGTGGATACCACTCAGTTCACTATACAGCTCCATGTTATCACTATGTTGTTGTAGGTAGATACCACTCAGTCCACTATACAGCTCCACTATACAGCTCCATGTTATCACTATGTTGTTGTAGGTAGATACCACTCAGTCCACTATACAGCTCCATGTTATCACTATGTTGTTATAGGTGGATACCACTCAGTTCACTATACAGCTCCATGTTATCACTATGTTGTTGTAGGTGGATACCACTCAGTCCACTATACAGCTCCACTATACAGCTCCATGTTATCACTATGTTGTTGTGGGTGGATACCACTCAGTCCACTATACAGCTCCATGTTATCACTATGTTGTTGTGGGTGGATACCACTCAGTCCACTATACAGCTCCATGTTATCACTATGTTGTTGTGGGTGGATACCACTCAGTTCACTATACAGCTCCACTATACAGCTCCATGTTATCACTATGTTGTTATAGGTGGATACCACTCAGTCCACTATACAGCTCCACTATACAGCTCCATGTTATCACTATGTTATTATAGGTGGATACCACTCAGTCCACTATACAGCTCCATGTTATCACTATGTTGTTATAGGTGGATACCACTCAGTTCACTATACAGCTCCATGTTATCACTATGTTGTTGTAGGTGGATACCACTCAGTCCACTATACAGCTCCACTATACAGCTCCATGTTATCACTATGTTGTTATAGGTAGATACCACTCAGTCCACTATACAGCTCCATGTTATCACTATGTTGTTGTAGGTGGATACCACTCAGTCCACTATACAGCTCCACTATACAGCTCCATGTTATCACTATGTTGTTGTAGGTAGATACCACTCAGTCCACTATACAGCTCCATGTTATCACTATGTTGTTGTAGGTGGATACCACTCAGTCCACTATACAGCTCCACTATACAGCTCCATGTTATCACTATGTTGTTGTAGGTGGATACCACTCAGTCCACTATACAGCTCCACTATACAGCTCCATGTTATCACTATGTTGTTGTAGGTGGATACCACTCAGTCCACTATACAGCTCCACTATACAGCTCCATGTTATCACTATGTTGTTATAGGTGGATACCACTCAGTCCACTATACAGCTCCATGTTATCACTATGTTGTTGTAGGTGGATACCACTCAGTTCACTATACAGCTCCACTATACAGCTCCATGTTATCACTATGTTGTTATAGGTGGATACCACTCAGTTCACTATACAGCTCCACTATACAGCTCCATGTTATCACTATGTTGTTGTAGGTGGATACCACTCAGTCCACTATACAGCTCCATGTTATCACTATGTTGTTATAGGTGGATACCACTCAGTTCACTATACAGCTCCATGTTATCACTATGTTGTTGTAGGTAGATACCACTCAGTTCACTATACAGCTCCATGTTATCACTATGTTGTTATAGGTAGATACCACTCAGTCCACTATACAGCTCCACTATACAGCTCCATGTTATCACTATGTTGTTGTAGGTGGATACCACTCAGTCCACTATACAGCTCCACTATACAGCTCCATGTTATCACTATGTTGTTGTGGGTGGATACCACTCAGTCCACTATACAGCTCCATGTTATCACTATGTTGTTGTGGGTGGATACCACTCAGTCCACTATACAGCTCCATGTTATCACTATGTTGTTGTGGGTGGATACCACTCAGTTCACTATACAGCTCCACTATACAGCTCCATGTTATCACTATGTTGTTATAGGTGGATACCACTCAGTCCACTATACAGCTCCACTATACAGCTCCATGTTATCACTATGTTATTATAGGTGGATACCACTCAGTTCACTATACAGCTCCATGTTATCACTATGTTGTTGTAGGTGGATACCACTCAGTTCACTATACAGCTCCATGTTATCACTATGTTGTTGTAGGTGGATACCACTCAGTTCACTATACAGCTCCACTATACAGCTCCATGTTATCACTATGTTGTTGTAGGTAGATACCACTCAGTCCACTATACAGCTCCATGTTATCACTATGTTGTTGTAGGTGGATACCACTCAGTCCACTATACAGCTCCACTATACAGCTCCATGTTATCACTATGTTGTTGTAGGTAGATACCACTCAGTTCACTATACAGCTCCACTATACAGCTCCACTATACAGCTCCACTATACAGCTCCATGTTATCACTATGTTGTTATAGGTAGATACCACTCAGTCCACTATACAGCTCCACTATACAGCTCCATGTTATCACTATGTTGTTGTAGGTAGATACCACTCAGTCCACTATACAGCTCCATGTTATCACTATGTTGTTGTAGGTGGATACCACTCAGTTCACTATACAGCTCCACTATACAGCTCCATGTTATCACTATGTTGTTGTAGGTAGATACCACTCAGTCCACTATACAGCTCCATGTTATCACTATGTTGTTGTAGGTAGATACCACTCAGTCCACTATACAGCTCCATGTTATCACTATGTTGTTGTAGGTAGATACCACTCAGTTCACTATACAGCTCCACTATACAGCTCCACTATACAGCTCCATGTTATCACTATGTTGTTGTAGGTAGATACCACTCAGTTCACTATACAGCTCCACTATACAGCTCCACTATACAGCTCCACTATACAGCTCCATGTTATCACTATGTTGTTATAGGTAGATACCACTCAGTCCACTATACAGCTCCACTATACAGCTCCATGTTATCACTATGTTGTTATAGGTAGATACCACTCAGTCCACTATACAGCTCCACTATACAGCTCCATGTTATCACTATGTTGTTATAGGTAGATACCACTCAGTCCACTATACAGCTCCACTATACAGCTCCATGTTATCTCTATGTTGTTGTAGGTAGATACCACTCAGTCCACTATACAGCTCCCATACAGCTCCACTATACAGCTCCATGTTATCTCTATGTTGTTATAGGTGGATACCACTCAGTTCACTATACAGCTCCACTATACAGCTCCATGTTATCACTATGTTGTTATAGGTAGATACCACTCAGTCCACTATACAGCTCCACTATACAGCTCCACTATACAGCTCCATGTTATCTCTATGTTGTTGTAGGTAGATACCACTCAGTCCTCTATACAGCTCCATGTTATCACTATGTTGTTGTAGGTGGATACCACTCAGTCCACTATACAGCTCCATGTTATCACTATGTTGTTATAGGTAGATACCACTCAGTCCACTATACAGCTCCATGTTATCACTATGTTGTTATAGGTGGATACCACTCAGTCCACTATACAGCTCCACTATACAGCTCCATGTTATCACTATGTTGTTGTAGGTAGATACCACTCAGTCCACTATACAGCTCCATGTTATCACTATGTTGTTGTAGGTAGATACCACTCAGTCCACTATACAGCTCCACTATACAGCTCCATGTTATCACTATGTTGTTGTAGGTAGATACCACTCAGTCCACTATACAGCTCCACTATACAGCTCCATGTTATCACTATGTTGTATGTAGGTGGATACCACTCAGTCCACTATACAGCTCCACTATACAGCTCCATGTTATCACTATGTTGTTATAGGTGGATACCACTCAGTCCACTATACAGCTCCATGTTATCACTATGTTGTATGTAGGTGGATACCACTCAGTCCACTATACAGCTCCACTATACAGCTCCATGTTATCACTATGTTGTTATAGGTGGATACCACTCAGTTCACTATACAGCTCCACTATACAGCTCCATGTTATCACTATGTTGTTGTAGGTAGATACCACTCAGTCCACTATACAGCTCCATGTTATCACTATGTTGTTGTAGGTAGATACCACTCAGTTCACTATACAGCTCCATGTTATCACTATGTTGTTGTAGGTGGATACCACTCAGTCCACTATACAGCTCCATGTTATCACTATGTTGTTGTAGGTGGATACCACTCAGTCCACTATACAGCTCCACTATACAGCTCCATGTTATCACTATGTTGTTGTAGGTAGATACCACTCAGTCCACTATACAGCTCCACTATACAGCTCCATGTTATCACTATGTTGTTGTAGGTGGATACCACTCAGTCCACTATACAGCTCCATGTTATCACTATGTTGTTGTAGGTGGATACCACTCAGTCCACTATACAGCTCCATGTTATCACTATGTTGTTATAGGTGGATACCACTCAGTCCACTATACAGCTCCACTATACAGCTCCATGTTATCACTATGTTGTTGTAGGTGGATACCACTCAGTCCACTATACAGCTCCACTATACAGCTCCATGTTATCACTATGTTGTTATAGGTGGATACCACTCAGTTCACTATACAGCTCCATGTTATCACTATGTTGTTGTAGGTGGATACCACTCAGTTCACTATACAGCTCCATGTTATCACTATGTTGTTGTAGGTGGATACCACTCAGTTCACTATACAGCTCCACTATACAGCTCCATGTTATCACTATGTTGTTGTAGGTAGATACCACTCAGTCCACTATACAGCTCCATGTTATCACTATGTTGTTGTAGGTGGATACCACTCAGTTCACTATACAGCTCCACTATACAGCTCCACTATACAGCTCCATGTTATCACTATGTTGTTGTAGGTAGATACCACTCAGTTCACTATACAGCTCCACTATACAGCTCCACTATACAGCTCCACTATACAGCTCCATGTTATCACTATGTTGTTATAGGTAGATACCACTCAGTCCACTATACAGCTCCACTATACAGCTCCATGTTATCACTATGTTGTTGTAGGTAGATACCACTCAGTCCACTATACAGCTCCATGTTATCACTATGTTGTTGTAGGTGGATACCACTCAGTTCACTATACAGCTCCACTATACAGCTCCATGTTATCACTATGTTGTTGTAGGTAGATACCACTCAGTCCACTATACAGCTCCATGTTATCACTATGTTGTTGTAGGTAGATACCACTCAGTCCACTATACAGCTCCATGTTATCACTATGTTGTTGTAGGTAGATACCACTCAGTTCACTATACAGCTCCACTATACAGCTCCACTATACAGCTCCATGTTATCACTATGTTGTTGTAGGTAGATACCACTCAGTTCACTATACAGCTCCACTATACAGCTCCACTATACAGCTCCACTATACAGCTCCATGTTATCACTATGTTGTTATAGGTAGATACCACTCAGTCCACTATACAGCTCCACTATACAGCTCCATGTTATCACTATGTTGTTATAGGTAGATACCACTCAGTCCACTATACAGCTCCACTATACAGCTCCATGTTATCACTATGTTGTTATAGGTAGATACCACTCAGTCCACTATACAGCTCCACTATACAGCTCCATGTTATCTCTATGTTGTTGTAGGTAGATACCACTCAGTCCACTATACAGCTCCACTATACAGCTCCACTATACAGCTCCATGTTATCTCTATGTTGTTATAGGTGGATACCACTCAGTTCACTATACAGCTCCACTATACAGCTCCATGTTATCACTATGTTGTTATAGGTAGATACCACTCAGTCCACTATACAGCTCCACTATACAGCTCCACTATACAGCTCCATGTTATCTCTATGTTGTTGTAGGTAGATACCACTCAGTCCTCTATACAGCTCCATGTTATCACTATGTTGTTGTAGGTGGATACCACTCAGTCCACTATACAGCTCCATGTTATCACTATGTTGTTGTAGGTAGATACCACTCAGTCCACTATACAGCTCCATGTTATCACTATGTTGTTGTAGGTGGATACCACTCAGTTCACTATACAGCTCCACTATACAGCTCCATGTTATCACTATGTTGTTGTAGGTGGATACCACTCAGTCCACTATACAGCTCCATGTTATCACTATGTTGTTGTAGGTGGATACCACTCAGTCCACTATACAGCTCCATGTTATCACTATGTTGTTATAGGTGGATACCACTCAGTCCACTATACAGCTCCACTATACAGCTCCATGTTATCACTATGTTGTTATAGGTGGATACCACTCAGTCCACTATACAGCTCCACTATACAGCTCCATGTTATCACTATGTTATTATAGGTGGATACCACTCAGTTCACTATACAGCTCCATGTTATCACTATGTTGTTGTAGGTGGATACCACTCAGTTCACTATACAGCTCCATGTTATCACTATGTTGTTGTAGGTGGATACCACTCAGTCCACTATACAGCTCCACTATACAGCTCCATGTTATCACTATGTTGTTGTAGGTAGATACCACTCAGTCCACTATACAGCTCCATGTTATCACTATGTTGTTGTAGGTGGATACCACTCAGTTCACTATACAGCTCCACTATACAGCTCCACTATACAGCTCCATGTTATCACTATGTTGTTGTAGGTAGATACCACTCAGTTCACTATACAGCTCCACTATACAGCTCCACTATACAGCTCCACTATACAGCTCCATGTTATCACTATGTTGTTATAGGTAGATACCACTCAGTCCACTATACAGCTCCACTATACAGCTCCATGTTATCACTATGTTGTTGTAGGTAGATACCACTCAGTCCACTATACAGCTCCATGTTATCACTATGTTGTTGTAGGTGGATACCACTCAGTTCACTATACAGCTCCACTATACAGCTCCATGTTATCACTATGTTGTTGTAGGTAGATACCACTCAGTCCACTATACAGCTCCATGTTATCACTATGTTGTTGTAGGTAGATACCACTCAGTTCACTATACAGCTCCACTATACAGCTCCACTATACAGCTCCATGTTATCACTATGTTGTTGTAGGTAGATACCACTCAGTTCACTATACAGCTCCACTATACAGCTCCACTATACAGCTCCACTATACAGCTCCATGTTATCACTATGTTGTTATAGGTAGATACCACTCAGTCCACTATACAGCTCCACTATACAGCTCCATGTTATCACTATGTTGTTATAGGTAGATACCACTCAGTCCACTATACAGCTCCACTATACAGCTCCATGTTATCACTATGTTGTTATAGGTAGATACCACTCAGTCCACTATACAGCTCCACTATACAGCTCCATGTTATCTCTATGTTGTTGTAGGTAGATACCACTCAGTCCACTATACAGCTCCACTATACAGCTCCACTATACAGCTCCATGTTATCTCTATGTTGTTATAGGTGGATACCACTCAGTTCACTATACAGCTCCACTATACAGCTCCATGTTATCACTATGTTGTTATAGGTAGATACCACTCAGTCCACTATACAGCTCCACTATACAGCTCCACTATACAGCTCCATGTTATCTCTATGTTGTTGTAGGTAGATACCACTCAGTCCTCTATACAGCTCCATGTTATCACTATGTTGTTGTAGGTAGATACCACTCAGTCCACTATACAGCTCCATGTTATCACTATGTTGTTGTAGGTAGATACCACTCAGTCCACTATACAGCTCCATGTTATCACTATGTTGTTGTAGGTAGATACCACTCAGTTCACTATACAGCTCCACTATACAGCTCCACTATACAGCTCCACTATACAGCTCCATGTTATCACTATGTTGTTGTAGGTAGATACCACTCAGTCCACTATACAGCTCCATGTTATCACTATGTTGTTGTAGGTGGATACCACTCAGTTCACTATACAGCTCCACTATACAGCTCCATGTTATCTCTATGTTGTTGTAGGTGGATACCACTCAGTCCACTATACAGCTCCATGTTATCACTATGTTGTTATAGGTGGATACCACTCAGTCCACTATACAGCTCCACTATACAGCTCCATGTTATCACTATGTTGTTGTAGGTAGATACCACTCAGTTCACTATACAGCTCCATGTTATCACTATGTTGTTATAGGTAGATACCACTCAGTTCACTATACAGCTCCACTATACAGCTCCATGTTATCACTATGTTGTTATAGGTAGATACCACTCAGTTCACTATACAGCTCCACTATACAGCTCCATGTTATCACTATGTTGTTGTAGGTGGATACCACTCAGTCCACTATACAGCTCCATGTTATCACTATGTTGTTATAGGTGGATACCACTCAGTCCACTATACAGCTCCACTATACAGCTCCATGTTATCACTATGTTGTTGTAGGTAGATACCACTCAGTCCACTATACAGCTCCATGTTATCACTATGTTGTTGTAGGTGGATACCACTCAGTTCACTATACAGCTCCATGTTATCACTATGTTGTTGTAGGTAGATACCACTCAGTCCACTATACAGCTCCACTATACAGCTCCATGTTATCTCTATGTTGTTGTAGGTGGATACCACTCAGTCCACTATACAGCTCCATGTTATCACTATGTTGTTGTAGGTGGATACCACTCAGTCCACTATACAGCTCCATGTTATCACTATGTTGTTATAGGTGGATACCACTCAGTCCACTATACAGCTCCACTATACAGCTCCATGTTATCACTATGTTGTTGTAGGTAGATACCACTCAGTCCACTATACAGCTCCATGTTATCACTATGTTGTTATAGGTGGATACCACTCAGTCCACTATACAGCTCCACTATACAGCTCCATGTTATCACTATGTTGTTATAGGTGGATACCACTCAGTTCACTATACAGCTCCACTATACAGCTCCATGTTATCACTATGTTGTTATAGGTGGATACCACTCAGTCCACTATACAGCTCCATGTTATCACTATGTTGTTGTAGGTGGATACCACTCAGTTCACTATATACTCGTACCACAATGTGAAATCAATCATCAGTGACTAGTTGGCAGTATTGGAAAAGCAATTACAAGGGCCTGCATACATACACCAACCGGCCACTTTATTAGGTACACCTGCGTGTTCACTCAAGAGGGGGAGAGGGGGAGAGGGGGAGAGGATGGGGAGGATATGAGAGGAGAGGGAAAGGGAGACAGTAAAACAATTAGTTTAACTGAGATGGTTGAAGGTCACTGTGTAGGCGCATATGTTACTGTATATGTGTGTGTGTGTGTGTGTACGTGTGTGCGTGAATGTTTGTGTGTGTGTACGTGTGTGTGTGTGTGTGTGTGTGTGTGTGTGTGTGTGTGCGTGTGTGTCTTCCTAAAGGGTGCAGTAATTTCCAACTCACTCTCCCCAGTAATGAGAGTAATTACGGAAGCGTTAATTTGCCATTTGATCCCCCTTGCCATGATCCACTGTCCTCTTCCACATCCTCAAAGAGAAGCTCTCTCTCCTCCCTCCACAGGCTGGCCAGAATATAAATGATAGAGACAGAGACAGAGAGAGAGAGAGAGAGAGAGAGAGAGAGAGAGAGAGAGAGAGAGAGAGAGAGAGAGAGAGAGAGAGAGAGAGAGAGAGAGAGACAGAGAGAGACAGATAGAGAGAAAGATAGAGAGAGAGAGAGAATGAGAGAGAGAGAGAGAGAGAGAGACAGAGAGAGACAGATAGAGAGAGAAAGATAGAGAGAGAGAGAGAATGAGAGAGACAGAGAGAGAGATACAGATAGAGAGAGAGAGAGATAGATGGAGACGGAGGAGGTTGTTAACTGAGTGTGAACCAGTGTTAATAATGTCCACCAGTTTGTGTAATATCTGCTTATAAACCAGTTATTAATCATTATTAATAATAAACACTGTATAATGTAATACACTTTATAAAACATCTATATTAAGACCTAAGTAAGACATTTGCAAACATACTGTATATCATTACATAAAAATGTATTATAAACTGGGTGGTTCGAGACCTGAATACTGATTGGCTGACAGCCGTGGTATGTCAGACTGTATACCACGGGTTTGACAAAACATTTATTTGTACTGCTCTAATTAAGTTGGTAACCAGTTTATAATAGCAATAAGGTACCAGGGCCACCAGGGTGGCACATATTCGAGCCCAGGCTCTGTCGCACCCGGCCGTGACCGGGAGACCCTGGTACCTTATTGCTGGTAGTATACAGTCTGACATGACCGGGAGACCCTGGTACCTTATTGCTGGTAGTATACAGTCTGACATGACCGGGAGACCCTGGTACCTTATTGCTGGTAGTATACAGTCTGACATGACCGGGAGACCCTGGTACCTTATTGCTGGTAGTATACAGTCTGACATGACCGGGAGACCCTGGTACCTTATTGCTGGTAGTATACAGTCTGACATGACCGGAAGGTCCGTGGGGCGGCACACAATTAGCCCAACGTCGTCCGCGTCAGGGAGGGCTTGGCTGGCAGGGATATCCTTGTCTCATCGCGCACCAGCAACTCCTGTGTCGGGCCAGGCGCAGTGCACGCTGATCAGGTCGCCAGGTGTACGGTATTTCCTCCGACACATTGATACGGCTGGCTAGCGAATTGGATGTGCATTGTGTCAAGAAGCAGTGCGGCTAGGTTGGGTTGTGTTTCAGAGGATGCATGGCTCTCGACCTTCTCCTCTCCCGAGTCCATACGGGAGTTGCAGCGATGAGACAAGACGGTAACTACAACCAATTGGATACCATGAAATTGGGGAGAGAAAAAAAGGGGTAAAATTAAAAATTTAAAAAGCAATAAGACACTTAAGGGCTGTATCCAGGCACTCTGAGATGCATCGGCCTTGTCAAGCCTTATTTATCTTTGTTTTCTTTATTATTTTGGTTAGGTCAGGGTGTGACAAGGGTGATGTATGTGTTTTAGCCTGGGGTTTTGTATGTTTATGGGGTGTTTACTAGTCTAGGTGTTTATGTAAGTCTATGGTTGCATAGATTGGTTCTCAATTAGAGGCAGGTGTTTATCGTTGTCTCTGATTGGGAACCATATTTAGGCAGCCATATTCTGTGGGTGGTTGTCTTCTGTCTTTGTGTCTATGCACCAGATAGGACTGCTTCGGTTTTTCATATTTGTTGTTATGTATTTTTGTAGTGTTCACGTTTATTGTCTTTCTTAAACATGTTGAACACTAACCACACTGCATTTTGGTCCTCCTCTCCTTCAACGGAAGAAAACCGTTACAATATACCACAGCCCCTCGTGCCATTTCTTAAATACTGTGTGTTAAGAATTTGTGAACTTCCTGCAAATCAGGACATAACTTTTAATATAATTTGTAAACCATTTGTAAACTTCTTGTAAATCATTACATATAACATTTAATTTAATACAGTTTGTTGACCATTTGTACATTTATTGTAAATTGTTACTTAAACCTGTTTGGGATAGGGGGCAGCATTGGGAAGTTTGGATGGAAAGCGTACCCAGAGTAAACTACCTGTTACTCAGGCCCAGAAGCTAGGATATGCATATAATTAGTAGATTTGGATAGAGAACACTCTAAAGTTTCCAAAACTGTTACACTAATGTCTGTGAGTATAACAGAACTCATATGCCAGGTGAAAACCTGAGAAAAACCCAACCAGGAAGGGGGAAATATGAGGTTTTTTAAAATGGTGTATAATACTTGTATGTTTGAGGAATTTTTAATTTAATTATGAGATTTCTGTTGATTGAATTTGGCGTCCTGCAATTTCCGCAGGTGGAACAACCTTCCCAGAAAGGTTAACAAGAATTTAAGCTTTATGCAAATATCAGATATGTCTATGTCCTGGGAAATGTTCTTGTTACTTACAACCTCATGCTAATAGCATTAGCCTACATTAGCTCAACCGTCCCGCAGGGGACCCACCAATCCTGAAGAGGTTTTAATATAAAATATAGTGTTTTTAAGCATTTGTATACTTCTTGTACATTTTTACATAACCCTGAATGTAGTTTTTAAGCATTTGTAAAGTTATTGTAAATCATCATATAACAGCTAATTTACCGAAAGATAAATGACTAGGAATCAGAGAGAAGAAGAGTTCGAGCTGAATCAGAGAGAAGAAGAGTTAGAGCGGAATAAGAGAGAAGAAGAGTTAGAGCTGAATCAGAGAGAAGAGTTAGAGCTGAATCAGAGAGAAGAAGAGTTAGAGCAGAATCAGAGAGAAGAAGAGTGAGAGCAGAATCAGAGAGAAGAAGAGTGAGCAGAAACAGAGATAACAGCAGAATCAGAGAGAAGAAGAGTGAGAGCAGAATCAGAGAGAAGAAGAGTGAGAGCAGAATCAGAGAGAAGAAGAGTGAGAGCAGAATCAGAGAGAAGAAGAGTGAGTGCAGAATCAAACGAAGCAGAAGAAGCAGTTATTGAGCACGTCTGGGAATCAGCAGAGAGCAGCTCAGCATTGAGTCTCACGTCTGGGTTTGTCAGCAGAAAGAGAGCAGCTCAGCATTGAGTCTCACGTCTGGGTTTGTCAGCAGAAAGAGAGCAGCTCAGCATTGAGTCTCACGTCTGGGTTTGTCAGCAGAAAGAGAGCAGCTCAGCATTGAGTCTCACGTCTGGGTTTGTCAGCAGAAAGAGAGCAGCTCAGCATTGAGTCTCACGTCTGGGTTTGTCAGCAGAAAGAGAGCAGCTCAGCATTGAGTCTCACGTCTGGGTTTGTCAGCAGAAAGAGAGCAGCTCAGCATTGAGTCTCACGTCTGGGTTTGTCAGCAGAAAGAGAGCAGCTCAGCATTGAGTCTCACGTCTGGGTTTGTCAGCAGAAAGAGAGCAGCTCAGCCTCACGTCTGGGTTTGTCAGCAGGAGACGACTTGGTACAGGTCCTGCCCTTGGAAAAGCTGATCTGGACTGTCTCATTGGACCGCCAACGTCTGCCAGTCGGAACGTTCCAGAATGTTTGTGAACGATAGCTGGACACGTACTCACACACATTGACTGTAAGTTCCCGACCCATTGAATAATTTTTTTTATTTTTTTTATTTTACCTTTATTTAACCAGGCAAGTCAGTTAAGAACATATTCTTATATTCAATGATGGCCTGTGAACAGTGGGTTAACTGCCTGTTCAGAACGACAGATTTGTACCTTGTCAGCTCGGGGGTTTGAACTCGCAACCTTCCGGTTACTAGTACAACGCTCTAACCACTAGGCTACGCTCCCACTGTCTCGTTGTTGTAGGGTGGTACAGTATGTGTGGTATGTAGTATGGTTGAACGGTTTATCTTGGGGCGGCAGGGTAGCCTAGTGGTTAGAGTGGAGGGGTGGCAGCGTAGCCTAGTGGTTAGAGTGGAGGGGTGGCAGCGTAGCCTAGTGGTTAGAGTGGAGGGGCGGCAGGGTAGCCTAGTGGTTAGAGTGGAGGGCGGCAGGGTAGCCTAGTGGTTAGTGGAGTGGCGGGGCGGCAGTGGTTAGAGTGGAGCCTAGTGGTTAGAGTGGAGGGCGGCAGGGTAGCCTAGTGGTTAGAGTGGAGGGCGGCAGGGTAGCCTAGTGGTTAGAGTGGAGGGGGGCAGGGTAGCCAGTGGGAGTGGAGCCTAGTGGTTAGAGTGGAGGGGCGGCAGGGTAGCCTAGTGGTTAGAGTGGAGGGCGGCAGGGTAGCCTAGTGGTTAGAGTGGAGGGCGGCAGGGTAGCCTAGTGGTTAGAGTGGAGGGGCGGCAGGGTAGCCTAGTGGTTAGAGTGGAGGGCGGCAGGGTAGCCTAGTGGTTAGAGTGGAGGGGCGGCAGGGTAGCCTAGTGGTTAGAGTGGAGGGCGGCAGGGTAGCCTAGTGGTTAGAGTGGAGGGCGGCAGGGTAGCCTAGTGGTTAGAGTGGAGGGCGGCAGGGTAGCCTAGTGGTTAGAGTGGGACGGTAGCCTAGTGGCGGCAGGGTAGCCTAGTGGTTAGAGTGGAGGGCCTAGTGGTTAGAGTGGAGGGCGGCAGGGTAGCCTAGTGGTTAGAGTGGAGGGGCGGCAGGGTAGCCTAGTGGTTAGAGTGGAGGGCGGCAGGGTAGCCTAGTGGTTAGAGTGGAGGGCGGCAGGGTAGCCTAGTGGTTAGAGTGGAGGGGCGGCAGGGTAGCCTAGTGGTTAGAGTGGAGGGCGGCAGGGTAGCCTAGTGGTTAGAGTGGAGGGGCGGCAGGGTAGCCTAGTGGTTAGAGTGGAGGGGCGGCAGGGTAGCCTAGTGGTTAGAGTGGAGGGCGGCAGGGTAGCCTAGTGGTTAGAGTGGAGGGGCGGCAGGGTAGCCTAGTGGTTAGAGTGGAGGGGCGGCAGGGTAGCCTAGTGGTTAGAGTGGAGGGGCGGCAGGGTAGCCTAGTGGTTAGAGTGGAGGGCGGCAGGGTAGCCTAGTGGTTAGAGTGGAGGGGCGGCAGGGTAGCCTAGTGGTTAGAGTGGAGGGGCGGCAGGGTAGCCCAGTGGTTAGAGTGGAGGGCGGCAGGTTAGCCCAGTGGTTAGAGTGGAGGGCGGCAGGGTAGCCAGTGGTTCCTAGACCAGTAGTGGGACTCACAGGGTAGCCTAGTGGTTAGAGTGGAAGTGGAGGGCTCAGGGTAGCCTAGTGGTTAGAGTGGAGGGGCGGCAGGGTAGCCTAGTGGTTAACTCAGGGTAGCCTAGTGGTTAGAGTGGAGGGCGGCAGTTAGCCTAGTGGTTGGAGGGCGGCAGGTAGCCTAGTGGTTAGAGTGGACCAGTTAACTCAGGGTTCCTAGTGGTTAACTCAGCCTGCCTAGTGGTTAGAGTGGAGGGCGGCAGGTTAGCCTAGTGTTATAGTGGAGTTAACTCACTGTAGGCTAGTGGTTAGTGGACCAGTTAACTCACTGTTCCTAGTGGTTATAGTGGAGACCAGTTAACTCACTGGTTAGACCAGTGGAACTCACTGTTCC
>NC_068440.1:39989960-40062460 GCF_023373465.1 Oncorhynchus keta | reverse complement strand
GAAGGGCCCAGTGAGCTGCACAGTTACATGGTCAGAGACATTGATCTCCTCTCTTTTTCCAACTGCAGTCACTCTGTCTGTGTTGTATTTTCTCCATTCCTCCCTAATCCAGACACTACCGTGCAGAGAGTGAGAGGCTAAAATGGCCGCCAATACTATCAATCAGCAATTTGCAAGCACCGTTGGCGGTCTCTCTCTCTGTCTGTCTTTCAACACTCCTCTCTCTTTGAACACTCTTCTCTCTCCTCTCTCTTTGAACACTCTTCTCTCTCCTCTCTCTTTGAACACTCTTCTCCCTCTCTCCCTGCCTGTCTTTGAACTCTCTCTCTCTCTCTCTCTCTCTCTCTCTCTCTCTCTCTCTCTCTCTCTCTCTCTCTCTCCATGTCTCTCTCTCTCTCTCTCTCTCTCTCTCTCCATGTCTCTCTCTCTCTCTCCGTCTCTCTCTCTCCATGTCTCTCTCTCTCTCTCTCTCTCTCTCTCTCTCTCCATGTCTCTCTCTCTCTCTCTCTCTCTCTCTCTCTCTCTCTCTCTCTCTCTCTCTCTCTCTCTCCTCTCTCTCTCTCTCTGTCTCTCTCTCTCCATGTCTCTCTCTCTCTCTCTCTCTCTCCATCTCTCTCTCTCTCTCTCTCTCTCTCTCTCTCTCCATGTCTCTCTCTCTCTCTCTCTCTCTCTCTCTCTCTCTCTCTCCATGTCTCTCTCTCTCTCTCTCTCTCTCTCTCTCTCTCTCTCTCTCCATGTCTCTCTCTCTCTCCATGTCCATGTCTCTCTCTCTCTCCATGTCTCTCTCTCTCTCTCTCTCTCTCTCTCTCTCTCTCTCTCTCTCTCTCTCTCTCTCTCTCTCTCTCTCTCTCTCTCTCTCTCTTTCTTTCTTTCCCCCTCTGTCTTTTGATTGCCTATTAGTTTCTACCTCAACAAGTACAATGGAAGGGAACAAGACTGATTTTCCCATTTCAAGGGCAAGGATATCCAACCTTACAATTGTGTCCATGGACAAAAAGTATTGTTTCATAACCATCTGAAATATACAGTATTGATTATTTTTTTCTCCCTTCTCTTCTCTTCTCTTCTCTCCTTCAAGTCTCATAAAAGAGCTTGTCTACAAAGCGGTCTTGTGCTCTGTCTAGCTGCCCATTGCCAGACAGGGAGTATGTACCAAATAGCACCCAATTCTCTATATAGTGCACTACTTTAAACCAGAGCCCTATGGACCTTGAACAAATCGCTTTAAAAAGGAGAAGGGCCATTTGGGACCAGAGTCTGGAACAGCAAGAACCAACCACATAGATTAATAGATTCTCTCCATACTGTCTGGTTACTTACCATCGTTGTTTTGATGCTGATGTCACTCTGCCATGTGTTAACCCTAAAAGCGCCAACAGGGGTCTAAAAGTCATAATTTCAAAACCCTTTTGTTGATCCTTCTGAAATATTAGGACAATTTACAATAATTTCTGTGTTAATATGAAGGAATTAAAAAATATCTCTTTTTGGATACTAAAGCAGAAAATGTTGACTCTATAGTGCACTCTGTGATAAAAGCAACACATTTGGCACAGAGGAAGATCTATGTACGTTTCTATCTATGCAATGCATAGTTCTGAGATATGGAACATCATCGTTTTCACATCCCAGATCTCAGAAGTATTTTATATTTTATATTTTTTTCTAAACCAGGTCCTCAACTAAAGTGGAGAGGATCGTAAATCCTAAGACATTTCTAAAAAAAAATTCTTTTTTTACATTTTTATGGGGTGCAATCGCAGAATCAACCTTATGGCTCTGAAATGTCAACCTGGGTTCAACCGTAAGGTTCTGTCTGATACTTCTGAAATAAACATGGTCCCGTTTTAAAGTAGCTATAGAATAACACATTTTTTTTCCAAGATAGAGACAGAACACACAATGCTTCACAATGCTAAACAGAATGTAGGTAGCAGCCATCTTGAAATGAGGTCAAACTACCATATAGACTACCACATAAACTACCACATAGACTACCACATAAACTACCACAAACTACCACATAGACTACCACATAAACTACCATATAAACTACTATATAAACTACCACATAAACTACCACATAGACTACCACATAAACTACAATATAAACTACCATATAAACTACCACATAAACTACCACATAAACTACTATATAAACTACCACATAAACTACCACATAAACTACCACATAAACTACCACATAAACTACCACATAAACTACCATATAGACTACCACATAAACTACCATATAGACTACCACATAAACTACCACATAAACTACCACATAAACTACCATATAGACTACCATATAGACTACCATATAGACTACCACATAAACTACCATATAAACTACCACATAAACTACCATATAGACTACCATATAGACTACCATATAGACTACCACATAAACTACCACATAAACTACCATATAGACTACCATATAGACTACCACATAAACTACCATATAAACTACCATATAAACTACCATATAGACTACCATATAGACTACCATATAGACTACCACATAAACTACCACATAAACTACCATATAGACTACCATATAAACTACCACATAAACTACCATATAGACTACCATATAGACTACCACATAAACTACCATATAAACTACCATATAAACTACCACATAAACTACCATATAGACTACCATATAGACTACCATATAAACTACCACATAAACTACCATATAAACTACCACATAAACTACCATATAGACTACCATATAGACTACCATATAGACTACCACATAAACTACCACATAAACTACCATATAGACTACCATATAGACTACCACATAAACTACCATATAAACTACCATATAAACTACATATAGACTACCATATAGACTACCACATAAACTACCACATAAACTACCATATAGACTACCATATAGACTACCATATAGACTACCATATAGACTACCATATAGACTACATAAACACATAAACTACCACATAAACTACCATATAGACTACCATATAGACTACCACATAAACTACCATATAAACTACCATATAGACTACCATATAGACTACCACATAAACTACCACATAAACTACCATATAGACTACCATATAGACTACCACATAAACTACCATATAAACTACCATATAAACTACCATATAGACTACCATATAGACTACCACATAAACTACCATATAAACTACCACATGAACTACCATATAGACTACCATATAGACTACCATATAAACTACCATATAAACTACCATATAGACTACCATATAGACTACCATATAGACTACCATATAGACTACCATATAGACTACCATATAGACTACCACATGAACTACCATATAGACTACCATATAGACTACCATATAAACTACCATATAAACTACCATATAGACTACCATATAGACTACTTTAAGTCATAAACTACCACATAAACTACCATAGGTGAGACTACCATATAGACTACCATACTGGGACTACCATATAGACTACCATATAGACTACCATATAGACTACCACATGAACTACCATATAAACTACCATATAGACTACCATATAGACTACCATGGGACTACCATATAGACTACCATATAAACTCACCATATAGACTACCATATAGACTACCATATAGACTACCATATAGACTACCATATAGACTACCATATAGACTGGCCACTGCTCCAAACTACCATATAGACTACCTGACATGAACTGTCCCCATATAAACTGCCAGTTTATAGACTACCATGCTGGTCATGAACATTTGAACATCCATATAAACTACCATAGAGGACTACCATATAGACTACCTAGGGAGTTTTTATAGACTACCATATAGACTACCATATAAACTACCATTTATAGACTACCATATAAACTACCATATAGACTACCATATAGACTACCATATAGACTACCACATAGACTACCACATAAACTACCATATAGACTACCATATAGACTACCATATAGACTACCACATAAACTACCACATAAACTACCACATAAACTACCATATAGACTACCATATAGACTACCACATAAACTACCATATAAACTACCATATAAACTACCATATAAACTACCATATAGACTACCATATAGACTACCATATAGACTACCAGAACCCGAACAACAATTGAAGAAATGTATTACGATCATCTGACACATGACTGTCAATACTGAACAACGATGTGACATCATCATTGGCTTTAAGATTCCCGACAACGTTGTTTTTTTATATCGTTGTTGTGTCATTATTAGACGCGTGCTGATTGGTCCATGTGTATTTGTTCGGGCTTGTCGTTGGATTGAAGATAAAACCTTACAGTGCCACGTTCAAATGGGTTTATGCAGATAGAACGTTCTAGTTTTTTTATTTTTTATTTAAAATAAACTTTTTTCAAAAATCTAACTTCACAGACATACAGTATGAGTTTGATAAAGGTGAAGCCATAGTTTCTTTAGGTCAACGTTTTATGTTTTTATTTTATTTTATTCTCCCTTTAAAAACACTGAAGGTACTCAACAACTCAATCAATGATTCTGTTTTTCCTTCTAAACGAATGCAAGAGGAAGTATGTGGCCATTGGAAAGGCCATAATCACCATATTATATCAATCAAATCAAATGTATTTATAAAGCCTTTCTTACATCAGCTGATGTCACAAAGTGCTGTACAGAAAACCCAGCCTAAAACCCCCAACCAGCAAGCAATTCAGATGTAGAAGCACGATGGCTAGGAAAAACTACCTAGAAAGGCCAGAACCTAGGAAGAAACCTCGAGAGGAACCAGGCTCTGAGGGGTGGCTAGGAAAAACTAGTTTTCAGCTGAGCTAACATAATTGCAAAAGGGTTTTCTAATGATCAATGAACCTTTTAAAATGATTAACATGGATTAGCTAACACAACGTGCCATTGGAACACAGGAGTGTTGCTGATAATGGACCTCTTTATAACTATGTAGATATTCCATTAAAAAAATCTGCCATTTCCAGCTACAATAGTCATTCACAATGTCTACACTGTATTTCTGATCAATTGTATGTTATTTTAATGGACTAAAACTGTGCTTTTGAAAAAAAAATAAGGACCCCAAACTTTTCAACTGTGGTGTACGTGAGTGCCACGGGTCAGTAGTCAGTTAGGCAGGTTACCGTAGAGTTCTTGGGCACAGGGACTATGGTGGTCTGCTTGAAGCGAGGAGAGGAGAGGGGAGAGGTTGAAAATGTCAGTGAAGACATTTGCCAGTTGGTTAACGCATGCCTTAAATTCACACAGTACAACAGATAAGACAGACAGGATAATTACACCAGATATAACAGACTGACCCCTCTGGCAAATAGACTATTGCAGCATAGATACTGGAGGCTGATAATGGGGGTGAGTTGGAGAACACTGTGGCCCTGTCCAACAATACCCCCGGACAGGGCCAACCAGGCAGGATATAACCCCCCCCCACTCTGCAAAAGCACTGCCCCCCACTAGAGGGACATCAACAGACCTCCAACTTACTACCCTGAGACAAGGCTGAGTATAGCCCACGAAGATATACTCTACCACACATACCCAAGCATATCTCTGGAATGTACATCAAATACGCTGTAACTATCAGAGTCAAGATTGTGAAGAATTCAATTTATAAAGAGATACAAAAATATAACTGCTCACACCTCATCAACAACATTTTCTAATTCAACCAACAGCATTTGATGCAACTGAACTGGGATTTTTCCCCTCAAGATTTTCCTGACTAGAGCTTTGAATAGCAGATGGGCAAATGGTTTGGCTTTGCTTTGAATGCGAGGCTACCAGTGCAAATGACCATGCTAATGACAATGTCCTGCTGTCTGTTGAGGAGACTGCTGAGCCTTCTGTGACCTGCTGACGTTCTGTGTTTAGCTGACAGCTAGCCATCTATTTCTGAGGACATTTATCTGTCACAGTGTCCTGTCTCTGTGTTTCATGATACTCACTTGCTACAAACAGAAAGTACCAGCAATTTCTGAAGAGATTGATATTGATGATTAGAGACAAATGTTTCACAGAGACAAATATTTGAATTTAACCCAGGCAAGCCAGTTAAGAACAAGCCAGTTGATCCAGCCGTGAGAGAGAGAAAGCGCTAGAGAGAGAGAGAGAGAGCGAGAGAGAGCGAGAGAGAGCGAGAGAAAGAGAGAGAGCGCGAGAGAGAAAGCGCTAGAGAGAGAGAGAGCGAGAGAGCGAGAGAGAGCGAGAGAGAGCGAGAGAGCGAGAGAGAGCGAGAGAGAGAGCGAGAGAGAGAGGGAGCGAGAGAGAACGAGAGAGAGTGAGAGAGCACGAGAGAGCGAGAGAGCGAGATCCTCCTGAAGTATTTTGAGTTTATTGCTTTCATATATTCACTCTGTTTCTCAATATGCGCTCTACCGTGCTTACACTACTGCGCTCTACACTACAGCGCTCTACACTACAGCGCTCTACACTACCCCGCTCCACACTACCGAGCTCTACACTACCATGCAAGTGAATTCTTGCATGTTTTCTTGAGTACTTTATTGCCAGGACAAGAGTGTGGAGAACTCATAAAACGTGACATTAGAGAAGACCTCCTCCTACTGCATTTCCTCACACTGCACCTCCTACTGTATTACCTCACGCTGCACCTCCCCCTACTGTATTACCTCACACTGCACCTCCCCCTACTGTATTACCTCACGCTGCTCCTCCTCCCCTACTGCATTACCTCACGCTGCACCTCCCCTACTGTATTACCTCACGCTGCACCTCCCCCTACTGTATTACCTCACGCTGCACCTCCCCCTACTGTATTACCTCACGCTGCATCTCCCCTACTGTATTACCTCACACTGCTCCTCCCCCTACTGTATTACCTCACGCTGCACCTCCCCTACTGTATTACCTCACGCTGCACCTGCCCCTACTGTATTACCTCATGCTGCACCTGTCCCTACTGTATTACCTCATGCTGCACCTCCCCTACTGTATTACCTCACACTGCTCCTCCCCCTACTGTATTACCTCACGCTGCTCCTCCTCTACTGCATTACCTCACGCTGCACCTCCCCTACTGTATTACCTCACGCTGCACCTCCCCTACTGTATTACCTCACGCTGCACCTGCCCCTACTGTATTACCTCATGCTGCACCTGTCCCTACTGTATTACCTCATGCTGCACCTCCCTACTGTATTACCTCACGCTGCACCTCCCCTACTATATTACCTCACGCTGCACCTCCCCTACTGTATTACCTCACGCTGCTCCTCCTCCTACTGTATTACCTCACGCTGCACCTCCCCTACTGTATTACCTCACGCTGCATCTCCCTACTGTATTACCTCACACTGCTCCTCCCCTACTGTATTACCTCACGCTGCACCTCCCCTACTGTATTACCTCACGCTGCACCTGCCCCTACTGTATTACCTCATGCTGCACCTGTCCCTACTGTATTACCTCATGCTGCACCTCCCCTACTGTATTACCTCACACTGCTCCTCCCCCTACTGTATTACCTCACGCTGCTCCTCCTCTACTGCATTACCTCACGCTGCACCTCCCCTACTGTATTACCTCACGCTGCACCTCCCCTACTGTATTACCTCACGCTGCACCTCCCCTACTGTATTACCTCACGCTGCTCCTCCTCTACTGCATTACCTCACGCTGCACCTCCCCTACTGTATTACCTCACACTGCTCCTCCCCTACTGCATTACCTCACGCTGCACCTCCCCTACTGTATTACCTCACGCTGCACCTCCCCTACTGTATTACCTCACGCTGCACCTCCCCTACTGTATTACCTCACGCTGCACCTCCCCTACTGTATTACCTCACGCTGGACCTCCCCTACTGTATTACCTCACGCTGCACCTCCCCTACTGTATTACCTCACACTGCACCTCCCCATTCACCTGACGCTGCACCTCCCCAGGACAATGACAACGCTGCATCTCCCCTACTGAATACAAAACCAACTCCTTCCTACTGTATTATCACGCTGCACCTCCCCTAAATGTATTACCTCACGCTGCACCTCCCCTACTGTAAATTAAAAACGAAATGTTTCCACAAGGTATACGCTGCACCTCCCCCTACTGTATTACCTCACGCTGCATCTCCCCTACTGTATTACCTCACACTGCTCCTCCCCTACTGTATTACCTCACGCTGCACCTCCCCTACTGTATTACTCACGCTGCACCTGCCCCTACTGTATTACCTCATGCTGCACCTGTCCCTATTATTACCTCATGCTGCACCTCCCCTACTGTATTACCTCACACTGCTCCTCCCCTACTGTATTACCTCACGCTGCTCCTCCTCTACTGTACCTCACGCTGCACTAATGAGATGTCTCCCCTACTGTATTACCTCAGCTGCACCTCCCCTGGCTGTATTGACCTCACGCTGCACCTGCCCCTACTGTTTTACCTCATGCTGCACCTGTCCCTACTGTAAACCTCATGCTGCACCTCCCCTACTGTATTACCTCACGCTGCACCTCCCCTACTATATTACCTCACGCTGCACCTCCCCTACTGTTTACCTCACGCTGCTCCTCCTCCTACTGTATTATCACGCTGCACCTCCCCTACTGTATTACCTCACGCTGCATCTCCCCTACTGTTTACTTAAAAAAAACACTGCTCCTCCCCTACTGTATTACCTCACGCTGCACCTCCCCTACTAAATTACCTCACGCTGCACCTGCCCCTACTGTATTACCTCATGCTGCACCTGTCCCTACTGTATTACCTCATGCTGCACCTCCCCTACTGTATTACCTCACACTGCTCCTCCCCCTACTGTATTACCTCACGCTGCTCCTCCTCTACTGCATTACCTCAGCTGCACCTCCCCTGCCACTGTATTACCTCACGCTGCACCTCCCCTACTGTATTACCTCACGCTGCACCTCCCCTACTGTATTACCTCACGCTGCTCCTCCTCTACTGCATTACCTCACGCTGCACCTCCCCTACTGTATTACCTCACACTGCTCCTCCCCCTACTGCATTACCTCACGCTGCACCTCCCCTACTGTATTACCTCACGCTGCACCTCCCCTACTGTATTACCTCACGCTGCACCTCCCCCTACTGATTACCTCACGCTGCACCTCCCCCTACTGTATTACCTCACGCTGCACCTCCCCTACTGTATTACCTCACGCTGCACCTCCCCCTACTGTATTACCTCACGCTGCACCTCCCCATTCACTGACCCTTCTTCCAGCCAGGACAATGACAACAATAGAGATGAAATAGGATGAATACAAAACCAACAATTTACTTCATAATTATCAGCTGTATGTGAATCATAATAATCTAGCTAGCCAGGATAAATAAAAACGAAATGTTTCGCAAAGTATATGTAAATTATTTGTGAGTAACTAGCTCGCTATCTAGCAAGTATTTGTGGCTCTCTGGCTAGCTCACAGTATTAGTTAGCCAGTTGGCTCTAATGACTTACTGTGGACCTGCGATCTATACCTGCCGCAGTGGGTATTATAGGCAGCGAAACATGCCAGAATTTACACAGCGTGTATTCATTAACAGATCAAGGTAAAATATTGTAGTCAGGCATCTAATGAGATGTCAATGGGCAACATTTAAATCAGCTCAAATAATGGCGCTATTGATTTCAAGAAAAAATGATTTTTTAAAATTTTTTAAAGTGGTTATGTAAAATTTGTGTGCATACTTTTTCAGTTGAAGCTTGCGTGGATTACACGTCGGAGAAGGGCCCTACCGTTCACCGTTTTTGCATACTATGATTAGCACTCGTACCCCGACTCTCCCGTTCTCCAGTTTGCGTGGCCAGACCACGGTAGTATGCTCAGTTGTTTCAAATGAGATATCTTCGAGGAGGGAAGGTTACGAGAGGAATAATAACTATTGGTTTTAACTTTAAAAAAAAGAGAGATTTTCAGTAGGCTTTTAAAATAACATCCTTGACCTGAACTCGATCCATCCAAGTCATCCAGACCAACAGAAGTGTTCAGCAGGTAGGGTTTAGGGTTCGAGTTCAGATAACACTTAAAGTGAATCCGAAATATCACTGTATTTCCAATAGGTCAAAAGCAGAACACTATAATAGGGTGCCATTTTGGATGCACTCTAAAACTTGACCTTCTTTTGACAAGTATTTTGACAAAGTTTCCATGCCACTTGTCTTTCACCTCTCCCTGACCCTGTCGCCACAGAAAGGTCCAGCCACTCACATCAGCCGTGGAAACACTGTTATCCAAACAGACAGCTCCTCTGTCACCATTATGTAAATTACTTGTGTTCCCTCTGAAATACTGCGACTCCTCCATCTGTTCGTCCAGGAGAGTGGGTGGGGGGAGCGAGGGGGAGAGAGGTATGGGGAGAGAGAGAGGAGAGAGAGAGGGGTGAGGGAGAGACAGGGGGGGGAGCAATGGGGAGAGAGAGAGAGACAGCAGAGAGAGAGAGGGGTGAGGAGAGAGAGAGGGGAGGAGAGGGAGGGGAGAGAGTAGAGAGGAGAGAGAGAGAGAGAGAGAGAGAGAGAGAGAGAGGAGGAGAGGAGTGAGACAGACAGACAGACAGACAGACAGACAGACAGACAGACAGACAGACAGACAGACAGACAGACAGACAGACAGACAGACAGACAGACAGAGGACAGAGAGACAGACAGACAGACAGACAGAGAGACAGAGACAGAGAGACAGAGAGACAGAGAGTGAGACAGACAGAAAGAGAGAAAGTAGAGACAGAGAGAGACAGAGAGAAAGAGAGAAAGAGAGACAGAGAGACAGAGAGAGAGACAGAGAGTAGAGAGAGACAGAGTAGACAGAGCAGTTTGCTGCAGGGTGTGTTAAAGGGTAGGGTATGTTAGTAGGGTGTGTTAGTAGGGTATGTTAGTAGGATATGTTAGCAGGGTGTGTTAGCAGGGTGTGTTAGCAGGGTGTGTTAGTAGGGTATGGGGTATGTTAGCAGGGTATGTTAGTAGGGTATGGGCTATGTTAGTAGGGTGTGTTAGCAGGGTGTGTTAGCAGGGTGTGTTAGTAGGGTGTGTTAGTAGGGTGTGTTAGTAGGGTATGTTAGTAGGGTGTGGGGTATAGTAGTAGGGTGTGTTAGTAGGGTATGTGGTATGGTAGTAGGGTGTGTCAGTAGGGTGTGTTAGTAGGGTGTGTTAGTAGGGTGTGTTAGTAGGGTATGGGGTATGGTAGTAGGGTGTGTTATTACAGTGTGTTAGTAGGGTATGGGTTATGGTAGTAGGGTGTGTTAGTAGGGTATGGGGTAGTAGGGTGGTAGTGTGTTAGTAGGGTATGGGGGTAGGGTGTGTTAGTAGGGTAGGGGTATGGGGTAGTAGGGTGTGTTATTACGGTGTGTTAGTAGGGTATGGGGTATGGTAGTAGGGTGTGTTAGTAGGGTATGGGGGGTATGGTAGTAGGGTGTGTTATTACGGTGTGTTAGTAGGGTATGGGGTATGGTAGTAGGGTAGTAGGGTTATTACGGTGTGTTAGTAGGGTATGGGGTATGGTAGTAGGGTGTGTTATTACGGTGTGTTAGTAGGGTATGGGGTATGGTAGTAGGGTGTGTTATTAGGGTGTTAGTAGGGTATGGGTAGTAGGGTGGTAGTAGGGTAAGTAGGGTATGGTAGTAGGGTGTGTTAGTAGGGTATGGGTTATGGTAGTAGGGTGTGTTAGTAGGGTATGGGGTATGGTAGTAGGGTGTGTTAGTAGGGTATGGGTTATGGTAGTAGGGTGTGTTATTACGGTGTGTTAGTAGGGTATGGGTTATGGTAGTAGGGTGTGTTATTACGGTGTGTTAGTAGGGTATGGGTTATGGTAGTAGGGTGAGTTAGTAGGGTTAGGGGGACGGTATGTAAGTAGGGTATGGTAGTAGAGTATGGGGTATAGTAGTAGGTACCAGGCACACCGGTTTGTGTCAAGAACTGCAACGCTGCTGGGTTTTCCAAGCTCATCATTTTCCCATCTGTATCAAGAATGGATCACCACACAAAGCATAATTTGAAACAACTGTGGGAAGCACTGGAGTCAACATGGACCAGCATCCCCGTGGAACTCTTTGCACACCTTGTAGTGTCCATGCCCTGATGACTTTAGATTGTTCTTAGTGCAAAAGGTGTAAGTCCAGACCCTTTACAGTGATGACAGTAATAATATGTCCTATACCCAGGTCTGTACAGATGAACTCTAGGCCTTGTTCTGTACTGTTGACAGCAGACCCATGTTCATTGTACTGTGTAACCCACCTCTGCCAGCTCCACTCCACCCCTGGCCACGAGGCTGTCTAATGGAGATTAATGTCTCCTGACTCCTGGCTCTGCTCTGTGCTGTGCAGGGACTGACCGGCCACTCCTTAAGCGTGAAATGCACTTCGCCTTGCCTGGCTGGCTGGGGTGTGTGTGTGTGTGTGTTTATATATGTGTGTTTATATACAGTGCCTTGCGAAAGTATTCGGCTCCCTTGAACTTTGCGACCTTTTGCCACATTTCAGGCTTCAAACATAAAGATATAAAACTGTATTTTTTTTGTGAAGAATCAACAACAAGTGGGACACAATCATGAAGTGGAACGACATTTATTGGATATTTCAAACTTTTTTAACAAAACAAAAACTGAAAAATTGGGCGTGCAAAATTATTCAGCCCCCTTAAGTTAATACTTTGTAGCGCCACCTTTTGCTGCGATTACAGCTGTAAGTCGCTTGAGGTATGTCTCTATCAGTTTTGCACATCGAGAGACTGAAATGTTTTCCCATTCCTCCTTGCAAAACAGCTCGAGCTCAGTGAGGTTGGATGGAGAGCATTTGTGAACAGCAGTTTTCAGTTCTTTCCACAGATTCTCGATTGGATTCAGGCCTGGACTTTGACTTGGCCATTCTAACACCTGGATATGTTTATTTTTGAACCATTCCATTGTAGATTTTGCTTTATGTTTTGGATCATTGTCTTGTTGGAAGACAAATCTCTGTCCCAGTCTCAGGTCTTTTGCAGACTCCATCAGGTTTTCTTCCAGAATGTTCCTGTATTTGGCTCCATCCATCTTCCCATCAATTTGAACCATCTTCCCTGTCCCTGCTGAAGAAAAGCAGGCCCAAACCATGATGCTGCCACCACCATGTTTGACAGTGGGGATGGTGTGTTCAGGGTGATGAGCTGTGTTGCTTTTACGCCAAACATAATGTTTTGCATTGTTGCCAAAAAGTTCAATTTTGGTTTCATCTGACCAGAGCACCTTCTTCCACATGTTTGGTGTGTCTCCCAGGTGGCTTGTGGCAAACTTTAAATGACCATTTTTATGGATATCTTTAAGAAATGGCTTTCTTCTTGCCACTCTTCCATAAAGGCCAGATTTGTGTAATATACGACTGATTGTTGTCATATGGACAGAGTCTCCCACCTCAGCTGTAGATCTCTGCAGTTCATCCAGAGTGATCATGGGCCTCTTGGCTGCATCTCTGATCAGTCTTCTCCTTGTATGAGCTGAAAGTTTGACAGGTAGATTTGAGTAATATATATTTTTAAAAAATGCAGATCAAAATTCACATAGATATGTTAGTTCTAGATCTGTTAATCTCATTGAAAGCAAGTCTTAGGAACGGTAGATCTGTTTAATATGCATTACTTCTGTGCTTCCCGTTTTTAAATTGAACTTTCGGTTTTGTACATCAGATTCAAACAGCTGAAAATACAATATGTTTGGTTCTGGTTTAGATGTGGCATTGATTCTCCACGCTGTACTTGCTTTGCTTTGTCACGTAAACGCGCCCACTCGCCCCTTCCATAATTCGTACACTGAATTTATTCTCCAATAACCATACATATTGTGCAGAAGGAAATTAGTATGGTTTCACTGCATGACTATGATAAAATCAGACTCTGAACCATCTGGAGTTACAGCATCTCTGACCACAAAACAATAACTGATCATTGACCAAAAATAATTTCCCCCAAATAATACTACAATGAGAAGAGATTTAATTATATTTTACTGTTTCATAAAGTGATAATGTTACCCATCTCTCACGTGTTTTAAAAATAAAAATAGTCAAAGTGTATAAATTGTTTTGATATATAAATAGAGATGTTTGTTCTGGAGATTGAAAACTTTTAAACTCCACAAAACCTCTCAGAAGCCGATGCTCAATCAGCTGTTTGTGTCGGAAGCTGTAACAGCTTCACAGAGACCATTATCCGGCTATTGAGGATTCCTTTAACTCCACATGTTTGTGCTTTGAAAGCAAGCATTTTCAACTTTTTACTATGTCGTCATAAGGAATAGAAAGTATATTACTCGTAGTCCAACCAAGGAGCAGTAATTGAGGAACCACCTGCAAAATATGGAAATATTCATATATTCATATATTCATATATTCATATATATTCCTTATTACAGTGTAATTACACTGTGACATGTATTATAGTTAATTGTAACAACTCATAGTAACAACAATATGTGCCTGGTAGTAATTGCAGTTTGTAATTAAAGAAGAGTAACAACTAATGGTTATTAACATGCCTGTTACAAATGGGAAGGTTTCCTCTAAATTCACCAACTTCAGTGTTTTACTTCTCAGCTGCATCCAATTCATTACCAACTGTGACAAAGGTAGGGATCCTATGTGGGATGCACTTGGTGTCTGAGAGATTATAGCCTGTGCTCAATAGTCTCTAACTAGTTAACCCTATAAAGGTCGATGTCCGTGCCCCAGCGGAAATCTAATTAGCATAATAAAAAAACTCTTGTAAAGTTCTGTCAGTTGAAGCTAGAGATATCAGTTTTTTTTGTTTGTTTTGCATTGGGTGCGTCTCAATCTGGAGGGTATTTGCATTGGATGTGTCTCAATCCATCACATCTGCCTAAATCGCACTTCCTCATCTGCGGTGGAAGGTGTCAGAGCTACAGCGATGTTTGTCAGACCAGGAGAGTGCCAATAAAAAAAATAAAAAAAATAAAAAAATATGCTTCTTTAAGTTCGGGTACTTTAGCTTTAGCCACTTCCAATAGCGGCTGTGCTTATGAGAAAGAAACATACGAAGACAGAGTTGTTGATTTCCATTGTTACTTGTAATGTTAAAAAGGGGAGGAAAAAGAAAATTCAGTTTTTATAAATTAGCTATCTAGGCTACTCACCGTTTTATATGCTACAGATATTAGCTGCCATTAGAATATGTATTTTTATGCTATATCCAATTAATCACATGATTAATCTAACAATTATTTTTTATTTTTTATTTTGTATGTAATCTTTATTATTTCGTAAGAAACGTAAGGTCTTTTTTTAACATGTTGCAGTACAGTTTACTAAAGTAGAATCTGATCTATTGTTTGTAGGTACTGTATTTTCGCTTGGTTATGAGTAGCAGGCCTAAGTAATTATATAGAACTAGCTGAATCCTGTGCAACAACTAGTAATTACATTGTACTTAAGTGCATATTAAATGTTCTATGGTGTGCTAGTGTATTTGTTCTCCCACTTGGATGGCGCTTCCGGAAACTTAAAAAATGAGGGCCAGGTTGTCTGGATGGGTAATGTACTGTATAAGTACACCTTAGTTGCAAGTTACTTAGTTGTAAAGTTAAGTAATTAGACTGTTGACACCTTAGGGAAGCCACAGAAACAGGAATCTGGTTGATATCCCTTTCAATGGGCAATAGGGATGCATAGAAAGACAGGGGTTTCAAAATAAGAGTCACTTCCTGATTGGATTTTTTTCAGAATTTCGCCTGCAATATCAGTTCTGTTATACTCACAGACAATAGTTTTACAGTTTTGGAAACTTTAGAGTGTTTTCTATCCTAAGCTGTCAATTATATGCCGATTCTAGCATCTGGTCCTGAGAAATAGGCAGTTTACTTTGGGAACGTTATTTTTCCAACAAACATTCTGATATTTACAGAGCAGACAGGGAACCAGAGAAACAAACGCTCTGACCGTTGTGGAAAAATGACCCAATTGTCATACTTGAGTAAAGTAAAGATACCTTTATTAGAAAATGAAAAAAGTAAAAGTAAAAGTATAAGTAATTTCAAATTCCAAACCAGTCAGCACAATATATATATATATTTTTCATTTAAGGATAGCGAAGGGCACACTCAGACATAATTGACAAACAAAGCATTTGTGTTTAGTGAGTCTGCCAGATCAGATGCACTCGGGATGACCAGGGATGTTCTCTGTTTAGTGAGTCTGCTAGAACAGATGCACTCGGGATGACCAGGGATGTTCTATGTTTAGTGAGTATGCTAGATCAGATGCACTCGGGATGACCAGGGATGTTCTTTGTTTAGTGAGACTGCCAGATCAGATGCAGTAGGGACGACCAGGGATGTTCTATGTTTAGTGAGTCTGCCAGATCAGATGCACTCGGGATGACCAGGGATGTTCTATGTTTAGTGAGTCTGCCAGATCAGATGCACTCGGGATGACCAGGGATGTTCTATGTTTAGTGAGTCTGCCAGATCAGATGCACTTGGATGACCAGGGATGTTCTCTGTTTAGTGAGACTGCCAGATTTTCCCAGCAATGCAGTAGGGACATTGACCAGGGATGTTCTCTGTTTGAGTGAGTCTGCCAGATCAGATGCACTCTGGGATGACCAGGGATGTTCTATGTTTCAACGTGAGTCTGCCAGATCAGATGCACTGAATCAACGTCAACTAAATGGGAGTATGCTGATGACCAGGGATGTTCTAAATGTTTATGCTGAATGTCAACTAAGTCTGTCCTAAAGAGTATGCTGAATCAGATGCACTAGGGATGCAGAATTTTCACTTTTGCTGAATAAATAGCTGAATCAACGTCAACTAAATGGGAGTATGCTGAAATTTCAACTGTGATTTAATGACTAAATGTGAGTAGTTTGAATTTTATAGTATTTTATTTGAATCTGGTGCTCTGCATTTTCCCTGAATCAACGTCAACTAAATGGAGTAGCTGAACACGTCAACTAAATGTGAGTATGCTGAATCAACGTCAACGTCCCCTCCTATCCCAAACTAACTTTATGCCCCAACTAAATGGGCGTATCTGTCAACTAAATGATGAACAGTACTGAACCACGGGAACTAAAGAGTAAACAAACACTCTGATATGCTGAAGCATCCTAAATGGGTAAAAACTGGAGTATGCTGAAATCAACGTCAACTAAATGTTGCTTCAACGTCAACTAAATTTCAACAACAACTAAAAAATGAAAATCAACTAAATGAGTATGCTGAATCAACGTCAACTAAATGTGAGTATGCTGAATAAATGTCAACTAAATGTGAGTATGCTGAATCAACGTCAACTAAATGTGAGTATGCTGAATCAACGTCAACTAAATGTGAGTATGCTGAATCAACGTCAACTAAATGTGAGTATGCTGAATCAACGTCAACTAAATGGGAGTATGCTGAATAAACGTCAACTAAATGGGAGTATGTTGAATCAACGTCAACTAAATGGGAGTATGCTGAATCAACGTCAACTAAATGTGAGTATGCTGAATCAACGTCAACTAAATGTGAGTATGCTGAATCAACGTCAACTAAATGTGAGTATGCTGAATCAACGTCAACTAAATGTGAGTATGCTGAATCAACGTCAACTAAATGTGAGTATGCTGAATCAACGTCAACTAAATGTGAGTATGCTGAATCAACGTCAACTAAATGTGAGTATGCTGAATAAACGTCAACTAAATGTGAGTATGCTGAATAAACGTCAACTAAATGTGAGTATGCTGAATCAACGTCAACTAAATGTGAGTATGCTGAATAAACGTCAACTAACTGTGAGTATGCTGAATAAACGTCAACTAAATGTGAGTATGCTGAATAAACGTCAATTGGATTGATTGGATTTGACAAAAGCAATCAGCATATAGTAATTATGTATTATGTATTATGTATTTTGTATTATGTATTATGTATTATATATTATGTATTATGTATTATATATTATGTATTATGTATTATGTATTATATATTATGTATTATGTATTATGTATTATGTATTTTGTATTATGTATTATGTATTATGTATTATATATTATGTATTATGTATTATGTATTATATATTATGTATTATGTATTATGTATTATATATTATGTATTATGTATTATGTATTATGTATTATGTATTATATATTATGTATTATGTATTAGGTATTATGTATTTTGTATTATGTATTATGTATCATGTATCATGTATTATATATCATGTATCATGTATCATGTATCATATATTATGTATCATGTATTATGTATTATGTATTTTGTATTATGTATGATGTATTATATATCATGTATTATGTATTATGTATTTTGTATTATGTATGATGTATTATATATCATGTATTATATATTATGTATTATGTATTATGTATTATGTATTATATATCATGTATTATGTATTATGTATTATATATCATGTATTATGTATTATGTATTATGTATTATATATCATGTATTATGTATTATGTATTATATATCATGTATTATGTATTATGTATTATATATTATGTATTATGTATTATGTATTATGTATTATATATCATGTATTATGTATTATGTATTATATATCATGTATTATGTATTATGTATTATATATTATGTATTATGTATTATGTATTATGTATTATATATCATGTATTATGTATTATGTATTATGTATTATATATCATGTATTATGTATTATGTATTATATATTATGTATTATGTATTATGTATTATATATCATGTATTATGTATTATGTATTATGTATTATGTATTATGTATTATATATCATGTATTATGTATTATGTATTATATATCATGTATTATGTATTATGTATTATATATCATGTATTATATATCATGTATTATGTATTATGTATTATATATCATGTATTATGTATTATGTATTATATATCATGTATTATATATGATGTATTATATATCATGTATTATATATGATGTATTTTGTATTATGTATGATGTATTATGTATTATGTATTATGTATTATGTATTATATATTATGTATTATGTATTATGTATTTTGTATTATGTATGATGTATGATGTATGATGTATTATGTATTATGTATCATGTATCATGTATCATGTATCATGTATCATGTATTATGTATTATATATTATGTATTATGTATTATGTATTTTGTATTATGTATTATGTATTATATATTATGTATCATGTATTATGTATTATGTATGATGTATCATGTATCATGTATTATGTATGATGTATTATGTATTATGTATTATGTATTATGTATTATGTATCATGTATTATGTATTATGTATTATGTATGATGTATCATGTATTATGTATTATGTATTATATATTATGTATCATGTATTATGTATTATGTATTATGTATGATGTATCATGTATCATGTATTATGTATGATGTATTATGTATTATGTATGATGTATTATGTATGATGTAACATGTATTATGTATTATATATTATGTATGATGTATCATGTATTATGTATTATATATTATGTATCATGTATTATGTATGATGTATCATGTATTATGTATTATATATTATGTATCATGTATTATGTATTATGTATGATGTATCATGTATCATGTATTATGTATTATGTATTATGTATTATGTATTATGTATTTTGTATTATGTATTATGTATTATATATTATGTATTATGTATTATGTATTATATATTATGTATTATGTATTATGTATTATATATTATGTATTATGTATTATGTATTATGTATGTATTATGTATTATGTATTATGTATTATGTATTATGTATTATGTATTATATATTATGTATTATGTATTATGTATTATATATTATGTATCATGTATTATCTATTATGTATTATGTATGATGTATCATGTATTATGTATTATGTATTATATATTATGTATCATGTATTATGTATTATGTATTATGTATGATGTATCATGTATCATGTATGATGTATTATGTATTATGTATGATGTATTATGTATGATGTAACATGTATTATGTATTATATATTATGTATGATGTATCATGTATTATGTATTATATATTATGTATCATGTATTATGTATGATGTATCATGTATTATGTATTATATATTATGTATCATGTATTATGTATTATGTATGTATTATGTATTATGTATTATGTATTATGTATTATGTATTATTATGTATATATGTATTATGTATTTTGTATTATGTATTATGTATTATATGTATTATGTATTATGTATTATGTATTATGTATTATGTATTATGTATTATGTATTATATTATGTATTATATATTATGTATTATGTATTATGTATTATGTATTTTGTATTATGTATTATGTATTATGTATTATATATTATGTATTATGTATTATGTATTATATATTATGTATTATGTATTATGTATTATATATTATGTATTATGTATCATGTATTATGTATCATGTATTATGTATTATATATTATGTATGATGTATGATGTATGATGTATGATGTATTATGTATCTTCACCTAAATCCAATGACATGGTGACATATGTTTTGTTGATTTCACAATGATTTCATTGATCTCAACCAAATGTACACAGACACGTTGTTCTGACGTCTGTGTCCGGGGTGCCTGGATGAAAAGAGGAGGCTATGGAAGCATAGGCTCGCTCTGTCATCCTACTAAAGGTGGCGTTTGTGTTTCATCTTGGAAAGAGGCACAGCTCCAGTGTCTATCAGCTCCCCCAGTGTGTGTGTGTGTGTGTGTGTGTGTGTGTGTGTGTGTGTGTGTGTGTGTGTGTGTGTGTGTGTGTGTGTGTGTGTGTGTGTGTGTGTGTGTGTGTGTGTGTGTGTGTGTGTGTGTGTGTGTGTGTGTCTGGGGAGTTTGAGAAAGGTGGTTGAACACAGTTCATTTGGCTCTGTAGCATGTTTCATGTATCGCTGATACATGGCTGAGCTGTTGGGTTAAAATCAAGACTTAACTCTTTGGTTTTAGTTTTCAGTTGAAGATTATGGACTTGTTCTGTTACTAGTGTCACATGTATTTTGTTATAAAGTCATGAAGAAATAGACAACTGGAATAACAATTTTTTTATAATTCATCTACACTTTCCTTTAGATTAGTTATCATTGCATCATATTTATACAATAATAGCATGTCATTAATTTTTACCAGGTATTTGTTTCATATTTCTCACAAAAAATACATGTTATTCATAGATGGATACACTATATTATTCCACTGGTTTGTACAGTACTTTCTTTAAAAAAAAAACTAGGGTTAGTTTAATGTAGAGCGTTGCCAAGCATTCTAAGCTGCTTTCCCGGGTTCCTCTGATCACACACTGGTGATTAGCAGCCACACAGCCACCCAACCACCAATTTCCATGGCTGAAGCTCAGAAGCCATTTTGTGCCAGAGGGCTCACGACACGTCAGCTTCCCCAGTCTTTGTGTTCTGAGAGTAACCCCAACTCCTATAGTGAGAAGCAGCCGTAAAGCTCAGGAACCATTTTGTGCCAGAGGGCTTCCAGTGGGTCTTGGGCTTGTGTTTGACATGACCCAACACCTGTAGTGAGAAGCAGCCGTAAAGCTCAGGAACCATTTTGTGCCAGAGGGCTTCCAGTGGGTCTTGGGCTGACAGTTAACATGACCCAACACCTATAGTGAGAAGCAGCCGTAAAGCTCAGGAACCATTTTGTGCCAGAGGGCTTCCAGTGGGTCTGTGGGCTGACAGTTAACATGACCCAACACCTATAGTGAGAAGCAGCCGTAAAGCTCAGGAACCATTTTGTGCCAGAGGGCTTCCAGTGGGGCTGTGGGCTGACAGTTAACATGACCCAACACCTATAGTGAGAAGCAGCCGTAAAGCTCAGGAACCATTTTGTGCCAGAGGGCTTCCAGTGGGTCTGTGGGCTGACAGTTAACATGACCCAACACCTATAGTGAGAAGCAGCCGTAAAGCTCAGGAACCATTTTGTGCCAGAGGGCTTCCAGTGGGTCTGTGGACTGACAGTTAAAATGACCCAACACCTATAGTGAGAAGGAGACGTAAAGCTCAGGAACCATTTTGTGCCAGAGGGCTTCCAGTGGGTCTGTGGGCTGACAGTTAACAAGACCCAACACCTATAGTGAGAAGCAGCCGTAAAGCTCAGGAACCATTTTGTGCCAGAGGGCTTCCAAGTGGGTCTGTGGGCTGACAGTTAACATGACCCAACACCTGTGGTGAGAAGCAGCCGTAAAGCTCAGGAACCATTTTGTGCCAGAGGGCTTCCAGTGGGTCTGTGGGCTGACAGTTAACATGACCCAACACCTATAGTGAGAAGCAGCCGTAAAGCTCAGGAACCATTTTGTGCCAGAGGGCTTCCAGGGGGTCTGTGGGCTGACAGTTAACATGACCCAACACCTATAGTGAGAAGCAGCCGTAAAGCTCAGGAACCATTTTGTGCCAGAGGGCTTCCAGTGGGTCTGTGGGCTGACAGTTAACATGACCCAACACCTATAGTGAGAAGCAGCCGTAAAGCTCAGGAACCATTTTGTGCCAGAGGGCTTCCAGTGGGTCTGTGGGCTGACAGTTAACATGACCCAACACCTACAGTGAGAAGCAGCCGTAAAGCTCAGGAACCATTTTGTGCCAGAGGGCTTCCAGTGGGTCTGTGGGCTGACAGTTAACATGACCCAACACCTATAGTGAGAAGCAGCCGTAAAGCTCAGGAACCATTTTGTGCCAGAGGGCTTCCAGTGGGTCTGTGGGCTGACAGTTAACATGACCCAACACCTATAGTGAGAAGCAGCCGTAAAGCTCAGGAACCATTTTGTGCCAGAGGGCTTCCAGTGGGTCTGTGGGCTGACAGTTAAAATGACCCAACACCTATAGTGAGAAGCAGACGTAAAGCTCAGGAACCATTTTGTGCCAGAGGGCTTCCAGTGGGTCTGTGGGCTGACAGTTAACATGACCCGACACCTATAGTGAGAAGCAGCCATAAAGCTCAGGAACCATTTTGTGCCAGAGGGCTTCCAGTGGGTCTGTGGGCTGACAGTTAACATGACCCAACACCTGTAGTGAGAAGCAGCCGTAAAGCTCAGGAACCATTTTGTGCCAGAGGGCTTCCAGTGGGTCTGTGGGCTGACAGTTAAAATGACCCAACACCTATAGTGAGAAGCAGCCGTAAAGCTCAGGAACCATTTTGTGCCAGAGGGCTTCCAGTGGGTCTGTGGGCTGACAGTTAACATGACCCAACACCTATAGTGAGAAGCAGCCGTAAAGCTCAGGAACCATTTTGTGCCAGAGGGCTTCCAGTGGGTCTGTGGGCTGACAGTTAACATGACCCAACACCTATAGTGAGAAGCAGCCGTAAAGCTCAGGAACCATTTTGTGCCAGAGGGCTTCCAGTGGGTCTGTGGGCTGACAGTTAACATGACCCAACACCTATAGTGAGAAGCAGCCGTAAAGCTCAGGAACCATTTTGTGCCAGAGGGCTTCCAGTGGGTCTGTGGGCTGACAGTTAACATGAGGCTGGATGATGCGCAGTGCTTTATCGTTGATTATTGATGGTATTTCATGTTTACCTTCACCTTTAGGCTGGCTCTATACTGTCTGACAGCTGACCTTTAGCTGGAGGGAATTAAAAAGGTCTGTAAGTCTGTTCCTACACACACACACACACACACACACACACACACACACACACACACACACACACACACACACACACACACAGGAAGTCGGTAAATGTACACACACTTACAGAGAAAGTGGTAAGTCTCTGCAGTCAATAATCACGTGTGTGTGTGTGTGTGTGTGTGTGTGTGTGTGTGTGTGTGTGTGTGCGTGCGTGCGTGCGTGCGTGCGTGCGTGCGTGCGTGCGTGCGTGCGTTCGTGTATTGGTGTATTGGTGTGGCAAGTGTTTGCATAAATGCCTGCGTATGACATAAGTCATTGACAGCCTTAGATATTATATCATCAAAGCTGCAGAAGTACTGCAGTTGACAGAGTGGTTGTGTAGCCGACACATAAAAAACAGTTTTTAGTCACCAAAGAGGCATTTATGTAAAGTCACTGGGGATCTGAGACCGACAGCAAAACCAATGGTTATTTATGAAGCATTTTAACAAGAGCAACAAGAGCTCATAGTTTCTCTTCAAAATGCAACGTATTATAGACGAATGTCTACGTGGTTAATTCCACATGGTTCAAGGTTTAAAACAGGAACAACTCAAAGGGTTAAGTTAAGTTGGGTTAAGTTAAGTTGGGTTAAGTTAAGTTGCGTTAAGTTAAGTTGGGTTAAGTTGGGTTAAGTTAAGTTGGGTTAAGTTGGGTTAAGTTAAGTTGGGTTAAGTTAAGTTGGGTTAAGTTGGGTTAAGTTAAGTTGGGTTAAGTTATTCATTCCGGTTAGGGATATGGTTTTGGGGAAGGCTTAATTAAAGCTGACCTTCCTTCACTCACCAATTATTCATTGTAAATAAGATTTTTTTTATTCTTAATAAACTGACTTGTCTAGTTAAATAAAGGTTAAAAATAAAATGTGTTTCTTCCGGTGCTCATTAATAAGAAATGCAGAAACCCAAATGAGAGTAGTCTTCGGGATGTGCTTTAATGTGAGAGTTTCTTGGGTGTGTCCTTGCAATTCAATCACAATAAAACAAACAAGGGCAGTAACTGAGTAACTTAGTGACAGCGAGGTAAAGTAAACTAGCTTTGCTGTGGAGGGAAGTTTTGAAGTTGAGGACTTCTTCTCCCTCTCCTGACTGACTCGCCATCTCAAGATAATCCGCTAATTCAGTTCTATGTGTAGGCTACAGTCTGCGCTGACCTTGTGTTTAGCCAACCTGACAGCAGCTAGCTAGCCAGTAAGCATAGCTTGAGGATAGCTACAGCTAGCTAGCCAGTAAGCATAGCTTGAGGATAGCTACAGCTGGCTAGCCAGTAAGCATAGCTTGAGGATAGCTACAGCTGGCTAGCCTATCTAGCTAGCTGACATTTCTCTGTCAAATCACAGTTATGCCAAGATAGCAAGAAGTTCCCGTGTCTGGAATGGGTTTGATGATACACTTGTTCTACAACATCCTGGCTATGAAATTAGCTTGCAACTCGAAGTGTTATCGTGTCACATAAAGACATGTTAAACGTGGAACTCCGATGTCAACACAGTTTTATATAGTTAACTGGCAAGTTTTGTCTCATCTCATATCTCCTTATATCCACTGTTAGATCTTTCCCGGGGGACAAATCCCAGAACTACTATCCCTGCAGGTGTAGGTAGACCAAAAGTGGAAATTGCACAAACATGGCCAGTTTGAGCATAGATACATTTTATCAACAGACAAATCGATGGGTGTGTTCGTGTTACAAGACAAAAACATTCTCTGCTGTAAACAGGCTATCGTATTGATTTGTTTATGAAGGCGGTATGCCTACACTTTACCTAGTAAATCACGTTAAGTTATGTGTAGAGGGAACCACAAATAGCACACAGAACACAGGAATCTTATGGTAGAACTTCAGCCGTCCGAGAAGTAACATGGCATTCAGTTATATTTCTTTGGTCTAGTCTATGGCTTTTGTCTGTATAACACACTGACATGTACAGCTCTCTGGGTGAGGTTCTGTCTAACACACTGATATGTACAGCTCTCTGGGTGAGGTTCTGTCAAACACACTAACATGTACAGCTCTCTGTGTGAGGTTCTGTCTAACCACACTGACATGTACAGCTCTCTGGGTGAGGTTCTGTCAAACACACTAACATGTACAGCTCTCTGTGTGAGGTTCTGTCTAACCACACTGACATGTATAGATCTCTATGTGAGGTTCTGTCTAACACACTGATATGTACAGCTCTCTGGGTGAGGTTCTGTCAAACACACTAACATGTACAGCTCTCTGGGTGAGGTTCTGTCTAACCACACTAACATGTACAGCTCTCTGGGTGAGGTTCTGTCTAACCACACTAACATGTACAGCTCTCTGGGTGAGGTTCTGTCTAACCACACTAACATGTACAGCTCTCTGGGTGAGGTTCTGTCAAACACACTAACATGTACAGCTCTCTGGGTGAGGTTCTGTCTAACCACACTGACATGTACAGCTCTCTGGGTGAAGTTCTGTCTGTATAACACACTGACATGTACAGCTCTCTGGGTGAGGTTCTGTCTAATCACACAGACATGTACAGCTCTCTGTGTGAGGTTCTGTCTTCAAGTCTCTAGTGTGTGATTAAATCTCTTCCATCTATGTGGTGTTTTACATGTTATGGACAGGTGGCAGTCGGGTGGCAAGTGGGTCGCAGGCAGGTGACAGGTGGGTGGAATTCGGGTGACAGATGGGTGGAAGCCGGGTGACAGGTGGGTGACAGATGGGTGGAAGTCGGGTGACAGGTGGGTGACAGATGGGTGGAAGTCGGGTGGCAGGTGGGTGACAGATGGGTGGAAGTCGGGTGGCAGGTGGGTGTCAGGTGGGTGGCAGGCGGGTGGAAGTTGGGTGGCAGGCGGGTGGAAGTCGGGTGGCAGGAAGTCGGGCGGCAGGTGGGTGGAAGTCGGGTGGCAGGTGGGTGTAAGTCGGGTGGCAGGTGGGTGGAAGTCAGGTGGCAGGCGGGTGGGTCGGGTGGCAGGTGGGTGACAGATGGTCGGGTGGCAGGTGGCAGGTGGGTGGAGGCGGGTGGAAGTTGGGTCGGGGGTGGAACGGGTGGATGGAAGTCGGGCGGCATGTGGGTGGAAGTTGGGTGGCAGGTGGTTGTCAGGTGGGTGGCAGGTGGGTGGAAGTTGGGTGGCAGGTGGGTGGAAGTCGGATGGCAGGCGGGTGGCAGGTGGGTGGAAGTCGGGTGGCAGGCGGGTGGCAGGTGGGTGGAAGTCGGGTGGCAGGTGGGTGGAAGTCGGGTGGCAGGCGGGTGGCAGGTGGGTGGAAGTCGGGTGGCAGGTGGGTGGAAGTCGGGTGGAAGTCGGGTGGCAGGTGGGTGGAATTTGGGTGGAAGTCGGGTGGCGGGTGGGTGGCAGGTGGGTGGCAGCAGGGGTTGAGTGCATGGCAAACCATCCTGGATAAGACAGTTTGCCTCAACCCATGTGTCCCACAGGCAGTTTATTAAAATGAATACACTCAGATGTGAGATGCAGGAAGATGGCACTCTTCTCATACCACTGACCTGGCTTCCTCTGACCCGGCTTCCTCTGACCCGGCATCCTCTGGCCCGGCGTCCTCTGGCTCGGGTTTCCTCCAGGAGGAATAAGAGACGAGTGCCATTGCTGAACTTCTGTAGATATTCTGTAGTGTTGATAACTATCAAGTGTACCAGTTCCATGTCGAATAAACCATCACCATTTACATCATACTGTAGAAGCAGTGTTCTGCTAATATTAAACAACGTACAACTATTACACTGGTCTTTCATCTTCTATTGTCATTCACAGCTGATACAAATACTGTATATATCAGCATTGTGTCTGGTGGGATGTGTTAGTTTTTTATTTTACCTTTATTTAACTAGACAAGTCAGTTAAGAACAAATTCCCCAGCCCCAGGACTACCTGACATGATGACTCCTTGCTGTCCCCAGTCCACCTGACTGTGCTGCTGCTCCAGTTTCAACTGACCTGAGCCCTAGGACCATGCCCCAGGACTACCTGACATGATGACTCCTTGCTGTCCCCAGTCCACCTGACTGTGCTGCTGCTCCAGTTTCAACTGTTCTGCCTTATTATTATTCGACCATGCTGGTCATTTATGAACATTTGAACATCTTGGCCATGTTCTGTTATAATCTCTACCCGGCACAGCCAGAAGAGGACTGGCCACCCCACATAGCCTGGTTCCTCTCTAGGTTTCTTCCTAGGTTTTGGCCTTTCTAGGGAGTTTTTCCTAGCCACCGTGCTTCTACACCTACATTGCTTGCTGTTTGGGGTTTTAGGCTGGGTTTCTGTACAGCACTTTGAGATATCAGCTGATGTACGAAGGGCCATATAAATAAATTTGATTTGATTCTTATTTTCAATGACGGCCTGGGAACAGTGGGTTAACTGCCTGTTCAGGGGCAGAACAACAGATTTGTACCTTGTCCAGCTCGGGGATTTGAACTTGCAACCTTCCGGTTACTAGTCCAACGCTCTAACCACTAGGCATGTTTGAAGAATACACATGGTATCTGCTACAACTACGCGGTCTACAGAGAGCAGTTTGCCCGGTGAGTCAAACTCCCGTGACTGGTGGGCTTTGATGGTCCGAATGTCCTGTTGGACTGAGGTATGTTAAAGAACGCTGTTGGTACATATCCAACCACGTCGACGATTTTAATTGGCTTATGCAGAACATGTGCCAGGATATAGTCAGTGCCACCCGGTGAGGTTAGCATAGAGCTAACGTCTGCCATGTTATCTGATGGGACAAGCTACAATTTAGCGTTCTGTCGAGTGCGAGTAAAATCGATCATTATAATTGGCTGATAGAATACATTTTAAAGGTTGCTTATGTTCGAAAGTACAGGCTGCAAAAAAATAACATAAATTCATAGAAACACTTTTTTTTTTTTGTACATACACACACACCTACAGCCCTAGGCCTGGCAGCCGGTAACACTAGCCCTCCTGTAGTGTCCAGAGAGGAATATAAAGGCATACAAACACCTTGAGTGTCAGCCTTGGCTGAGGGAGCAGAGGAGACAGATGGGCCCTGGACTGGACTGTTAGCCTCTGATAGATGGCCAGATAGGTCTCAGTGGCCACACACACACACACAGGTGCAAAAGACACACACACACACACACACACACACACACACACACACACACACACACACACACACACACACACACACACACACACACACACACACACACACACACACACACACACACACACACACACACACACACACACACACACACACACACACACACACACACACACAAACACACACACACACACACACACACACACACACACACACACACACACACATCCATCTCACACACACACTGAACAGACAGGCCTGTTCTGTCCTGGGCCTCATATCCATCTCTCTCTCTATAACTGAATAGACAGGCCTGTTCTGTCCTCAGGGCCTGATATCCACCTCCCTCTCTATAACTGAATAGACAGGCCTGTTCTGTCCCCAGGGCCTGATATCCACCTCCCTCTCTATAACTGAATAGACAGGCCTGTTCTGTCCCCAGGGCCTGATATCCACCTCCCTCTCTATAACTGAATAGACAGGCCTGTTCTGTCCCCAGGGCCTGATATCCACCTCCCTCTCTATAACTGAATAGACAGGCCTGTTCTGTCCTCAGGGCCTGATATCCACCTCCCTCTCTATAACTGAATAGACAGGCCTGTTCTGTCCTCAGGGCCTGATATCCACCTCCCTCTCTATAACTGAATAGACAGGCCTGTTCTGTCCTCAGGGCCTCATATCCACCTCTCTCTCTATAACTGAATAGACAGGCCTGTTCTGTCCTCAGGGCCTCATATCCACCTCTCTATCTATAACTGAATAGACAGGCCTGTTCTGTCCTCAGGGCCTGATATCCACCTCCCTCTCTATAACTGAATAGACAGGCCTGTTCTGTCCTCAGGGCCTCATATCCACCTCCCTCTCTATAACTGAATAGACAGGCCTGTTCTGTCCTCAGGGCCTCATATCCATCTCTCTCTCTATAACTGAATAGACAGGCCTGTTCTGTCCTCAGGGCCTCATATCCACCTCCCTCTCTATAACTGAATAGACAGGCCTGTTCTGTCCTCAGGGCCTCATATCCACCTCCCTCTCTATAACTGAATAGACAGGCCTGTTCTGTCTCCAGGGCCTCATATCCATCTCTCTCTCTATAACTGAATAGACAGGCCTGTTCTGTCCTCAGGGCCTCATATCCATCTCTCTCTCTATAACTGAATAGACAGGCCTGTTCTGTCCTCAGGGCCTGATATCCACCTCCCTCTCTATAACTGAATAGACAGGCCTGTTCTGTCCTCAGGGCCTGATATCCACCTCCCTCTCTATAACTGAATAGACAGGCCTGTTCTGTCCTCAGGGCCTCATATCCATCTCTCTCTCTATAACTGAATAGACAGGCCTGTTCTGTCCTCAGGGCCTCATATCCACCTCCCTCTCTATAACTGAATAGACAGGCCTGTTCTGTCCTCAGGGCCTCATATCCACCTCCCTCTCTATAACTGAATAGACAGGCCTGTTCTGTCCTCAGGGCCTCATATCCATCTCTATCTCTATAACTGAATAGACAGGCCTGTTCTGTCCTCAGGGCCTCATATCCACCTCTCTCTCTATAACTGAATAGACAGGCCTGTTCTGGCTTCAGGGCTGTGTAGTACCCTGGCCTGTGTGCATTTTGTTAGGCATCTTCTACACTGGCCACAGACTGACTTACTGGCCACAGTGAAGACATCCCAGATAGAGAGAGGAGATCAAAATGGCAGCCAGGGATAAAATGGCTGTTGGGAGTCAGAAAGACAGAAAAGGTGTTTAATTTTCTCCCTGGAGAGAGTGATGAGAGATGGATGGGTTAGGGCTAGGAGTTAGAGTTAGGTTTAGAGGTTAGGTTTAGGGGTCAGGGGTTAGGATTAGGTTAGGAGTTAGGGGTTGGGGTTAGGGTTAGGTTAGGAGTTAGGGGTTGGGGTTAGGTTTAGGGGATAGGTTTATGGGTCAGGGGTTAGGATTAGGTTAGGAGTTAGGGGTTGGGGTTAGGTTTAGGGGTTATGGTTAGGGGTTTAACCCTAACCTGAGCTGAACAGAAGGAGAATTATGAGAAAGGAATAACTGAAGAGCACCTCACCTGATGTGAACAACTTTAACTGAAATGGTCTTATTCACAAGCTGACAGGTAGTAGTGAAGAGAAGTGGTGATATGAAACAGTAGTGTGAGACTGCCATAACCACGCCCCCTCCTGCCCCATGTGATATGATACAGTAGTGGGAGAATGCCGTAACCACGCCCCCTCCTGCCCCATGTGATATGAAACAGTAGTGTGAAATAGCCGTAACCACGCCCCATCCTGTCCCATGTGATATGAAACAGTAGTGTGAGAATGCCGTAGCCACGCCCCTCCTGCCCCATGTGATGTGAAACAGTAGTGTGAAATAGCCGTAACCACGCCCCCTCCTGCCCCATGTGATATGAAACAGTAGTGGGAGAATGCCGTAGCCACGCCCCCTCCTGCCCCATGTGATATGAAACAGTAATGGAAGAATGCCGTAGCCACGCCTCCTCCTGCCCCATGTGATATGAAACAGTAGTGGGAGAATGCCATAACCACGCCCCTCCTGCCCCATGTGATATGAACAGTAGTGGGAGAATGCCGTAAGCCACGCCCCCTCCTGCCCCATGTGATATGAAACAGTAGTGGAGAATGCCGTAACCACGCCCCCTCCTGCCCCATGTGATATGAAACAGTAGTGGGAGAATGCCGTGACCACGCCCCCTCCTGCCCCATGTGATATGGTGATATGATACAGTGGTAAACTGAGGAGAGTAGGAAAAGAGTTAAGACTCTAAAGTGTTTATAGTGGGAGAAGATTTATGCAGTAGTTTATGTGCCTAGGGTCAGTTTGTTATATCCCTCCTGCCCCATGTGATCTATGATTCTCTCCTTCTCTCTTTCTTTTCTCTCTCGGAGGACCTAGCCCTAGGACCATGCCCCAGGACTACCTGACATGATGACTCCTTGCTGTCCCCAGTCCACCGCCATGCTGCCCCAGTTTCCTGCCCCATGCTGGTCATTTATGAACATTTGAACAGTACGTTCTGTGCACAGGAGAATGCCCACATATGCTCATTCTCTCTTTCTTTCTCTCCTCGGAGGACCTGCCCCATGCCCCAGGATACCTGATGATGTGGGAGAAGTCCACCTGGCCATGCTGCTGCTCCAGTTTCAACTGTTCTGCCTTACCCCATGCTGGTGATGAACATTTGAACATCTTGGTCATGTTCTGGGAGACAGCCAGAAGAGGTGACCACGCCCGGTTCCTCCTAGGTTTCCCCAGGTTTTGCCTTTCTAGGGAGTATAGGTGCTTTTACACCTGCATGTTTGCAGTGGGGTTTTAGGCTGGGTTTCTGTACAGCACTTTGAGATATAGGAAAAGAGTTATAAATACATTTGAAAGTGTTTATGAGATATTCAGACTGGCTTGGTGATTGTCACTCTCCTGTCCGCCCTTTCAACCCCTTCTGCCTTCCTGTTTTCTACTTTCTCTTCTTCTGTGTGTCAGGTGATGGGGTGATGGAGATGGGGAGATGCTTGAGTGTGTGTGTCTCTGGTTGTTTACCTCAGACCTGTCACTGTCGTCATGGCGGCAGTCTATCTGGAAGACACCCAATCGAAAAACACGGTGTTGCACTCCACCACACTCACACACACCACAGAATGTAAAACAGCCCAGTCCAAGCCCCAGGGACATGTGGATGTGTGAGAGAGAGAGAGAGGGAGAGCGAGGGAGAGAGAGAGTGACAGAGAGTGAGTGACAGAGAGAGAGAGACAGAGACAGAGAGGGAGAGACAGAGAGAGAGAGGGAGAGAGGGAGAGAGAGAGAGAGTGACAGAGAGAGAGAGACAGAGACAGAGAGAGAGAGAGAGAGAGAGAGACAGAGAGAGAGAGAGACAGAGAGAGACAGAGAGAGAGAGAGAGAGAGAGAGAGAGAGAGAGAGAGAGAGAGAGAGAGAGAGAGAGGGAGAGAGAGAGAGAGAGAGAGGAGAGAGAGAGAGAGAGAGAGAGGGAGAGAGAGGGAGAGAGAGAGACAGAGAGAGAGGAGAGAGAGGAGAGAGAGAGAGAGAGGAGAGAGAGGGAGAGAGAGGGAGAGAGAGGAGAGAGAGAGGGAGAGAGAGGGAGAGAGAGTGTGACAGAGAGAGAGTGTGACAGAGAGAGAGAGACAGAGAGAGAGAGAGAGACAGAGAGAGAGAGACAGAGAGAGAGAGACAGAGAGAGACAGAGAGAGAGACAAAGAGAGAGACAGAGAGAGACATAGAGAGAGAGACATAGAGAGAGAGACAGAGAGAGAGAGAGGCAGAGAGGCAGAGAGACAGAGAGATAGAGAGACATATAGAGAGACAGAGAGACAGAGAGACAGATGATGGTATCCTTAATTAAATTACAAAATATACTGACCACAAATTCTAATTGGCTATAATAAAAAATTTGAACATCATCCTCAGCTCTGGCATCTTCCCCAATATTTGGAGCCAAGGACCGATCACCCCAATCCACAAAAGTGGAGACAAATTTGACCCCAATAACTACCGTGGGATATGCATCAACAGTAACCTTGGGAAAAATCCTCTACATTAACAAGAATTTAAGCTTTCTGCCAATATCAGATATGTCTATGTCCCGGGAAATGTTCATGCTAATCGCATTAGCCTACGTTACTTCAACTTCATGCTAATCACATTAGCCTACGTTACTTCAACCTCATGCTAATGGCATTAGCCTACGTTAGTTCAACTTCATGCTAATCTCATTAGCCTACATTACTTCAACCTCATGCTAATCTCATTAGCCTACGTTAGTTCAACCTCATGCTAATCGCATTAGCCTACGTTAGTTCAACCTCATGCTAATCTCATTAGCCTACATTACTTCAACCTCATGCTAATCTCATTAGCCTACATTAGTTCAACCTCATGCTAATCTCATTAGCCTACATTAGTTCAACCTCATGCTAATCGCATTAGCCTACATTAGTTCAACCTCATGCTAATCGCATTAGCCTACGTTATCTCAACCTCATGCTAATCGCATTAGCCTACGTTAGTTCAACCTCATGCTAATCTCATTAGCCTACATTAGTTCAACCTCATGCTAATCGCATTAGCGTCGTTATCTCAACCTCATGCTAATCGCATTACCCTACATTACTTCAACCTCATGCTCATGGCATTAGCCTACATTAGTTCAACCTCATGCTAATCTCATTAGCCTACATTAGTTCAACCTCATGCTAATCTCATTAGCCTACATTACTTCAACCTCATGCTAATTGCATTAGCCTACTATACTTCAACCTCATGCTCATGGCATTAGCCTACATTAGTTCAACCTCATGCTAATCTCATTAGCCTACGTTAGTTCAACCTCATGCTAATGGCATTAGCCTACGTTAGTTCAACCTCATGCTAATCTCATTAGCCTACATTACTTCAACCTCATGCTAATCTCATTAGCCTACATTAGTTCAACCTCATGCTAATCTCATTAGCCTACATTAGTTCAACCTCATGCTAATCGCATTAGCCTACATTAGTTCAACCTCATGCTAATCGCATTAGCCTACGTTATCTCAACCTCATGCTAATGGCATTAGCCTACGTTAGTTCAACCTCATGCTAATCTCATTAGCCTACATTAGTTCAACCTCATGCTAATCTCATTAGCCTAAATTAGTTCAACCTCACGCTAATCACATTAGCCTACATTACTTCAACCTCATGCTAATCGCATTAGCCTACGTTACTTCAACCTCATGCTAATTGCATTAGCCTACATTAGTTAAACCTCATGCTAATCTCATTAGCCTACGTTAGTTCAACCTCATGCTAATCTCATTAGCCTACGTTAGTTCAACCTCATGCTAATCTCATTAGCCTACATTAGTTCAACCTCATGCTAATCTCATTAGCCTACATTAGTTCAACCTCATGCTAATTGCATTAGCCTACTATACTTCAACCTCATGCTCATGGCATTAGCCTACATTAGTTCAACCTCATGCTAATCTCATTAGCCTACGTTAGTTCAACCTCATGCTAATGGCATTAGCCTACATTACTTCAACCTCATGCTAATCTCATTAGCCTACATTACTTCAACCTCATGCTAATCTCATTAGCCTACATTAGTTCAACCTCATGCTAATCTCATTAGCCTACATTAGTTCAACCTCATGCTAATCGCATTAGCCTACATTAGTTCAACCTCATGCTAATCGCATTAGCCTACGTTATCTCAACCTCATGCTAATCGCATTAGCCTACATTAGTTCAACCTCATGCTAATCGCATTAGCCTACATTAGTTCAACCTCATGCTAATCGCATTAGCCTACGTTATCTCAACCTCATGCTAATCTCATTAGCCTACATTAGTTCAACCTCATGCTAATCTCATTAGCCTACATTACTTCAACCTCATGCTAATGGCATTAGCCTACATTAGTTCAACCTCATGCTAATCTCATTAGCCTACATTAGTTCAACCTCATGCTAATGGCATTAGCCTACGTTAGTTCAACCTCATGCTAATCTCATTAGCCTACATTACTTCAACCTCATGCTAATTGCATTAGCCTACTATACTTCAACCTCATGCTCATGGCATTAGCCTACATTAGTTCAACCTCATGCTAATCTCATTAGCCTACATTACTTCAACCTCATGCTAATCTCATTAGCCTACATTAGTTCAACCTCATGCTAATCTCATTAGCCTACATTACTTCAACCTCATGCTAATCTCATTAGCCTACATTACTTCAACCTCATGCTAATCGCATTAGCCTACATTAGTTCAACCTCATGCTAATCGCATTAGCCTACGTTATCTCAACCTCATGCTAATCGCATTAGCCTACATTAGTTCAACCTCATGCTAATGGCATTAGCCTACATTAGTTCAACCTCATGCTAATCTCATTAGCCTACATTAGTTCAACCTCATGCTAATGGCATTAGCCTACGTTAGTTCAACCTCATGCTAATGGCATTAGCCTACATTAGATCAACCTCATGCTAATCTCATTAGCCTACGTTAGTTCAACCTCATGCTAATGGCATTAGCCTACGTTAGTTCAACCTCATGCTAATCTCATTAGCCTACATTAGCTCAACCTCATGCTAATCTCATTAGCCTACATTAGCTCAACCTCATGCTAATGGCATTAGCCTACATTACTTCAACCTCATGCTAATGGCATTAGCCTACATTAGTTCAACCTCATGCTAATCTCATTAGCCTACGTTAGTTCAACCTCATGCTAATCTCATTAGCCTACATTAGTTCAACCTCATGCTAATCTCATTAGCCTACATTAGTTCAACCTCATGCTAATCGCATTAGCCTACATTAGTTCAACCTCATGCTAATCGCATTAGCCTACGTTATCTCAACCTCATGCTAATCGCATTAGCCTACATTAGTTCAACCTCATGCTAATCGCATTAGCCTACATTACTTCAACCTCATGCTAATCTCATTACCCTACATTACTTCAACCTCATGCTCATGGCATTAGCCTACATTAGTTCAACCTCATGCTAATCTCATTAGCCTACATTACTTCAACCTCATGCTAATCTCATTAGCCTACATTACTTCAACCTCATGCTAATCGCATTAGCCTACATTACTTCAACCTCATGCTAATCTCATTAGCCTACGTTAGTTCAACCTCATGCTAATCTCATTAGCCTACATTACTTCAACCTCATGCTAATCTCATTAGCCTACATTAGTTCAACCTCATGCTAATCGCATTAGCCTAAATTAGTTCAACCTCATGCTAATCGCATTAGCCTACATTAGTTCAACCTCATGCTAATCGCATTAGCCTACATTAGCTCAACCTCATGCTAATCGCATTAGCCTACGTTAGCTCAACCTCATGCTAATCATCTCAACCTCATGCTAATCACATTAGCCTACGTTAGCTCAACCTCATGTTAATCACATTAGCCTACGTTAGCGCAACCTCATGCTAATCATATTAGCCTACATTATCTCAACCATCCCGTGGAAGGGACACCGATCATGTAGACCAGGGGTGTCAAAGTCAAATGGACGGAGGGCCAAATAAAAAATTTAGCTACAAGCCGAGGGCCGGACTGTTCGAATGTTCATTGAAAAATTTTTAAATGACGCATATAGTCTAGTGAACCTAATTGAACCTACTGAAAACCTAACAAATATATTCCAATATGATCAGATAAATAAAGCAATATTTTCTTATGGCTCTGTCAGTAATCTTTAATTTTCAACAGACACAAAAGACAAATTTCCTTTATATAAAAATCCCCATAACATGAACATTAAATGAAAGAAACCGGTATTCAAGGCACCATCAGTAGCCTATATTTTCTATTTTAGCAAAAGTGGGCTAAATTTACTTCAAAGAAAAAAACAATAATAGCAATTTTCTATCATCCACTCAACTGAAATATTTTTAAAATATAATTGGATTGAAATACAATAAAATAAAGTGCAAAAATCTATTAATCAAAAACAACACTTTGTTTAAGGAGAAGTAACATGCAGTGAAAACAAATATTAAACTTTAACTTTTAAACTTGAACTGAGTAAAAACTCTAAATATGTGATTGCACAGTAATGTTCACTTGTTTGAGGTTGAGGGTGATACTTGGTGGTGTCCCATCTTTTCCACAAGTTCATCAATGTTCGGGGTAAGGCTCTGAGCTGAGGAAATCCTCAGAATTGAGTGGAGGTGTTCAGCAGTAAGTCGACTTCTGTGTGATGTTTTGTTCAAGTTCATCAAAGAAAACAGTTGTTCACACAGGTATGTGCTGCCAAACATAGACAACGTTTGAGCAGCCTGGATGCGCAGCTGGGGCATTGTGTCGGGGAGGAAACGGGCGAACTCCGCAGCACCCACTGCCGCATATTTTGCCCTCAGTGCATCATTGCATTGGAGGTCAATCAACTCCATTTGGAGGTTTGGTGGTGAGCTTTCCACGTCAACAGCAAATGGGTTACCGAGCAGTTCCAACCTGCTTTTTGTGCTTCAAAGTCAGCAAATCGGCGTCGAAAGTCAGCGGCAAGCATACCTATTTTATCAGCCAACTGTGCGCTCGGGAACGCACTGGTAGAGAGCTTCTCTTTCATGGTCTGGCAGCTGGGAAAGTGGCTCAAATTTTCTTTCCGCATCTCGTCTCCCACAGAGTCAGTTTGGTTTTAAATGCCTTCACTGTACTGTACATATCAGAGATGACACGATCCCGACCCTGCAGCTGCAAGTTCATTGCATTCAGATGACTCGTAATGTCACACAGAAAAGCCATTTCACACAGAAACATTTCGTCTCGGAGTTGTGTTGTGTCTTTCCCTTTGCTGTCCAAGAACAGACAAATCTCCTCACGAAGCTCGAAACATCTTTGAAGCACCTTTCCCTGGCTTAGCCATCGCACCTCAGTGTGATAAGGCAAATCACCATGCTCCGTTTCTAACTCCGTCAGAAATGCCTTGAACTGGCGGTGATTCAAACCTTTGGCTCTGATAAAGTTAACTGTGCGCGTGATGATGCTCATTACATGCTCCATTTTCAAGGCTTTACCGCACAACGCTTCCTGGTGTATGATACAATGATAAGCTGTCAGCTCACCTGTCGCGTTTTCCTCTTGCATCTTTTCCCGTATCTTCGCCACCAGTCCGCTCCTGTGTCCACACATCGCAGGTGCTCCGTCGGTTGTCAAACCCACGAGTTTTTCCCAAGGCAGCTCCATCTCATTTACACATCTTGACACCTCTTCATACAAATCATGCCCCGTAGTTGTGCCATGCATAGGACGTAAAGCCAAAAACTCCTCTGTCACGCTTAGGCTGGAGTCCACTCCGCGGATGAAAATTGACAACTGGGCAATGTCAGAAATGTCGGTGCTCTCATCCACAGCCAAGGAATATGCAATGAAATCTTTTCCCTTTTTCACAAGCTGCTCTTTTAGATTGATGGACAACTGGTCTACTCTCTCGGCAATGGTGTTTCTGCTCAGACTCACATTTAAAAAGAGTTGCCTTTTTCTGGGCAAACTTCGTCACAAACTTTAATCATGCAGTTTTTGATGAAATCCCCCTCCGTAAATGGCCGGGCTGATTTAGCGATCTCTTCTGCCAAAATAAAACTGGCCTTGACAGCAGCCTGGCCTTGTGATTTGGCTTTTGAACAGAGCCTGTCGAGATTTGAGGCCTCGTTTAATTCCTCTGCCTTTTGTAGCCTTTGTTCCATGTCCATATTCTTGTTTTTGTCCGCGTGTTTCGTTTCATAATGTCGTCTCAGATTATACTCTTTCAGTACCGCCACACTTTCTCCACACAGAAGACACACAGGTTTTCCAGCTACCTCCGTGAACAAATACTCCGACTCCCACCTTGTTTGAAACCCCGGTTCTCAGTGTCCACCTTCCGTTTTGCCATTTTTGATGGGTATCTGAAAGTTAATTTTACTGTGATGCTGACAACTGCTGTGCCAATAAATATTGAAATGAAGCAGCCTACTGCTCGGTGCGTCACCGTTGCATTGTGGGAAATGTAGTATTGGTGCGTGTAAAAGATCTGCGGGCTGCCGGCTTGCTGCGGTCTGCGGGCCGGTTCTAATAATAAATCAAGATCATCCCAGGGGCCGTAAAAACCTTCTCGCGGGCCGGATGTGGCCGGGCCTTGACTCTGACATATGTGATGTAGACGTTTTAACAGTAGACTTGTACATATCCTCAGTGAAAACAACTGTACTGAGCCAATGTCAAATTGGCATTTTACTAAAAAAAAAAACATACGACAGACATTTACATTACATTTACATTTAAGTCATTTAGCAGACGCTCTTATCCAGAGCGACTTACAAATTGGTGCATACACCTTATGACATCCAGTGGAACAGCCACTTTACAATAGTGCATCTAAATCTTTTTAGGGGGGGGGTGAGAAGGATTACTTACCCTATCCTAGGTATTCCTTGAAGAGGTGGGGTTTCAGGTGTCTCCGGAAGGTGGTGATTGACTCCGCTGTCCTGGCGTCGTGAGGGAGTTTGTTCCACCATTGGGGGCCAGAGCAGCGAACAGTTTTGACTGGGCTGAGCGGGAACTGTACTTCCTCAGTGGTAGGGAGGCGAGCAGGCCAGAGGTGGATGAACGCAGTGCCCTTGTTTGGGTGTAGGGCCTGATCAGAGCCTGGAGGTACTGAGGTGCCGTTCCAGGCAAGCACCCTCACAGCTCCGTAGGCAAGCACCATGGTCTTGTAGCGGATGTAATCAAGACGGGGAGATGACAAGTGCCTGGATTAGAACTGGAAGCCAGTGGAGAGAGCGGAGGAGCGGGGTGACGTGAGAGAACTTGGGAAGGTTGAACACCAGACGGGCTGGCGTTCTGGATGAGGTGTAGGGGTTTAATGGCGTTCAGACGGGCTGCGATGATGAGTTGTAGGGGTTTAATGGCACAGGCAGGGAGCCCAGCCAACAGCGAGTTGCAGTAATCAAGACGGGAGATGACAAGTGCCTGGATTAGGACCTGCGCCGCTCCTGTGTCCTGTGCGGATGTTGCAGAAGCATGAACCAGCGGAGGAGCGGGGTCGTCCTTGATGTTAGTTGAGGCATGTTGTCCAGCATGAACCACAGGAACGGGACACCGCCTTGATGTTAGTTGAGAACGACAGGGTGTTGTCAGATCACGCCTCTAGCGCTCTGGGAGGAGGACACAATGGAGTTGTCAACCGTGATGGCGAGATCATGGAGCCGGGCAGTCCTTCCCGGGAGGAAGAGGAGCTCCGTCTTGCTGAGGTTCAGCTTGAGGTGGTGATCCGTCATCACACTGATATGTCTGCCAGACATGCAGAGATGCGATTCGCCACCTGGTCATCAGAAGGGGGAAAGGAGAAGATTAATTGTGTGTCGTCTGCATAGCAATGATAGGAGAGACCATGTGAGGTTATGACAGAGCCAAGTGACTTGGTGTATAGCGAGAATAAGAGAGGGCCTAGAACAGAGGCCTGGGGGACACCAGTGGTGAGAGCGCGTGGTGAGGAGACAGATTCTCGCCACGCCACCTGGTAGGAGCGACCTGTCAGGTAGGACGCAATCCAAGCGTGGGCCGCGCCGGAGATGCCCAACTCGGAGAGGGTGGAGGAGGATCTGATGGTTCACAGTATCGAAGGCAGCCGATAGGTCTAGAAGGATGAGAGCAGAGGAGAGAGAGTTAGCTTTAGCAGTGCGGAGCGCCTCCGTGATGCAGAGAAGAGCAGTCTCAGTTGAATGACTAGTCTTGAAACCTGACTGATTTGGATCAAGAAGGTCATTCTGAGAGAGATAGCGGTAGAGCTGGCCAAGGACGGCACGCTCAAGAGTTTTGGAGAGAAAAGAGAGAAGGGATACTGGTCTGTAGTTGTTTGACAACGGAGGGATCAAGTGTAGGTTTTTTCAGAAGGGGTGCAACTCTCGCTCTCTTGAAGACGGAAGGGACGTAGCCAGCGGTCAGGGATGAGTTGATGAGCGAGGTGAGGTAAGGGAGAAGGTCTCCGGAATGGTCTGGAGAAGAGAGGAGGGGATAGGGTCAAGCGGGCAGGTTGTTGGGCGGCCGGCCGTCACAAGACGCGAGATTTCATCTGGAGAGAGAGGGGAGAAAGAGGTCAGAGCATAGGGTAGGGCAGTGTGAGCAGAACCAGCGGTGTCGTTTGACTTAGCAAACGAGGATCGGATGTCGTCGACCTTCTTTTCAAAATGGTTGACGAAGTCATCTGCAGAGAGGAGGGAGGGGGAGGATTCAGGAGGGAGGAGAAGGTGGAAAAGAGCTTCCTAGGGTTAGAGGCAGATGCTTGGAATTTAGAATGGTAGAAAGTTGCTTTAGCAGCAGAGACAGAGGAGGAAAATGTAGAGAGGAGGGAGTGAAAGGATGCCAGGTCCGCAGGAGGCGAGTTTTCCTCCATTTCCCGCTCGGCTGCCCGGAGCCCTGTTCTGTGAGCTCGCAATGAGTCGTCGATCCACGGAGCGGGAGGGGAGGACCGAGCCGGCCTGGAGGATAGGGGGACATAGAGAGTCAAAGGATGCAGAAAGGGAGGAGAGGAGGGTTGAGGAGGCAGAATCAGGAGATAGGTTGGAGAAGGTTTGAGCAGAGGGAAGAGATGATAGGATGGAAGAGAAGAGAGTAGCGGGGGAGAGAGAGCGAAGGTTGGGACGGCGCGATACCATCGAGTAGGGGCAGTGTGGGAAGTGTTGGATGAGGAGCGAGAGTGAAAAGGATACAAGGTAGTGGTCGGAGACTTGGAGGGGAGTTGCAATGAGGTTAGTGGAAGAACAGCATCTAGTAAAGATGAGGTCAAGCGTATTGCCTGCCTTGTGAGTAGGGGGAAGGTGAGAGGGTGAGGTCAAAGAGAGGGAGAGGAGTGGAAAGAAGGAGGCAGAGAGGAATGAGTCAAAGGTAGACGTGGGGAGGTTAAAGTCGCCCAGAACTGTGAGAGGTGACGTCCCTCAGGAAAAGGAGCTTATCAAGGCATCAAGCTCATTGATGAACTCTCCAAGGGAACCTGGAGGGCGATAAATGATAAGGATGTTAAGCTTGAAAGGGCTGGTAACTGTGACAGCATGGAATTCAAAGGAGGCGATAGACAGATGGGTAAGGGAGAAAGAGAGAAAGACCACTTGGGAGAGATGAGGATCCCGGTGCCACCACCCCGCTGACCAGAAGCTCGGGTGTGCGAGAACACGTGGGCGGACGAGAGAGAGCAGTAGGAGTAGCAGTGTTATCTGTGGTGATCCATGTTTCCGTCAGTGCCAAGAAGTCGAGGGACTGGAGGGAGGCATAGGCTGAGATGAACTCTGCCTTGTTGGCCGCAGATCGGCAGTTCCAGAGGCTACCGGAGACCTGGAACTCCACGTGGGTCGTACGCGCTGGGACCACCAGATTAGGGTGGCCGCGGCCACGCGGTGTGGAGCGTTTGTGTGGTCTGTGCAGAGAGGACAGAACAGGGATAGACAGACACATAGTTGACAGGCTACAGAAGAGGCTACGCTAATGCAAGGAGATTGGAATGACAAGTGGACTACACGTCTCGAATGTTCAGAAAGTTAAGCTTACGTAGCAAGAATCTTATTGACTAAAATGATTAAAATGATACAGTACTGCTGAAGTAGGCTAGCTGGCAGTGGCTGCGTTGTTGACACTACACTAATCAAGTCGTTCCGTTGAGTGTAATAGTTTCTACAGTGCTACTATTCGGGGGCCAGCTGGCTAGCTAGCAGTGTTGATTACGTTACGTTGCGTTAAAAGAACGACAATAGCTGGCTAGCTAACCTAGAAAATCGCTCTAGACTACACAATTATCTTTGATACAAACAGACCACGTATTCACCTTGCACACCCTAATTGCCAAAACAAACAAACCAAAACAAAGGCAAAGTTTTCTCATCCGTTGTTGATTTCAAAAAAAGCTTTTACTCAATTTGGCATGGAAACCGTGTGTGGTTAAAATTAGACTAATTATCAAAATCCAGAAAAGAGAGACGTTATTAAATTCTATAACCACCTAAAAGGAAGCGATTCCCAAACCTTCACTGTTGAAGTCCTTGAGCTGTATTCACAAACAGCAACACAATTAATAAGAATAACAACTAAAATAATAAGCCAACTTGACAAATTGGAAAAAATTAACAAAAGAACACAGCAAACTATAATTCTATTTGGCAGTAAACAGACAGTGGCAGAATATTTGACATATGAATATTTTGATATTTGTGACTGACCCACAATGAAGGAAAGCTTTAACAATGTGCCGAGTCAGTGAGCATAGCCTTGCTATTGAGAAAGGCCGCCGTAGGCAGACATGGCTCTTGCAATTGAGAGGCTGCCATAGCTAGACCAAGAGAAGACAGGCTATGTGCTCACTGCCCACAAAATGAGGTGGATACTGAGCTGCACTTCCTAACAAACGTATGACCATATTAGATATTTCCCTCAGATTACACAGTCCCACCAAGAATTTGAAAACAAATCCAATTCTGATAATCTCCCCATCTACTGGGTAAAATACCACAGTGTGCCATCACAGCAGCAAGATTTGTGACCTGTTGCCACAAGAAAAGGGCAACCAGTGAAGAACAAACACCATTGTAAATACAACCCATATTTATGCTTATTTATTTTACTTTTTGTACTTTAACTATTTGCACTTCGTTACAACACTGTATATAGACATAATATGACATTTAAAATGTCTCTATTCTATATGGGAATTTTGTGATTGTAGTGTTAAATGTGTTTTTGTTTTTTTTCTTCTTCACTTTTGTCTTTTTATCTATTCCACCTGCTTCGGCAGGTAAACATATATCTTTCCCATACCAACAAAGCCCTTTGAAATGAATGTGTGTGTGTGTGTGTGTGTGTGTGTGTGTGTGTGTGTGTGTGTGTGTGTGTGTGTGTGTGTGTGTGTGTGTGTGTGTGTGTGTGTGTGTGTGTGTGTGTGTGTGTGTGTGTGTGTGTGTGTGTGTGTGTGTGTGTGTGTGTGTGTGAGTGTGTGTGAGTGTGTGAGAGAGAGCTGGGGAGAGAGAGCTGGGGAGCGAGAGAGAGAGAGAGCTGGGGAGCGAGAGAGAGAGAGAGAGAGTGAGAGAGAGAGAGAGAGAGCTGGGGAGTGAGAGAGGGAGAGGGCTGGGGAGCGAGAGAGAGAGAGAGAGAGCTGGGGAGAGAGAGAGAGAGCGAGAGAGTGAGAGAGAGAGAGAGAGAGAGAGCTGGGGAGTGAGAGAGGGAGAGAGCTGGGGAGCGAGAGAGAGAGAGAGAGAGCGAGAGCTGGGGAGCGAGAGAGAGAGAGCGAGAGAGCGAGAGAGAGAGAGAGCTGGGGAGCGAGAGAGAGAGAGAGCTGGGGAGCGAGCTGGGGAGCAAGCGAGAGAGAGAGAGAGAGCTGTGGAGCGAGCGAGAGAGAGACAGAGAAACAGAGAGAGAGAGACAGAGAGAGACAGAGAGACAGAGAGAGACCAACAAAATTGGCTGAAAATCAATAAGATTTCCACTCCTCTCCGCTTCTTTCCTCTGCCCTCCCCTCCAGTACCCTCTTTCTCTCTATCTCTACCTCTCTCCAGAGTACCAGCCCACAGTAAGGCAGGCCAGGCCTAGTTATCATAATGATACATAGGAGAGCCATCATCCATACAGGAGGATAAACTACAGCGAGTGTATGGACCATTAGTCCCAGTCATGCCTGGTGTTGCACGTCACGGACTGTCATTAGGACTCAGATTAGCCTAGCTAGCGTTAGGCCTGCAGACACTGGCGTTAGGCCTGCAGACACTGGCGTTAGGCCTGCAGACACGGGCGTTAGGCCTAGAGACACGGGCGTTAGGCCTAGAGACACTGGCGTTAGGCCTGCAGACACTGGCGTTAGGCCTGCAGACACGGGCGTTAGGCCTGCAGACACTGGCGTTAGGCCTAGAGACACTGGCGTTAGGCCTAGAGACACTGGCGTTAGGCCTGCAGACACTGGCGTTAGGCCTGCAGACACTGGCGTTAGGCCTAGAGACACTGGCGTTAGGCCTGCAGACACTGGCGTTAGGCCTGCAGACACTGGCGTTAGGCCTAGAGACACTGGCGTTAGGCCTAGAGACACTGGTGTTAGGCCTGCAGACACTGGCGTTAGGCCTGCAGACACTGGCGTTAGGCCTAGAGACACTGGCGTTAGGCCTAGAGACACTGGCGTTAGGCCTAGAGACACTGGCGTTAGGCCTAGAGACACTGGCGTTAGGCCTGCAGACACTGGCGTTAGGCCTGCAGACACTGGCGTTAGGCCTAGAGACACTGGCGTTAGGCCTGCAGACACTGGCGTTAGGCCTGCAGACACTGGCGTTAGGCCTAGAGACACTGGCGTTAGGCCTAGAGACACTGGCGTTAGGCCTGCAGACACTGGCGTTAGGCTGCAGACACTGGGCGTTAGGCCTGCAGACACGGGCGTTAGGCCTGCAGACACTGGCGTTAGGCCTGCAGACACTGGCGTTAGGCCTAGAGACACTGGCGTTAGGCCTGCAGACACTGGCGTTAGGCCTGCAGACACTGGCGTTAGGCCTGCAGACACTGGCGTTAGGCCTGCAGACACTAGCGATAGGTCTGGAGACAACTACTGGAGCTCTTCTCTCTTATTCTCTCTGTCATTTTGTTTCTCTCTATGTTGGTCTCGCTCTGTCTGTCTGTCTGTCTGTCTGTCTGTCTGTCTGTCTGTCTGTCTGTCTCGCTCTGTCTGTCTGTCTGTCTCTCAACCAGCTTCATCTGGAATTATTTTCCAACAGCCTTGTAGTAGTTCCCACATAAGCTGAGCACTTGTTGGCTGCTTTTCCTTCACTCTGCAGTCCAACTCATCCCAAACCATCTCAATTGGGTTGAGGTCGGGTGATTGTGGAGTTCTGTTCGTCTGATGCAGCAGTCCATCACTCTCCTTATTGGTCAAATAGCCCTTACACAGCCTGGAGGTGTGTTTGGTCATTTTCCTGTTGATTAACAAATGACAGTTCCACTAAGTGCAAACCAATTGGAATAGCGTATCTCTGCGGAATACTGTCGTAGTCATGCTGGTTAAGTGTGCAGTGTCACCAGCAAAGCACGCCCACACCATCACACCTCTTCCTCCATGCTTCACGGTGGGAACATGTGGAGATCATCCGTTCACCTACTCTGCGTCTGACAAAGACACAGCGGTTGGAACCAAACATCTCAAATTTGGACTCAAAGGACAGATTTTCACCGGTCTAATGTCCATTCCTCGTGTTTCTTGGCCCGAGCATGTCTCTTATTTTTTTATTGGTGTCCTTTAGTAGTGTTTGCTTTGCAGCAATTTGACCATGAAGGCCTGATTCACACAGTCTCCTTTGAACATTTGATGTTGAGATGTGTTTGTTACCTGAACTCTGTGAAGCATTTATTTGAGCTGCAATTTTTGAGGCTGGTAATTCTAATGAACATATCTTGTAGAGCAGAGGTAACTCTGGGTCTTCCTTTCCTGTGGTGGTCATCATGAGAGCCAGTTTCATCAAAGAGCTAGAGGGTTTTTGTGACTAAACTGGAAGAAACGTTCAAAGTTCTTGACATTTTCTGGATTGACTGACATTCATGTCTTAAAGTAATGATGTACTGTCATTTCTCTTTGCTTATTTGAGCTTCTCTTGCCATAATATGGACTTGGTCTTTCACCAAATAGGGCTATCTTCTGTATACGACCCCTACCTTGTCACAACACAAATGATTGGCTTAAACGCATTAAGAAGGACGTAAATTCCACAAATTAACTTTTAACAAGGCACACCTGTTAAATGAAATGCATTCAATTGACTACCTCATGAAGCTGGTTGAGAGAATGCCAAGAGGGGCGCTAGGGAGCGTGCTACAGAGTAGACTTGCTTTGCTAGAGCTCTGCTCAATTTGAAACAAATTCATATTTATCTTAACCTCTCAGCACCTATAACTTCAAACAATGTCTGGCAATATGACCAAGGGAAAAGACACCAAAAGGGGCGCTAAACAAGATCATTGGAATGAGAGACAACGAACCAATTTCAACATGGCCGACCCACGAGGAGTTAGCTGAAGATGCCAACTCCCAAGAGCTCCCCACAGAACCTACTCCATGTGACCTACTGGCTGCTATAAACTCCCTAAGCAAAAAGGTGGACACAACAGTGAGAGACTTATTTCTGGAGAGGTTCATTTTTTAAATTAGAAGTTCAAACTGTTTGGGTTCAGACCTGGAAAGTATGATAGAACATGGCAGGCTCTCTCTGCAGTAGATTGCAACTCCTCCCCTTTGGCAGTTCTATCTTGACGGCAAATGTTGTAGCTGGGTATATAAATCTCAGAATTGTTGGTGGCCTTCCTTCCTAAGCCAGGATTCAGACACGGCAAGGACATCAGGGTTGGCGGAGTGTGCTAAAGCAGTGAGTAAAACAAACTTAGGAGGAGGCTTCTGATGTTGACATGCATGAAACTAAGGTTTTTCGATCACAGAAGTCAACAAATGAGGGTGCCTGGGGGAACGCTGGGCCTGCATTTCAGCCCTGCCACAAAGGACCAGCTGACATCATGTCAGTGATTCTCTAGATTAACACAGAGTGTTGACGAGGACAAGGCTGGAGATTACTTTGTCATGCTGATTGAGTTCGAAAAACAGACTGGAAGCTTCAAAATGAGGTTGGTGCTTGGAATCATTGTTCTTCCTTTGTCAACCATGGTTACCTGCAAGGAAACACGTGCCATCATCATTGCTTTGCACAAAAAGAGCTTCACAGGCAAGGATATTTCTGACAGTAACATTGCACCTAAATCAAACATTTATCGGATCATCAATAACTTCAAGGAGAGCGGTTCAATTGTTGTGAAGAAGGCTTCAGGGTGTCCAAGAAAGTTGATTCAGCTGCGGGATCAGGGAACCACCAGTACAGAGCTTGCTCAGGAATGGCAGCAGGCAGGTGTGAGTGCATCTGCATGCACAGTGAGGCGAAGACTTTGGAGGATGGCCTGGTGTCAAAAAGGGCAGCAAAGAAGCCACTTCTCACCTGGAAAAACATCAGGGACAGACTGATATTCTGCAAAAGGTACAGGGATTAGACTGCTGAGGACTGGGGTAAAGTCATTTCTCTGATGAATCTCCTTTCCGATTGTTTGGGGCATCCGGAAAAAAGCTTGTCTGAGAAGACAAGGTGAGCGCTACCATCAGTCCTGTGTCATGCCAACAGTAAAGCATCCTGAGACCATTCATGTGGGGTTGCTTCTCAGCCAAGGGAGTGGGCTCACTCACCATTTTGCCTAATGACACAGCCATGAATAAAGAATGGTACCAACACATCCTCCGAGAGCAACTTCTCCCAACCAGCCAGGAACAGTTTGGTGACAAACAATGCCTTTTCCAGCATGATGGAGAACCTTGCCATAAGGCAAAAGTGATAACTAAGTGGCTCGGGGAACAAAACATCGATATTTTGGGTCCATGGCCAGGAAACTCCCAGACCTTAATCCCATTGAGAACTTGTGGTCAATACTCAAGAGGTTGGTGGACAAACAAAACCCCACCAATTCTGACAAACTCCAAGCATTGATTATGCAAGAATGGGCTGCCATCAATGTGGCCCAGAATTTAATTGACAGCATGCCTGCGCAGATTGCAGAGGTCTTGAAAAAGAAGGGTCAACACTGCACATATTGTCTCTTTGTATCAACTTCATGTAATTGTCAATAAAACCCTATGAAATGCTTGTAATTACACTTCAGTATTCCATAGTAACATCTGTCAAAAATATATAAAGACACTGAAGCAGCAGACTTTGTGGAAATTAATATTAGTGCCATTCTCAAATCTTTTGGCCACGACTTTAGCCACGACTTTGGCCACGACTTTTGGCCACGACTTTGGCCACGACTGTACTGTTCCAGTCCACTTATGTCACGAATGTTTAAACATTCAAAAGAAAATGTCGAGCTCCCGCCAAAAAAAATGAGGCTACAGTACAACAGAAAAAAAGCTAGAAATTCCATGGAGATGTCGTCTTATCGCCCTGTGTCGTTGCTCCCCATAGAAAATAAGGTATTGACAAAGATATTGGCAAACCGATTGAAAGATCTATTTCTGATATCATACATCCTGACCAGACAGGTTTTATCCCGGGCTGACATATACAGTGGCAAGAAAACTCATGTAAACCCTTTGGAATTACCTGGATTTCTGCGTAAATTGGTCATCAAATTTGATCTTCATCTAAGTCACAACAATAGACACACATAGTGTGCTTAAACTAATAACACACAAATTATTGTATTTTTCTTGTCTATGTTGAAATCATAATTTAAACGTTCACAGTGTAAGTTGTAAAAAGTATGTGAACTCCTAGGCTAATTGGAGTCAGGGGTCAGCTAGCCTGAAGTCCAATCAATGAGATGAGATAGGAGATGTTGGTTAGAGCTGCCTTGCCCTATAAATAACACTCACAAAATTGAGTTTGCTATTCACAACAAGCATTGCCTGATGTGAACCATGCCTCGAACAAAAGAGATCTCAGAAGACATAAGATTAAGAATTTTTGACTTGCAATTTAGCTGGAAAGGGTTGCAAAAGTATCTATAAAAGCCTTGATGTTCATCAGTCCATGGTAAACAAATGGTCTATAAATGGAAATGTAAATATAATAAATATAAATATAAATGTAACTGTTGCTACTCTCCATAGGAGTGGCCGTCCTGCAAAGATGTCTGCAAGAGCACAGCACAGAATGCTCAATGATGTTAAGAATCCTAGAGTCAGCGAAAGACTTACAGAAATCTCTGGAACATGCTAACATCTCTGTTGACAAGTCTACGATACGTAAAACACTAAACAAGAATGGTGTTCATGGGAGGACACCACGGAAGATGCCACTGCTGTCCAAAACAAAAACATTGCTGCACATCTGAAGTTTGCAAAAAGTGCACCCGGATGTTCCACAGCTCTTCTGGCAAATATTATGTGGACAGATGAAACTACAGTTGAGTTGTTTGGAAGGAACACAACACAGTGTGTGGAGAAAAAAAAAGCACAGCACACCAACATCAAAACCTCATCCCAACTGTAAAGTCTGGTGGAGGGAGCATCATGGTTTGGGGCTGCTTTGCCTGACCTCAACCTGATTGAAATGCTGAGGCATGACCTCAAAGAGCAATTCACATCAGTCATCCCAAGAACATTGTTGAGTCGAAACAGTTTTGTAAAGAGGTTTTGTCCAAAATTCCTTCTGACCATTGTGCATTTCTGATCCGCAACTACAGAAAACGTTTGGTTGAGGTTATAGCTGCTGAAGGAGGGTCAACCAGTTATTAAAGCCACATACATTCCCAGCATGCACTGTGAATGTTTACACTGTGTGTTCAATAAAAGACAAGGCAGGGATAACAAGGAGACATCATTTCAAAGATTCATTTATGCAAATACATGGCCTTCCTTACTTTAAACTCTATTATTAGTACTCTCTGCATTTGTTAATAGTCCATCATATGTGGAAAATAAGCCACTTATGACTCTAATCCAGTCATTTGTAATACTCTTAGGATCTGGAAACAGATGAGGTATTTTCTTAACATACCTACTGTATACATTGACAGTCCAATTTGCCTGAATCATGCTTTCCACCCCGTATTGCGAATCACGAATCCCACCGAAGGGGGTTCCTCTTCCTGTTCGGGCGACGCTCGGCGCTCGGGCGCTCGGCGCCGGCGCTCGTCATCGCCGGCCTACTAGCTGCCACTGATCCCTTTTCTGTTTCAATTAGTTTTGTCTGATTAGTTTCACCTGTTTCTTGTTTGGGTTTTGATTTGGGCTATTTAAACAAGGTATGCCCTGCTTATTTGCGGGCTTGTTTTTCTTTTCGTGTGTGTGTGTGTGTGTGTATACTCGTGGACCTTTTTCTCCAGACTGTTTGGTCCTGGTTTTGAGCTGGTTAAGGTGATGCGCCTTAGTGATTGGCGTTACCGTTGCTTGTTGTTCTGGATTAAAAATCACGATTGAACGCTCTCTGTGCCTGACTCCTCCACCCACTACTCCTAGAAGCCGTGACATCATTGGATGGTGTTTTCACAGTGGAGGCGAAAAGGGGCTCAAAACAATTAGTAACTTTTACATTGATGGTCAGTTAGCTTCATTTAAACAATTAGAAGCTAAATTTAACATGCCAACAAAACATTTTTCAGATTCAGACATTTCTTCAGAACCCATATCCCACAGTGTGGCATTAAGCCAAATAGTCCTACATTAGACAGCCTGATCCTTGTCAAACCCCATTCAAAATGGTTGTTCTCTAGACTATATGATGTGCTACAGGCCCACATAGAGGCACTATTAAAAGGGCTTGGGAACAAGAACTTGGTTCAGAGATCTCAGATGAGGACTGGGTAGAAGCTCTCAGGAATATAAACCCCAGTTCAGTGAATGCCAGACACAACCTTGTACAGTTTAAGGTGATACACAGGTTACATTACTCAAAAGTAAAACTGCATAAAATATTCCCGGACACCTCATCACTGTGTGAGAGGTGCAAGCAGGACGAGGGGACGTTGACCCACTTATTTTGGACATGTCCTTAGTTACATGCTTACTGGGCTCTCATTTTTGATTACTTATCTGAAGCCTTCAATAGAGTTCTTGCCCCAGACCCATTGATGGCTCTTTTTGGTACAGTTGATGGGAATAACCAGGAGGGGAAGACTGTCTCCCTTTGTACTCTATTAGCCAAAAGACTCGTATTGCAATTTTGCAAATTGGAGACTGTACCTACCTTTGAAATGAGGTTATGGAATTTAGGGAATGTAATACATATGGAAAAGACTCACTACATTACCTCCAATAGAAGTCCACTGGTTTACAAAGTATGGTGGCTGATAGTGGATAAAAAGGTCTAGTCCCCTTTCATAACTGGGTTGACGATCTCCTGCTACTCTGCGCTGTACTCCACTCAATACTTACTTTTGGTTTAACTACACTGCTTGTAGTGATTATATGCTGTCTTCTTCTATATGAACCACCTAGTAGGATTTTATATTTTGTATGTGTGAGTTTTGTTTTGTTTTGTCCTCTAAATTTGCCATCCCATTTAACAGTACAATGAATGACAATGTTTGTCTCTCTGTCCTACTTTATTTACTAAATAAATAAATAACAATAATAGACGTTGTCGTCGTAAACCAGTTATACTGTACACGGTAGCTATTTTGTTACCACTACCCATTCCTGTATGTGAAATAAAATACAATTCTTAATTCTGTAAAAAAATAATAATAATTTTTTAAAAAATTTAAAAAAAGAGAATGCCAAGAGTGTGCAAATCTGTCATCAATGTTAAGGGTGGCTACTTTGAAGAATCTCAAATATAACAGTTTATTAACACTTTTTTTGGTCACAAGATGATTCCATATGTGTTATTTCACACTATTTTTCTACAATGTAGAAAATAGTACAAATAAAGAAATAAAGAAATCCTTGAATTAATAGTCTAACGGTTAATTATATTCCATGAATCTAAAGGTTAATTATATTCCATATATATATAACGGTTAATTATATTCCATGAATCTAAAGGTTAATTATATTCCATGAATCTAACGGTTAATTATATTCCATGAATCTAAAGGTTAATTATATTCCATGAATCTAAAGGTTAATTATATTCCATATATATATAAAGGTTAATTATATTCCATATATATATAACGGTTAATTATATTCCATGAATCTAAAGGTTAATTATATTCCATATATATATAACGGTTAATTATATTCCATATATATATAACGGTTAATTATATTCCATGAATCTAAAGGTTAATTATATTCCATGAATCTAAAGGTTAATTATATTCCATGAATCTAAAGGTTAATTATATTCCATGAATCTAACGCCGTTGGTTAATTATATTCCAGCTAAACGGTCTTAATACAAAAGTATTTTATTAAGTAATTATACGCTTCTATTTTCACAATTTTAATTACTTTTATCAAAAACTCATATCCCAACAGTTCATTGTGGCTTTGTTGTGAAGAAATGAACAGCCTGCTGGTGGCTTCGGGGGTTGAATAGAAGGCCGATCTGGTCAGGAGGTACTAAAGTGTCCAAGGAGTTTTGTCATGTTACGTCGCTAGTAGATGATCAATAACAGAGAGAGACAGTCACCTGAAGTGCAACCTGCCCACTCAGATCTATCATTGTGTTTGGGGATGGAACCAGCTAGCTAGCAAGCAAGCTACAACAGCTCTGGCTCTCGAAAACTCTCCTCTGCATTTTACATTCTCTCTACAGTTCTCACCCATTAGCTTCGCCTATGACTGCCTCATGTGAACTACAAACCCAACACTGTATTTTAACATTTAGAAACATCAATAATCATCACTTTTGATACGGCTTTCAAAATATAGGGCCCTTTCATCAGCGAGAAATAATCCTTTCAAATACAAAAAGATGAACTTACTGCAGCTGTTTTGGACAGATCCATTACACCTTCTGATGGAACTACACGTCCATTACACCTTCTGATGAAACTACACGTCCATTACACCTTCTGATGGAACTACACGTCCATTACACCTTCTGATGGAACTACACGTCCATTACACCTTCTGATGAAACTACACGACCATTACACCTTCTGATGGAACTACACCTCCATTACACCTTCTGATGAAACTACACCTCCATTACACCTTCTGATGGAACTACACGTCCATTACACCTTCTGATGAAACTACACATCCATTACACCTTCTGATGGAACTACACGTCCATTACACCTTCTGATGGAACTACAAGTCCATTACACCTTCTGATGAAACTACACGTCCATACACCTTCTGATGAAACTACACGTCCATTACACCTTCTGATGAAACTACACCTCCATTACACCTTCTGATGAAACTACACGTCCATTACACCTTCTGATGAAACTACACGTCCATTACACCTTCTGATGGAACTACACCTCCATACACCTTCTGATGAAACTACACCTCCATTACACCTTCTGATGGAACTACACGTCCATTACACCTTCTGATGGAACTACACGTCCATTACACCTTCTGATGGAACTACACCTCCATACACCTTCTGATGGAACTACACGACCATTACACCTTCTGATGAAACTACACGTCCATTACACCTTCTGATGGAACTACACGTCCATTACACCTTCTGATGGAACTACACCTCCATACACCTTCTGATGGAACTACACGTCCATTACACCTTCTGATTGAACTACACGTCCATTACACCTTCTGATGAAACTACACGTCCATTACACCTTCTGATGAAACTACACGTCCATTACACCTTCTGATGAAACTACACCTCCATACACCTTCTGATGGAACTACACCTCCATACACCTTCTGATGAAACTACACGTCCATTACACCTTCTGATGGAACTACACGTCCATTACACCTTCTGATGAAACTACACGTCCATTACACCTTCTGATGGAACTACACGTCCATTACACCTTCTGATGAAACTACACGTCCATTACACCTTCTGATGGAACTACACGTCCATTACACCTTCTGATGAAACTACACCTCCATACACCTTCTGATGGAACTACACCTCCATACACCTTCTGATGAAACTACACGTCCATTACACCTTCTGATGGAACTACACCTCCATACACCTTCTGATGAAACTACACGTCCATTACACCTTCTGATGGAACTACACGTCCATTACACCTTCTGATGAAACTACACGACCATTACACTTCTCGACTTACACACAGGTGTTCAGAGCATGCTATATAGCTAATTAGCACAGGTGTTCAGAGCATGCTATAGATAGCTAATTAGCACAGGTGTTCAGAGCATGCTAGATAGATATAGAGTGTTCCGGAGTTCTAAATTGAGCAGCTGCTGAAAAATGAGCTCCTGTATATATTGAGATTTAAATGGTTTTAGAGTGAAGTACATCGAAAAATCAAGAGAAAACTGCAAGACTCAATAGAAGACAAAACAAGGAACAAACCAAAAAAGACAGGCTTTTGAAAAATTAACTATTTTTCATAAAATTGTACAGTTATCTTAGCTAGCTGAATTGCTAGCAGAATTGTTTACTTGTTGCTAAGCAGTTGCTAGGGACTCTCCTGGAAGAAGCTAGCTAGCTTACAAAGAATAACAACAAAAAGATCTAGTTAACAGAAGAAAGGAAGACAAAATAAGGACAAAAGAAGGACAGAAGAAAAAGGAAAAGAAAGAGGACAACAAAGTGAAACAGTCAGCACTTCTATTGCAACTTCGTATTTCGTCGTCTTAACATAGTCTACACTGCTATCTGCCCAGCAGCTAGCCAGCTAGCAAACGTCCACCGTCTACCGAATAGCAGCACTGTAGAAACTATTACACTCAACTGAACGACTTGATTAGTGTAGTGTTAGCTAGCTACATAGTTGTCTTTGCTGTCTTCGTATCCAAGATAATTGTGTAGTTTAGAGCGTGTAGTCTTAGAGTGATTATCTTAATTTACCGAGGTTAGCTAGCCAGCTATTTGTCATCCTTAACATAGGAGACACTGCTAGCTAGCCAACAGCTAGCCAACGTCTACTGAATAGAACTTCCGCACTCAACAACCGGTCGCATTCCGCTTCGCTCCACAGGAAGTATCACATTTTCATTTCATTTCATTACAGCACAACGGTTTGATTTGTTTGATCGTAGCTAGCTACATAGCTAGCTACATAGCCGTCTGTGTATCAAAGATAATTGTGTAGTCTAGAGCGATTTTCTAGGTTAGCTAGCCAGCTATTGTCGTTCTTTTAACGCAACGTAACGTAATCAACACTGCTAGCTAGCCAGCTAGCCCCCGAATAGCAGCACTGTAGAAACTATTACACTCAACGGAACGACTTGATTAGTGTAGTGTCAACAACGCAGCCACTGCCAGCTAGTCTACAAAGTCAACAACGCAGCCACTGCCAGCTAGCCTACTTCAGCAGTACTGTATCATTTTAATCATTTTAGTCAATAAGATTCTTGCTACGTAAGCTTAACTTTCTGAACATTCGAGACGTGTAGTCCACTTGTCATTCCAATCTCCTTGCATTAGCGTAGCCTCTTCTGTAGCCTGTCAACTATGTGTCTGTCTATCCCTGTTATCTCCTCTCTGCACAGACCATACAAACGCTCCACACCGCGTGGCCGCGGCCACCCTAATCTGGTGGTCCCAGCGCGCACGACCCACGTGGAGTTCCAGGTCTCCGGTAGCCTCTGGAACTGCCGATCTGCGGCCAACAAGGCAGAGTTCATCTCAGCCTATGCCTCCCTCCAGTCCCTCGACTTCTTGGCACTGACGGAAACATGGATCACCACAGATAACAACTCCTACTGCTCTCTCTTCGTCCGCCCACGTGTTCTCGCACACCCCGAGAGCTTCTGGTCAGCGGGGTGGTGGCACCGGGATCCTCATCTCTCCCAAGTGGTCATTCTCTCTTTCTCCCCTTACCAATCTGTCTATCGCCTCCTTTGAATTTCATGCTGTCACAGTTACCAGCCCTTTCAAGCTTAACATCCTTATCATTTATCGCCCTCCAGGTCCCCTCGGAGAGTTCATCAATGAGCTTGATGTCTTGATAAGCTCCTTTCCTGAGGACGGCTCACCTCTCACAGTTCTGGGCGACTTTAACCTCCCCACGTCTACCTTTGACTCATTCCTCTCTGCCTCCTTCTTTCCACTCCTTTCCTCTTTTGACCTCACCCTCTCACCTTCCCCCTACTCACAAGGCAGGCAATACGCTCGACCTCATCTTTACTAGATGCTGTTCTTCCACTAACCTCATTGCAACTCCCCTCCAAGTCTCCGACCACTACCTTGTATCCTTTTCCCTCTCGCTCTCATCCAACACTTCCCACACTGCCCCTACTCGGATGGTATCGCGCCGTCCCAACCTTCGCTCTCTCTCCCCCGCTACTCTCTCCTCTTCCATCCTATCATCTCTTCCCTCTGCTCAAACCTTCTCCAACCTATCTCCTGATTCTGCCTCCTCAACCCTCCTCTCCTCCCTTTCTGCATCCTTTGACTCTCTATGTCCCCTATCTTCCATGCCGGCTCGGTCCTCCCCTCCCGCTCCGTGGCTCGACTACTCATTGCGAGCTCACAGAACAGGGCTCCGGGCAGCCGAGCGGAAATGAAGGAAAACTCGCCTCCCTGCGGACCTGGCATCCTTTCGCTCCCTCCTCTCTACATTTTCCTCCTCTGTCTCTGCTGCTAAAGCCACTTTCTACCACTCTAAATTCCAAGCATCTGCCTCTAACCCTAGGAAGCTCTTTGCCACCTTCTCCTCCCTCCTGAATCCTCCTCCCCCTTCCCCCTCCTCCCTCTCTGCAGATGACTTCGTCAACCATTTTGAAAAGAAGGTCGACGACATCCGATCCTCGTTTGCTAAGTCAAACGACACCGCTGGTTCTGCTCACACTGCCCTACCCGGTGCTCTGACCTCTTTCTCCCTCTCTCTCCAGATGAAATCTCGCGTCTTGTGACGGCCGGCCGCCCAACAACCTGCCCGCTCGACCCTATCCCCTCCTCTCTTCTCCAGACTATTTCCGGAGACCTTCTCCCTTACCTCACCTCGCTCATCAACTCATCCCTGACCGCTGGCTACGTCCCTTCCGTCTTCAAGAGAGCGAGAGTTGCACCCCTTCTGAAAAAACCTACACTCGATCCCTCCGATGTCAACAACTACAGACCAGTATCCCTTCTTTCTTTTCTCTCCAAAACTCTTGAACGTGCCGTCCTTGGCCAGCTCTCCCGCTATCTCTCTCAGAATGACCTTCTTGATCCAAATCAGTCAGGTTTCAAGACTAGTCATTCAACTGAGACTGCTCTTCTCTGTATCACGGAGGCGCTCCGCACCGCTAAAGCTAACTCTCTCTCCTCTGCTCTCATCCTTCTAGACCTATCGGCTGCCTTCGATACTGTGAACCATCAGATCCTCCTCTCCACCCTCTCCGAGTTGGGCATCTCCGGCGCGGCCCACGCTTGGATTGCGTCCTACCTGACAGGTCGCTCCTACCAGGTGGCGTGGCGAGAATCTGTCTCCTCACCACGCGCTCTCACCACTGGTGTCCCCCAGGGCTCTGTTCTAGGCCCTCTCCTATTCTCGCTATACACCAAGTCACTTGGCTCTGTCATAACCTCACATGGTCTCTCCTATCATTGCTATGCAGACGACACACAATTAATCTTCTCCTTTCCTCCTTCTGATGACCAGGTGGTGAATCGCATCTCTGCATGTCTGGCAGACATATCAGTGTGGATGACGGATCACCACCTCAAGCTGAACCTCGGCAAGGCGGAGCTGCTCTTCCTCCCGGGAAGGACTGCCCATTCCATGATCTCGCCATCACGGTTGACAACTCCATTGTGTCCTCCTCCCAGAGCGCTAAGAACCTTGGCGTGATCCTGGACAACACCCTGTCGTTCTCAACTAACATCAAGGCGGTGGCCCGTTCCTGTAGGTTCATGCTCTACAACATCCGCAGAGTACGACCCTGCCTCACACAGGAAGCGGCGCAGGTCCTAATCCAGGCACTTGTCATCTCCCGTCTGGATTACTGCAACTCGCTGTTGGCTGGGCTCCCTGCCTGTGCCATTAAACCCCTACAACTCATCCAGAACGCCGCAGCCCGTCTGGTGTTCAACCTTCCCAAGTTCTCTCACGTCACCCCGCTCCTCCGCTCTCTCCACTGGCTTCCAGTTGAAGCTCGCATCCGCTACAAGACCATGGTGCTTGCCTACGGAGCTGTGAGGGGAACGGCACCTCAGTACCTCCAAGCTCTGATCAGGCCCTACACCCAAACAAGGGCACTGCGTTCATCCACCTCTGGCCTGATCGCCTCCCTACCACTGAGGAAGTACAGTTCCGGCTCAGCCCAGTCAAAACTGTTCGCTGCTCTGGGTCCCCAATGGTGGAACACACTCCCTCACGACGCCAGGACAGCGGAGTCAATCACCACCTTCCGGAGACACCTGAAACCCCACCTCTTTAAGGAATACCTAGGATAGGATAAAGTAATCCTTCTCACCCCCCTTAAAAGATTTAGATGCACTATTGTAAAGTGGCTGTTCCACTGGATGTCATAAGGTGAATGCACCGATTTGTAAGTCGCTCTGGATAAGAGCGTCTGCTAAATGACTTAAATGTAAATGTAAATGTATGTATAATTAGCATAGGTGTTCAGAGCATGCTAGATAGATAATTAGCACAGGTGTTCAGAGCATGCTATAGATAGCTAATTAGCACAGGTGTTCAGAGCATGCTAGATAGCTAATTAGCACAGGTGTTCAGAGCATGCTAGATGGCTAATTAGCACAGGTGTTCAGAGCATGCTATAGATAGCTAATTAGCACAGGTGTTCAGAGCATGCTAGATAGCTAATTAGCACAGGTGTTCAGAGAATGCTAGATAGATAATTAGCACAGGTGTTCAGAGCATGCTAGATAGATAATTAGCACAGGTGTTCAGAGCATGCTAGATAGATAATTAGCATAGGTGTTCAGAGCATGCTAGATAGATAATTAGCACAGGTGTTCAGAGCATGCTAGATAGATAATTAGCACAGTTATTCAGAGCATGCTAGATAGATAATTAGCACAGGTGTTCAGAGCATGCTAGATAGATAATTAGCATAGGTGTTCAGAGCATGCTAGATAGATAATTAGCACAGGTGTTCAGAGCATGCTAGATAGCTAATTAGCACAGGTGTTCAGAGCATGCTAGATAATTCTGCACAGGTGTTCAGAGCATGCTATGATAGATTTTTATAGGTGTATCAGAGCAGGCTGCAACCTTAACCACAAGCTCCTGTGTTCTGACCAAGAGGATACCCTGCCTCTAACCACGAGGCTACCCTGCTTCTGACCAAGAGGATACCCTGCCTCTGACCACGAGGCTACCCTGCCTCTGACCACGAGGCTACCCTGCTTCTGACCACGAGGCTACCCTGCCTCTGACCACGAGGCTACCCTGCCTCTGACCACGAGGCTACCCTGCCTCTGACCACGAGGCTACCCTGCCTCTAACCACGAGGCTACCCTGCCTCTGACCACGAGGCTACCCTGCCTCTGACCACGAGGCTACCCTGCCTCTAACCACGAGGCTACCCTGCATCTGACCACGAGGCTACCCTGCCTCTGACCACGAGGCTACCCTGCCTCTGACCACAAGGCTACCCTGCCTCTGACCACGAGGCTACCCTGCCTCTAACCACGAGGCTACCCTGCATCTGACCACGAGGCTACCCTGCCTCTGACCACGAGGCTACCCTGCCTCTGACCACGAGGCTACCCTGCCTCTGACCACGAGGCTACCCTGCCTCTGACCACGAGGCTACCCTGCCTCTGACCACAAGGCTACCCTGCCTCTAACCACGAGGCTACCCTGCCTCTTACCACAAGGCTACCCTGCCTCTAACCACGAGGCTACCCTGCCGGCTCCAATGCTGTTATGGTGTCACCCCAAATCATCAGCTATGCGTGTGTCGGCTATCACCGTTTAACACTTGATCTGATTGGTCTAAACCAGGCTGGACAGCCATAATCACAATCCTTCCCTGGATATAGTTTCCACCTGCGTCAGGACATTTTCAGAGTTTCACAGTCAGCCTGCTTGTGTGTGTGTGTGTGTGTCTGTGTGTTTGAAGATGAGTAGTTTTAATTCTGCATGTGTGCTAACCTAGTTACCGTGTGTGTGTGTTTGTTGTGAGCTGTGTTTAAAGGAATCTTTGAAGACGATTATTTATTTATTTTATTTTATCTTTATTTAACTAGGCAAGTCTCTAGGCTGCTGCAGCTCCTGAAATAAACATCTATCTGATTGAACTATACGTTCTGAGAGGATTTGAGGAGATGTTTAGGAAGTTTTGAATCTCAGAAACTCAAAGTTTTCTCTCATGTTTGTTTTAAACATCTCAAAAGTTTTGTTGACTCCTTTCAACCACATGAATATATTCCTTTCACTCTTGGTTAATGATCAGTTACTGTTTTGTGGTCAGAGACGCTGTAACTCCAGATGGTTTAGAGTCTGATTTGATCATAGTCATGCAGTGAAACCATACTAATTTCCTTCGGCACAATATGTATGGTTATTGGGGTCTAAATTAACTTAATAACTGAGAACTGGTTACCACAGAATTACTGTTTGGGAATATGTTCAACCTTTGTATTTAGGTGGAAATGGTTAATCGCTTGAGAGCTGAAGACTTGTGTTCGTTCCCAGAACTAATGCCTATAGGTTTTAGCTCAGTGGGCTAATATGTTGCTGGTTAGTTGATTAGATGATGGTGTTGTCGGTAGTGGACATGCTGTGCTGGGTGAAACATGTTTATTTTTTATTTTATTTCACCTTTATTTAACCAGGTAGGCTAGTTGAGAACACCTTTATTTAACCAGGTAGGCTAGTTGAGAACACCTTTATTTAACCAGGTAGGCTAGTTGAGAACACCTTTATTTAACCAGGTAGGCTAGTTGAGAACACCTTTATTTAACCAGGTAGGCTAGTTGAGAACACCTTTATTTAACCAGGTAGGCTAGTTGAGAACACCTTTATTTAACCAGGTAGGCTAGTTGAGAACACCTTTATTTAACCAGGTAGGCTAGTTGAGAACACCTTTATTTAACCAGGTAGGCTAGTTGAGAACACCTTTATTTAACCAGGTAGGCTAGTTGAGAACACCTTTATTTAACCAGGTAGGCTAGTTGAGAACAAGTTCTCATTTGCAACTGCGACCTGGCCAAGATAAAGCAAAGCAGTGTGACACAGACAACACAGAGTTACACATGGAGTAAACAATTAACAAGTCAATAACATAGTAGAAAAAAAGGGGAGTTTATATACAATGTGTGCAAAAGGCATGAGGAGGTAGGCGAATAATTACAATATTGCAGATTAACACTGGAGTGATAAATGATCAGATGATCATGTACAGGTAGAGATATTGGTGTGCAAAAGAGCAGAAAAGTAAATAAATAAAAACTGTGGGGATGAGGTAGGTGAAAATGGGTGGGCTATTTACCAATAGATTATGTACAGCTGCAGCGATCGGTTAGCTGCTCAGATAGCTGATGTTTGAAGTTGGTGAGGGAGATAAAAGTCTCCAACTTCAGCGATTTTTGCAATTCGTTCCAGTCACAGGCAGCAGAGTACTGGAACGAAAGGCGGCCGAATGAGGTGTTGGCTTTAGGGATGATCAGTGAGATACACCTGCTGGAGCGCGTGCTACGGATGGGTGTTGCCATCGTGACCAGTGAACTGAGATAAGGCGGAGCTTTACCTAGCATGGCCTTGTAGATGACCTGGAGCCAGTGGGTCTGGCGACGAATATGTAGCGAGGGCCAGCCGACTAGAGCATACAAGTCACAGTGGTGGGTAGTATAAGGTGCTTTAGTGACAAAACGGATGGCACTGTGATAAACTGCATCCAGTTTGCTGAGTAGAGTGTTGGAAGCGATTTTGTAGATGACATCGCCGAAGTCGAGGATCGGTAGGATAGTCAGTTTTACTAGGGTAAGCTTGGCAGCGTGAGAGAAGGAGGCTTTGTTGCGGAATAGAAAGCCGACTCTTGATTTGATTTTCGATTGGAGATGTTTGATATGGGTCTGGAAGGAGAGTTTGCAGTCTAGCCAGACACCTATGTACTTATAGGTGTCCACATATTCAAGGTCGGAACCATCCAGTGTGGTGATGCTAGTCGGGCATGCGGGTGCAGGCAGCGATCGGTTGAAAAGCATGCATTTGGTTTTACCAGCGTTTAAGAGCAGTTGGAGGCCACGGAAGGAGTGCTGTATGGCGTTGAAGCTCGTTTGGAGGTTAGATAACACAGTGGTGAGATTCCTTAGCCGTATGGTTAAACTGTTGGTGAATGAAATATAATAATATAATAATATATGCCATTTAGCAGACGCTTTTATCCAAAGCGACTTACAGTCATGTGTGCATACATTCTACATATGTGTGATAGAATCTTCTCACCAATGAACTCAGCGGGTTCAGAGCTGTGCAAATTATATTATGCTACAATGCAGCTCTCTACTCTCTCTCATTCTCTCTCCTCTCTTATCTCTCTCTCCTCTCTACTCTCTCCCTCTCTCTCTCTCTTCTCTCTTTCTCCTCTCTACTCTCTCTCCTCCTCTCTTCTCTCTCTCTCTCTTTCTCTCTCACTCTTTCTCTACTCTCTGCTCTCTCTCTCTCTACTCTCTCTCTCTCTATACTCTCTCTCAATTCAATTCAAGTGGCTTTATTTTGCATGGGAAACATATGTTAACTTTCCAAAGCAAGTGAGGTAGATAATATACAAAAGTGAAATATATATATATTTTTTAAACTGTAAACATGATAGTCACAGAAGTTTCAAAACAATAAAGACATTACAAATGTCATATTATATATATATATATACAGTGTTGTTAAAGTACAAATAGTTAAAGTACAAAAGGGAAAATAAATAAGCATAAATACAGGGTGACCTTTTCTTGCGGCAAAAGCTCACAAATCTTGCTGCTATGATGGCACATTGTGGTATTTCACCCAGTAGATATGGGAGTTTATCAAAATCGGGTTTGTTTTCAAATTCTTTGTGGATCTGTGTAATCTGAGAGAAATGTATGTCTGTAATATGGTCATACAGTTGGCAGGAGGTTAGGAAGTGCAGCTCAGTTTCCACCTCATTTTGTGGGCAGTGAGCACATAGCCTGTCTTCTCGTGAGAGCCAAGTCTGCCTACGGAGGCCTTTCTCAATAGCAAGGCTATGCTCACTGAGTCTGTACATATTCAAAGCTTTCCTTAAGTTTGGGTCAGTCACAGTGGTTAGGTGTTCTGCCACTGTGTACTCTCTGTTTAGGGCCAAATAGCATTCTAGTTTGCTCTGTTTTTTGTTAATTCTTTCCAATGTGTCAAGTAACTATCTTTTTGTTTTCTCATGATATGGTTGGGTCTAATTGTGTTGCTGTCCTGGGGCTCTGTGGGGTCTGTTTGTGTTTGTGAACAGAGCCCCAGGACCAGCTTGCTTCGGGGACTCTTCTCCAGGTTCATCTCTCTGTAGGTGATGGCTTTGTTTTGGAAGGTTTGGGAATTGCTTCCTTTTAGGTGGTTTTAGAATTTACAACACAAATTTCCATCAGCAGACCCTCATGCCAAATTGAGTCGAATACTTTTTTAAAAATCAACAAAGAATGAGAAGACTGCCTTTGTTTTGGTTTGTTTGTTTGTCAATTAGGGTGTGCAGGGTGAATACGTGGTCTGTCGTGTGATCAGGGTGAAAAGCCAATTTGACATCAGCTTAGTTCATTGTTTTCACTGAGGAAATGTACGAGTCTGCTGTTAATGATAATGGTAAGAGTCTGCTGTTAATGATAATGGTAAAAGTCTGCTGTTAATGATAATGGTAAGAGTCTGCTGTTAATGATAATGCAGATGATTTTCCCAAGGTTGCTGTTGACGCATATCCCACAGTAGGTATTGGGATCAAATTTGTCTCCACTTTCGTGGATTGGGGTGATCATTCCTTGGTTCCAAATATTGGGGAAGATGCCAGAGCTAAGGAAGATGTTAAAGAGATTTAGGAGTCCCCACGAAACCTACCATTGACTATGTACATACCCAGCGTGCGAGAGAGCTGCAGGAGTTGTGACCTGTTTTGTTGGTTATGTTGTCATAGTTGTGCCTAGGAGGGCATATGGGGGAGGGAATGCTGTCCCCTCCGGCAGGTGTTTATCCCCCTGTGTGTTGTCAGGTTCTTGTCTGTTTCTGGCATTTAGGTCGCCACAGACTAGTACATGTCCCTGGGCCTGGAAATGATTGATTTCCCACTCCAGGATGAAGAAGCTGTCTTCATTAAAGTATGGGGATTCTAGTGGGGGGATATAGGTAGCACACAGGAGGACATTTTTCTCTGTTAAGATCATTTCCTTCTGAATTTCTATCCAAATGTTACTGTTTTGATTAATTTAATAAAGCCAGTTAGGTCTGCTCTATACCAAATTAGCATACCCCCTGAGTCCCTTCCCTGTTTCACACCTGGTAGTTTGGTGGATGGACCTACCAGCTCTCTGTAACCTAGAGGGCAACCAGTGGGTCCGTCTCCGTCTATACCAGGTTTCTTGTAGGATGACAATGTCTGTATTTCCAATTTCTTTGATGAAGTCCAGGTTCCTGCTTTTTAGGCCAAAGGCAGATGACCTCAGGCCTTGGATATTCCAGGATGAGATAGTGAAGGCCTTGGATATTCCAGGATGAGATAGTGAAGGCCTTGGATATTCCAGGATGAGATAGTGAAGGCCTTGGATATTCCAGGATGAGATAGTGAAGGCTTTGTGTTCCATAAAGTATCCCATGTTGTTTGTTGTGTGGTTTGGCCTCAGGCCAGTAAGTGTGAGCAGAGCCTGCTTGAGCATCTCTCTCTCTACTCTACCTCTCTCTACTCACTCTCTACTCTCTCTCTCTCTCTACTCACTCTCTACTCTCTCTCTCTCTCTACTCTCTCTCTACTCTCTCTCTCTACTCTCTCTCTCTACTCACTCTCTACTCTCTCTCTCTACTCTCACTCTCTACTCTCTCTCTACTCTCTCTCTCTCTCTCTCTACTCTCTCTCTCTACTCACTCTCTACTCTCTCTCTACTCTCTCTCTCTCTACTCTCACTCTCTACTCTACCTCTCTCTCTACTCTCACTCGCTACTCTCACTCTACTCTCTCTCTACTCTCTCTCTCTCTACTCTACACTCTCTCTCTCTCTACTCTACCTCTCTCTCTCTCTCTCTCTCTCTCTCGCTCTCTCTCTCTCTCTCGCTCTACTCTCTCTCTCTCTCTCTCTCTCGCTCTCTCTACTCTCTCTCGCTCTACACTCTCTCTCTCTCTACTCGCTGTCTCTCGCTCTCTACTCTCTCTCGATCTACACTCTCTCTCTCTCTCTCTCTCTCGCTCTCTACTCTCTCTCGATCTACACTCTCTCTCTCTCTCTCGCTCTCTACTCTCACTCTCTACTCTCACTCTCTACTCTCTCTCTACTCTCTCTCTCTCTACTCTACCTCTCTCCACTCTCTCTCTCTCTCTCTCTCTCTCTACTCTCTCTCTCCACACTCTCTCTCGCTCTACACTCTCTCTCTACTCTACCTCTCTCTCTACTCTCTCTCTCTCTACTCTCTCTCTCCACACTCTCTCTCGCTCTACACTCTGTCTCTCGCTCTCTACTCTCTCTCGCACTACACACTCTCTCTCTCTACTCTCTGTCTCTTAAGCACCAAATCCCAAGGAACAACCAGATCTGTCTCCCTATTTATATTCCTATGAGAAGGAGGGAGTGATGACTGCCATGAGTCACACGGATTTAGTGTCTTAATTTCAGCCATTTTTCGACAGTGAGAAAATAATCCCGCAGCAACAGGAAATGTAAATTATTATGTGGATTATAATTAATGGACATTTTTGTGTAATTGTAGAGAAAGTAGGATGCTGAAGAGATATGTGCAAAATGACAATCCATTTCCTGAATGGTGCACTTTGGTCCTGGGGATAGAGTGCTCTGAGAAAGGTTCATATTCGGAGACAATAAAATGAGAAAGTAATACACAAGACAAACACAAATCCACCATATATTTACAAACAACAAACACTAATCCACAGTGTATTTACAAACAACAAACACAAATACACAATGTATTTACAAACAACAAACACTAATCCACAATGTATTTACAAACAACAAACACTAATCCACAATGTATTTACAAACAACAAACACTAATCCACAATGTATTTACAAACAACAAACACTAATCCACAATGTATTTACAAACAACAAACACTAATACACAATGTATTTACAAACAACAAACACTAATCCACAGTGTATTTACAAATAACAAACACAAATACACAATGTATTTACAAACAACAAACACTAATCCACAATGTATTTACAAACAACAAACACAAATACACAATGTATTTACAAACAACAAACACTAATCCACAGTGTATTTACAAACAACAAACACTAATCCACAATGTATTTACAAACAACAAACACTAATCCACAGTGTATTTACAAACAACAAACACTAATCCACAATGTATTTACAAACAACAAACACTAATCCACAGTGTATTTACAAACAACAAACAGTAACACATGTATTTACAAACAACAAACACTAATCCACAATGTATTTACAAACAACAAACACTAATCCACAGTGTATTTACAAACAACAAACACTAATCCACAATGTATTTACAAACAACAAACACTAATCCACAATGTATTTACAAACAACAAACACTAATCCACAGTGTATTTACAAACAACAAACACTAATCCACAATGTATTTACAAACAACAAACACTAATCCACAATGTATTTACAAACAACAAACACTAATCCACAATGTATTTACAAACAACAAACACTAATCCACAATGTATTTACAAACAACAAACACTAATCCACAATGTATTTACAAACAACAAACACTTACAATGTATTTACAAACAACAAACACTAATCCACAATGTATTTACAAACAACAAACACTAATCCACAATGTATTTACAAACAACAAACACTAATCCACAATGTATTTACAAACAACAAACACTAATCCACAATGTATTTACAAACAACAAACACTAATCCACAATGTATTTACAAACAACAAACACTAATCCACAATGTATTTACAAACAACAAACACTAATCCACAATGTATTTACAAACAACAAACACTAATCCACAATGTATTTACAAACAACAAACACTAATCCACAATGTATTTACAAACAACAAACACTAATCCACAATGTATTTACAAACAACAAACACTAATCCACAATGTATTTACAAACAACAAACACTAATCCACAATGTATTTACAAACAACAAACACTAATCCACAATGTATTTACAAACAACAAACACTAATCCACAATGTATTTACAAACAACAAACACTAATCCACAGTGTATTTACAAACAACAAACACTAATCCACAATGTATTTACAAACAACAAACACTAATCCACAGTGTATTTACAAACAACAAACACTAATCCACAATGTATTTACAAACAACAAACACTAATCCACAATGTATTTACAAACAACAAACACTAATCCACAATGTATTTACAAACAACAAACACTAATCCACAATGTATTTACAAACAACAAACACTAATCCACAATGTATTTACAAACAACAAACACTAATCCACAATGTATTTACAAACAACAAACACTAATCCACAATGTATTTACAAACAACAAACACTAACACAGTGTATTTACAAACAACAAACACTAATCCACAATGTATTTACAAACAACAAACACTAATCCACAGTGTATTTACAAACAACAAACACTAATCCACAATGTATTTACAAACAACAAACACTAATCCACAGTGTATTTACAAACAACAAACACTAATCCACAGTGTATTTACAAACAACAAACACTAATCCACAATGTATTTACAAACAACAAACACTAATCCACAATGTATTTACAAACAACAAACACTAATCCACAATGTATTTACAAACAACAAACACTAATCCACAGTGTATTTACAAACAACAAACACTAATCCACAGTGTATTTACAAACAACAAACACTAATCCACAGTGTATTTACAAACAACAAACACTAATCCACAGTGTATTTACAAACAACAAACACTAATCCACAATGTATTTACAAACAACAAACACTAATCCACAGTGTATTTACAAACAACAAACACTAATCCACAATGTATTTACAAACAACAAACACTAATCCACAGTGTATTTACAAACAACAAACACTAATCCACAATGTATTTACAAACAACAAACACTAATCCACAGTGTATTTACAAACAACAAACACTAATCCACAGTGTATTTACAAACAACAAACACTAATCCACAATGTATTTACAAACAACAAACACTAATCCACAATGTATTTACAAACAACAAACACTAATCCACAATGTATTTACAAACAACAAACACTAATCCACAATGTATTTACAAACAACAAACACTAATCCACAGTGTATTTACAAACAACAAACACTAATCCACAGTGTATTTACAAACAACAAACACTAATCCACAGTGTATTTACAAACAACAAACACTAATCCACAATGTATTTACAAACAACAAACACTAATCCACAATGTATTTACAAACAACAAACACTAATCCACAGTGTATTTACAAACAACAAACACTAATCCACAGTGTATTTACAAACAACAAACACTAATCCACAATGTATTTACAAACAACAAACACTAATCCACAATGTATTTACAAACAACAAACACTAATCCACAATGTATTTACAAACAACAAACACTAATCCACAGTGTATTTACAAACAACAAACACTAATCCACAATGTATTTACAAACAACAAACACTAATCCACAGTGTATTTACAAACAACAAACACTAATCCACAATGTATTTACAAAACAAACAAACACTAATCCACAATGTATTTACAAACAACAAACACTAATCCACAGTGTATTTACAAACAACAAACACTAATCCACAATGTATTTACAAACAACAAACACTAATCCACAATGTATTTACAAACAAACACTAATCCACAATGTATTTACAAACAACAAACACTAATCCACAATGTATTTACAAACAACAAACACTAATCCACAATGTATTTACAAACAACAAACACTAATCCACAGTGTATTTACAAACAACAAACACTAATCCACAATGTATTTACAAACAACAAACACTAATCCACAGTGTATTTACAAACAACAAACACTAATCCACAGTGTATTTACAAACAACAAACACTAATCCACATGTATTTACAAACAACAAACACTAATCCACAGTGTATTTACAAACAACAAACACTAATCCACAGTGTATTTACAAACAACAAACACTAATCCACAGTGTATTTACAAACAACAAACACTAATCCACAATGTATTTACAAAAACAAACACTAAACAATGTACTAATCCACAGTGTATTTCCTAATCCACAGTGTATTTACAAACAACAAACACTAATCCACAGTGTATTTACAAACAACAAACACTAATCCACAGTGTATTTACAAACAACAAACACTAATCCACAATGTATTTACAAACAACAAACACTAATCCACAAATTTACAAACAACAAACACTAATCCACAGTGTATTTACAAACAACAAACACTAATCCACAGTGTATTTACAAACAACAAACACTAATCCACAATGTATTTACAAACAACAAACACTAATCCACAATGTATTTACAAACAACAAACACTAATCCACAGTGTATTTACAAACAACAAACACTAATCCACAATGTATTTACAAACAACAAACACTAATCCACAGTGTATTTACAAACAACAAACACTAATCCACAGTGTATTTACAAACAACAAACACTAATCCACAATGTATTTACAAACAACAAACACTAATCCACAGTGTATTTACAAACAACAAACACTAATCCACAATGTATTTACAAACAACAAACACTAATCCACAGTGGGGTGTATTTACAAACAACAAACACTAATCCCAATGTATTTAAACAACAAACACTAATCCACAATGTATTTACAAACAACAAACACTAATCCACAATGTATTTACAAACAACAAACACTAATCCACAATGTATTTACAAAAACAAACACTAATCCACAGTGTATTTACAAACAACAAACACTAATCCACAATGTATTTACAAACAACAAACACTAATCCACAGTGTATTTACAAACAACAAACACTAATCCACAATGTATTTACAAACAACAAACACTAATCCACAGTGTATTTACAAACAACAAACACTAATCCACAATGTATTTACAAACAACAAACACTAATCCACAATGTATTTACAAACAACAAACACTAATCCACAATGTATTTACAAACAACAAACACTAATCAAACAATGTATTTACAAACAACAAACACTAATCCACAGTGTATTTACAAACAACAAACACTAATCCACAATGTATTTACAAACAACAAACACTAATCCACAGTGTATTTACAAACAACAAACACTAATCCACAGTGTATTTACAAACAACAAACACTAATCCACAATGTATTTACAAACAACAAACACTAATCCACAGTGTATTTACAAACAACAAACACTAATCCACAGTGTATTTACAAACAACAAAACACTTTAATATTTACAAACAACAAACACTAATCCACAGTGTATTTACAAACAACAAACACTAATCCACAGTGTATTTACAAACAACAAACACTAATCCACAATGTATTTACAAACAACAAACACTAATCCACAGTGTATTTACAAACAACAAACACTAATCCACAATGTATTTACAAACAACAAACACTAATCCACAGTGTATTTACAAACAACAAACACTAATCCACAGTGTATTTACAAACAACAAACACTAATCCACAATGTATTTACAAACAACAAACACTAATCCACAGTGTATTTACAAACAACAAACACTAATCCACAGTGTATTTACAAACAACAAACACTAATCCACAATGTATTTACAAACAACAAACACTAATCCACAGTGTATTTACAAACAACAAACACTAATCCACAATGTATTTACAAACAACAAACACTAATCCACAATGTATTTACAAACAACAAACACTAATCCACAGTGTATTTACAAACAACAAACATAATCCACAGTGTATTTACAAACAACAAACACTAATCCACAATGTATTTACAAACAACAAACACTAATACACAGTGTATTTACAAACAACAAACACTAATCCACAATGTATTTACAAACAACAAACACTAATCCACAGTGTATTTACAAACAACAAACACTAATCCACAGTGTATTTACAAACAACAAACACTAATCCACAATGTATTTACAAACAACAAACACTAATACACAGTGTATTTACAAACAACAAACACTAATCCACAATGTATTTACAAACAACAAACACTAATCCACAGTGTATTTACAAACAACAAACACTAATCCACAGTGTATTTACAAACAACAAACACTAATCCACAATGTATTTACAAACAACAAACACTAATACACAGTGTATTTACAAACAACAAACACTAATCCACAGTGTATTTACAAACAACAAACACTAATCCACAGTGTATTTACAAACAACAAACACTAATACACAGTGTATTTACAAACAACAAACACTAATCCACAGTGTATTTACAACAACAAACACTAATCCACAGTGTATTTACAAACAACAAACACTAATCCACAGTGTATTTACAAAC
>NC_068440.1:39959960-39984960 GCF_023373465.1 Oncorhynchus keta | reverse complement strand
CGACTGCCTTTTGTCCTTTGGACATCTACTTTAAGTGCTGCCTCTTTTCCCAGAAGCCTACTGGCTGTGTGAACGTCTGACTACTCATCATTTGCATATAGCTGTTGACAAATCAACCAGGATCAAGGGGCAGGTAAATTTGTGACTTGTTTCACCTTTCCTAGGTAATCAGCCAATAAGTACAGTGAGATGTCCACCTCTGCTCGGCAATGACTAATTAGTGTTTGGTTCTTCAGTCTCCCCCGAACAACTGTGGTGTCACAGGTCAACTCAAATTCTCCTAAGTGGAGATTTTCTCCCTTTCTCATCTGTCCATCTCCTGATTTGAATTTCAGTCCTGTCACTTGTCCACTCAAACTTATCATTATTGTCATTTATCGCCGACCAAGTGCCCTTGGAGAGTACCTCTATGAGCGTGACACCTTGATGAGCTCATTTCCTGACGATGGCTCACCATGGCTTCAACATCCCAATGTCTGCCTTCGATTAATTTCTTTTTCAACTCTCTCTTTCCTTTCCTTTGCCTCTTTTCACCTCACCTTTTCCCGATCCCCTCCCACTTTCACAGAAAAAGCAAGTCCCCACAGCAATGTTCCAAAATCTGCTGGAAAGCCTTCCCAGAAGAGTGGAGGCTGTTATAGCAGCAATGTTCCAACATCTGGTGGAAAGCCTTCCCAGAATAGTGGAGGCTGTTATAGCAGCAATGTTCCAACATCTAGTGGAAAGCCTTCCCAGAATAGTGGAGGCTGTTATAGCAGCAATGTTCCAACATCTAGTGGAAAGCCTTCCCAGAAGAGTGGAGGCTGTTATAGCAGCAATATTCTAACATCTAGTGGAAAGCCTTCCCAGAAGAGTGGAGGCTGTTATAGCAGCAATGTTCCAACATCTAGTGGAAAGCCTTCCAAGAAGAGTGGAGGCTGTTATAGCAGCAATGTTCCAACATCTAGTGGAAAGCCTTCCCAGAAGAGTGGAGGCTGTTATAGTTCCAACATCAGCAATGTTCCAACATCTAGTGGAAAGCCTTCCCAGAAGAGTGGAGGCTGTTATAGCAGCAATGTTCCAACATCTAGTGGAAAGCCTTCCCAGAAGAGTGGAGGCTGTTATAGCAGCAATGTTCCAACATCTAGTGGAAAGCCTTCCCAGAAGAGTGGAGGCTGTTATAGCAGCAATGTTCCAGAAGAACATAGCAGCAATGTTCTAACATCTAGTGGAAAGCCTTCCCAGAAGAGTGGAGGCTGTTATAGCAACAATGTTCCAACATCTAGTGGAAAGCCTTCCCAGAAGACTGGAGGCTGTTATAGCAGCAATGTTCCAACATCTAGTGGAAAGCCTTCCCAGAAGAGTGGAGGCTGTTATAGCAGCAATGTTCTAACATCTAGTGGAAAGCCTTCCCAGAAGAGTGGAGGCTGTTATAGCAGCAATGTTCCAACATCTAGTGGAAAGCCTTCCCAGAAGAGTGGAGGCTGTTATAGCAGCAATGTTCCAACATCTAGTGGAAAGCCTTCCCAGAAGAGTGGAGGCTGTTATAGCAGCAATGTTCCAACATCTAGTGGAAATCCTTCCCAGAAGAGTGGAGGCTGTTATAGCAGCAATGTTCCAACATCTAGTGGAAATCCTTCCCAGAAGAGTGGAGGCTGTTATAGCAGCAATGTTCCAACATCTAGTGGAAAGCCTTCCCAGAAGAGTGGAGGCTGTTATAGCAGGAAAAGGAGGGACCAACTCCATATTAATGCCCGTGATTTTGCAATGAGATGTTTCTACATGCAGGTGTTCACATACTTTTGGTCATGTAGTGCATGTAGTGCATGTAGTACATGTAGTGCATGTAGTGCATGTAGTGCATGTAGTGCATGTAGTGCATGTAGTGCATGTAGTGCATGTAGTGCATGTAGTGCATGTAGTACATGTATGTTTGCAGTTATTGCAAAGGGTAATACAATCCAAAAGGAAGAGTTTTCTGAATGATAAAATGCATTTTTTTTAAATCCACTTTATCCCTATGGAAATATGTGTATGATACCTGGTGATGAATACAAACACATTTTCTTCCACTTCCATGCTTGTTTTCCAAACAGCACCCTATCCCCTTCATAGTTCACTCCGTTTCACCTGGACATATAGGGTTATTTGCAAAAGTAGTGAACTATATAGGGAAAAGGGTGCCACTTGGGAACTCCGTCAGTTTCTCATAAAACACCCCAGAGGGCCCTTCTTTAAAGATTCATCTGAGTCCAATACCAGCCCCCCCCCCACACACACACACGCATGCAAGACGTGTCAGTAGACAGGCTTTTATGTCTTCTGTTTTGGAGAAAAAACATATTTTTTATTTTGTTCTTTATCTATTTTTGGTTGAGTGTTTTTTTGCGTATTCAGATGACAGAGCCAAGCAGACGTTGACAAATGAAACATTTTAGAGATGTCTATTATGCAGGATCATTGCCAATCCTATGTCTGTGACAGTCGTGACAGGCAGGCAGCGGGAACTCTCTGAGACAGCCCTGTTATAAAACCAATGGAACTTTCTGAGACAGCCCTGTTATAAAACCAATGGAACTTTCTGAGACAGCCCTGTTATAAAACCAATGGAACTTTCTGAGACAACCCTGTTTTAAAACCAATGGAACTTTCTGAGACAGCCCTGTTATAAAACCAATGGAACTTTCTGAGACAGCCCTGTTATAAAACCAATGGAACTCTCTGAGACAGCCCTGTTATAAAACCAATGGAACTTTCTGAGACAGCCCTGTTATAAAACCAATGGAACTTTCTGAGACAGCCCTGTTATAAAACCAATGGAACTTTCTGAGACAGCCCTGTTATAAAACCAATGGAACTTTCTGAGACAGCCCTGTTTTAAAACCAATGGAACTTTCTGAGACAGCCCTGTTATAAAACCAATGGAACTTTCTGAGACAGCCCTGTTATAAAACCAATGGAACTTTCTGAGACAGCCCTGTTATAAAACCAATGGAACTTTCTGAGACAGCCCTGTTATAAAACCAATGGAACTTTCTGAGACAACCCTGTTTTAAAACCAATGGAACTTTCTGAGACAGCCCTGTTATAAAACCAATGGAACTTTCTGAGACAGCCCTGTTATAAAACCAATGGAACTTTCTGAGACAGCCCTGTTATAAAACCAATGGAACTTTCTGAGACAACCCTGTTATAAAACCAATGGAACTTTCTGAGACAGCCCTGTTATAAAACCAATGGAACTTTCTGAGACAACCCTGTTTTAAAACCAATGGAACTTTCTGAGACAGCCCTGTTATAAAACCAATGGAACTTTCTGAGACAGCCCTGTTTTAAAACCAATGGAACTTTCTGAGACAGCCCTGTTATAAAACCAATGGAACTTTCTGAGACAGCCCTGTTATAAAACCAATGGAACTTTCTGAGACAACCCTGTTATAAAACCAATGGAACTTTCTGAGACAACCCTGTTATAAAACCAATGGCACTTTCTGAGACAACCCTGTTTTAAAACCAATGGAACTTTCTGAGACAGCCCTGTTATAAAACTAATGGAACTTTCTGAGACAGCCCTGTTTTAAAACCAATGTAACTTTCTGAGACAGCCCCGTTATAAAACCAATGGAACTTTCTGAGACAGCCCTGTTATAAAACCAATGGCACTTTCTGAGACAACCCTGTTTTAAAACCAATGCAACTTTCTGAGACAGACCTGTTATAAAAGCAATGGAACTTTCTGAGACAACCCTGTTATAAAACCAATGGAACTTTCTGAGACAGCCCTGTTTTAAAACCAATGGAACTTTCTGAGACAGCCCTGTTATAAAACCAATGGAACTTTCTGAGACAGCCCTGTTTTAAAACCAATGGAACTTTCTGAGACAGCCCTGTTTTAAAACCAATGGAACTTTCTGAGACAGCCCTGTTATAAAACCAATGGAACTTTCTGAGACAGCCCTGTTATAAAACCAATGGAACTTTCTGAGACAGCCCTGTTATAAAACCAATGGAACTTTCTGAGACAGCCCTGTTATAAAACCAATGGAACTTTCTGAGACAGCCCTGTTATAAAACCAATGGAACTTTCTGAGACATCCCCGTTATAAAACCAATGGAACTTTCTGAGACAGCCCTGTTTTAAAACCAATGGAACTTTCTGAGACAGCCCTGTTATAAAACCAATGGAACTTTCTGAGACAGCCCTGTTATAAAACCAATGGAACTTTCTGAGACAGCCCTGTTTTAAAACCAATGGAACTTTCTGAGACAGCCCTGTTATAAAACCAATGGAAGCCCTTATAAAACCAATGGAACTTTCTGAGACAGCCCTGTTATAAAACCAATGGCACTTTCTGAGAGTCAACCCTGTTTTAAAACCAATGGAACTTTCTGAGACAGCCCTGTTATAAAACCAATGGAACTTTCTGAGACAGCCCTGTTATATAACCAATGGACCTTTCTGAGACAGCCCTGTTATAAAACCAATGGATCTTTCTGAGACAGCCCTGTTATAAAACCAATGGAACTTTCTGAGACAGCCCTGTTATAAAACCAATGGAACTTTCTGAGACAGCCCTGTTATAAAACCAATGGACCTTTCTGAGACAGCCCTGTTTTAAAACCAATGGAACTTTCTGAGACAGCCCTGTTATAAAACCAATGGAACTTTCTGAGACAGCCCTGTTATAAAACCAATGGCACTTTCTGAGTCAATCCTGTTTTAAAACCAATGGAACTTTCTGAGACAGCCCTGTTATAAAACCAATGGAACTTTCTGAGACAGCCCTGTTATAAAACCAATGGACCTTTCTGAGACAGCCCTGTTATAAAACCAATGGACCTTTCTGAGACAGCCCTGTTTTAAAACCAATGGAACTTTCTGAGACAGCCCTGTTATAAAACCAATGGAACTTTCTGAGACAGCCCTGTTATAAAACCAATGGCACTTTCTGAGTCAACCCTGTTTTAAAACCAATGGAACTTTCTGAGACAGCCCTGTTATAAAACCAATGGAACTTTCTGAGACAGCCCTGTTATAAAACCAATGGAACTTTCTGAGACAGCCCTGTTATAAAACCAATGGCACTTTCTGAGTCAACCCTGTTTTAAAACCAATGCAACTTTCTGAGACAGCCCTGTTATAAAAGCAATGGAACTTTCTGAGACAACCCTGTTATAAAACCAATGGAACTTTCTGAGACAACCCTGTTATAAAACCAATGGAACTTTCTGAGACAACCCTGTTATAAAACCAATGGAACTTTCTGAGACAGCCCTGTTATAAAACCAATGGAACTTTCAGAGACAGCCCTGTTATAAAACCAATGGAACTTTCTGAGACAGCCCTGTTATAAAACCAATGGAACTTTCTGAGACAGCCCTGTTATAAAACCAATGGAACTTTCTGAGACAACCCTGTTTTAAAACCAATGGAACTTTCTGAGACAGCCCTGTTTTAAAACCAATGGAACTTTCTGAGACAGCCCTGTTATAAAACCAATGGAACTTTCTGAGACAACCCTGTTATAAAACCAATGGAACTTTCTGAGACAACCCTGTTATAAAACCAATGGCACTTTCTGAGACAACCCTGTTTTAAAACCAATGGAACTTTCTGAGACAGCCCTGTTATAAAACTAATGGAACTTTCTGAGACAGCCCTGTTTTAAAACCAATGTAACTTTCTGAGACAGCCCTGTTATAAAACCAATGGATCTTTCTGAGACAGCCCGGTTTTAAAACCAATGGAACTTTCTGAGACAGCCCTGTTATAAAACCAATGGAACTTTCTGAGACAGCCCTGTTATAAAACCAATGGAACTTTCTGAGACAGCCCTGTTATAAAACCAATGGACTTTCTGAGACAGCCCTGTTTTAAAACCAATGTAACTTTCTGAGACAGCCCTGTTATAAAACCAATGGAACTTTCTGAGACAGCCCTGTTATAAAACCAATGGCACTTTCTGAGACAACCCTGTTTTAAAACCAATGGAACTTTCTGAGACAGCCCTGTTATAAAACCAATGGAACTTTCTGAGACAGCCCTGTTATAAAACCAATGGAACTTTCTGAGACAGCCCTGTTATAAAACCAATGGAACTTTCTGAGACAGCCCTGTTTTAAAACCAATGGAACTTTCTGAGACAGCCCTGTTATAAAACCAATGGAACTTTCTGAGACAGCCCTGTTATAAAACTAATGGAACTTTCTGAGACAGCCCTGTTTTAAAACCAATGTAACTTTCTGAGACAGCCCCGTTATAAAACCAATGGAACTTTCTGAGACAGCCCTGTTATAAAACCAATGGCACTTTCTGAGACAACCCTGTTTTAAAACCAATGGAACTTTCTGAGACAGCCCTGTTATAAAACCAATGGACCTTTCTGAGACAGCCCTGTTATAAAATCAATGGAACTTTCTGAGACAGCCCCGTTATAAAACCAATGGAACTTTCTGAGACAGCCCTGTTTTAAAACCAATGGAACTTTCTGAGACAGCCCTGTTATAAAACCAATGGAACTTTCTGAGACAGCCCTGTTATAAAACCAATGGAACTTTCTGAGACAACCCTGTTTTAAAACCAATGGAACTTTCTGAGACAGCCCTGTTATAAAACCAATGGACCTTTCTGAGACAGCCCTGTTATAAAATCAATGGAACTTTCTGAGACATCCCCGTTATAAAACCAATGGAACTTTCTGAGACAGCCCTGTTTTAAAACCAATGGAACTTTCTGAGACAGCCCTGTTATAAAACCAATGGAACTTTCCGAGACAGCCCTGTTATAAAACCAATGGAACTTTCTGAGACAGCCCTGTTTTAAAACCAATGGAACTTTCTGAGACAGCCCTGTTTTAAAACCAATGGAACTTTCTGAGACAACCCTGTTATAAATCTAAGTAACATTGTACCTGACTTGGATATGCTCTTTATTCTCTCTCTCCTCATACTTTCTGTCTCTTTATTCTCTCTCTCCTTCTCATACTTTCTGTCTCTTTATTCTCTCTCTCCTCATACTTTCTGTCTCTTTATTCTCTCTCTCCTCTCATACTTTCTGTCTCTTTATTCTCTCTCTCCTCATACTTTCTGTCTCTTTATTGTCTCTCTCCTCATACTTTCTGTCTCTTTATTCTCTCTCTCCTCATACTTTCTGTCTCTTTATTCTCTCTCTCCTCATACTTTCTGTCTCTTTATTCTCTCTCCTCATACTTTCTGTCTCTTTATTCTCTCTCTCCTCATACTTTCTGTCTCTTTATTCTCTCTCTCCTCATACTTTCTGTCTCTTTATTCTCTCTCTCCTCATACTTTCTGTCTCTTTCTTCTCATACTTTCTGTATCTTTATTCTCTCTCCTTCTCATACTTTCTGTCTCTTTATTCTCTCTCTCCTCATACTTTCTGTCTCTTTCTTCTCTCTCTCCTTCTCATACTTTCTGTCTCTTTATTCTCCCTCTCCTCATACTTTCTGTCTCTTTATTCTCTCTCCTTCTCATACTTTCTGTCTCTTTATTCTCTCTCTCCTCATACTTTCTGTCTCTTTCTTTCTCTCTCCTTCTCATACTTTCTGTCTCTTTATTCTCTCTCTCCTCATACTTTCTGTCTCTTTATTCTCTCTCTCCTTCTCATACTTTTTGTCTCTTTATTCTCTCTCTCCTTCTCATACTTTCTGTCTCTTTATTCTCTCTCTCCTCATACTTTCTGTCTCTTTATTCTCTCTCTCCTCATACTTTCTGTCTCTTTATTCTCTCTCCTTCTCATACTTTCTGTCTGTCTCTTTATTCTCTCTCTCCTCATACTTTCTGTCTCTTTATTCTCTCTCTCCTTCTCATACTTTCTGTCTCTTTATTCTCTCTCTCCTCATTCTTTCTGTCTACTTTATTCTCTCTCTCCTCATACTTTCTGTCTCTTTCTTCTCTCTCTCCTTCTCATACTTTCTGTCTCTTTATTCTCCCTCTCCTCATACTTTCTGTCTCTTTCTTCTCTCTCTCCTTCTCATACTTTCTGTCTCTTTATTCTCTCTCTCCTCATACTTTCTGTCTCTTTCTTCTCTCTCTCCTTCTCATACTTTCTGTCTCTTTATTCTCTCTCTCCTCATACTTTCTGTCTCTTTATTCTCTCTCTCCTCATACTTTCTGTCTCTTTATTCTCTCTCTCCTCATACTTTCTGTCTCTTTATTCTCTCTCTCCTCATACTTTCTGTCTCTTTATTCTCTCTCTCCTCATACTTTCTGTCTCTTTATTCTCTCTCTCCTTATACTTTCTGTCTCTTTATTCTCTCTCTCCTCCTACTTTCTGTCTCTTTATTCTCTCTCTCCTCATACTTTCTGTCTCTTTATTCTCTCTCTCCTTCTCATACATTCTGTCTCTCTTTATTGAAATCAAATCAAATCAAATTTATTTATATAGCCCTGCCTCGTACATCAGCTGATATCTCAAAGTGCTGTACAGAAACCCAGTCCATAAAACCCCAAACAGCAAGCAATGCAGGTGTCTCTTTAAGCATACTTTCTGTCAATACTTTCTTCTCTCTCTCCTCATACTTTGTTTCTCTTTATTCTCTCTCAATCCTGTCTGACTCACGTCTCACATAACTCTGCCTCAACACCAATACCTGTCTATCTCACGTCTCACATAACTCTGCCTCAACACCAATACCTGTCTATCTCATAACTCTGCCTCAACACCAATACCTCTGACTCACGTCTCACATAACTCTGCCTCAACACCAATACCTGTCTATCTCACGTCTCACATAACTCTGCTTCAAAAACCAATACCTGTCTGAGTCACGTCTCACATAACTCTGCCTCAACACCAATACATGTCTGACTCACGTCTCACATAATTCTGCCTCAACACCAATACCTGTCTAACTCACGTCTCACATAATTCTGACTCAACACCAATACCTGTCTATCTCACGTCTCACATAATTCTGCCTCAACACCAATACCTGTCTATCTCACGTCTCACATAACTCTGCCTCAACACCAATACCTGTCTATCTCACGTCTCACATAATTCTGCCTCAACACCAATACCTGTCTATCTCACGTCTCACATAACTCTGCCTCAACACCAATACCTGTCTATCTCACGTCTCACATAACTCTGCCTCAACACCAATACCAGTCTGACACGTCTCACATAATTCTTCCATCAACACCAATACCTGTCTAACTCACGTCTCACATAATTCTGCCTCAACACCAATACCAGTCTAACTCACGTCTCACATAATTCTGCCTCAACACCAATACCTGTCTATCTCACGTCTCACATAATTCTGCCTCAACACCAATACCTGTCTATCTCACGTCTCACATAATTCTGCCTCAACACCAATACCTGTCTATCTCACGTCTCACATAACTCTGCCTCAACACCAATACCTGTCTATCTCTCGTCTCACATAATTCTGCCTCAACACCAATACCTGTCTATCTCACGTCTCACATAATTCTGCCTCAACACCAATACCTGTCTATCTCACGTCTCACATAATTCTGCCTCAACACCAATACCTGTCTATCTCACGTCTCACATAATTCTGCCTCAACACCAATACCTGTCTATCTCACGTCTCACATAATTCTGCCTCAACACCAATACCTGTCTATCTCTCGTCTCACATAATTCTGCCTCAACACCAATACCTGTCTATCTCACGTCTCACATAATTCTGCCTCAACACCAATACCTGTCTAACTCACGTCTCACATAATTCTGCCTCAACACCAATACCAGTCTAACTCACGTCTCACATAATTCTTCCATCAACACCAATACCAGTCTAACTCACGTCTCACATAATTCTGCCTCAACACCAATACCTGTCTATCTCACGTCTCACATAATTCTGCCTCAACACCAATACCTGTCTAACTCACGTCTCACATAATTCTGCCTCAACACCAATACCTGTCTATCTCACGTCTCACATAATTCTGCCTCAACACCAATACCTGTCTAACTCACGTCTCACATAATTCTGCCTCAACACCAATACCTGTCTAACTCACGTCTCACATAATTCTGCCTCAACACCAATACCTGTCTATCTCACGTCTCACATAATTCTGCCTCAACACCAATACCTGTCTAACTCACGTCTCACATAACTCTGCCTCAACACCAATACCTGTCTATCTCACGTCTCACATAATTCTGCCTCAACACCAATACCTGTCTATCTCACGTCTCACATAACTCTGCCTCAACACCAATACCTGTCTATCTCACGTCTCACATAACTCTGCCTCAACACCAATACCTGTCTATCTCACGTCTCACATAATTCTGCCTCAACACCAATACCTGTCTATCTCACGTCTCACATAATTCTGCCTCAACACCAATACCTGTCTAACTCACGTCTCACATAATTCTGCCTCAACACCAATACCTGTCTATCTCACGTCTCACATAATTCTGCCTCAACACCAATACCTGTCTAACTCACGTCTCACATAATTCTGCCTCAACACCAATACCTGTCTAACTCACGTCTCACATAATTCTGCCTCAACACCAATACCTGTCTAACTCACGTCTCACATAATTCTGCCTCAACACCAATACCTGTCTAACTCATGTCTCACATAATTCTGCCTCAACACCAATACCTGTCTAACTCACGTCTCACATAATTCTGCCTCAACACCAATACCTGTCTAACTCACGTCTCACATAATTCTGCCTCAACACCAATACATGTCTATCTCTCGTCTCACATAATTCTGCCTCAACACCAATACCTGTCTATCTCTCGTCTCACATAATTCTGCCTCAACACCAATACCTGTCTATCTCACGTCTCACATAATTCTGCCTCAACACCAATACCTGTCTAACTCACGTCTCACATAATTCTGCCTCAACACCAATACCTGTCTAACTCACGTCTCACATAATTCTGCCTCAACACCAATACCTGTCTAACTCACGTCTCACATAATTCTGCCTCAACACCAATACCTGTCTAACTCACGTCTCACATAATTCTGCCTCAACACCAATACCTGTCTAACTCACGTCTCACATAATTCTGCCTCAACACCAATACCTGTCTAACTCACGTCTCACATAATTCTGCCTCAACACCAATACCAGTCTGACTCACGTCTCACATAATTCTTCCATCAACACCAATACCAGTCTAACTCACGTCTCACATAATTCTGCCTCAACACCAATACCTGTCTATCTCACGTCTCACATAATTCTGCCTCAACACCAATACCAGTCTAACTCACGTCTCACATAATTCTGCCTCAACACCAATACCAGTCTAACTCACGTCTCACATAATTCTGCCTCAACACCAATACCAGTCTGACTCACGTCTCACATAATTCTGCCTCAACACCAATACCTGTCTAACTCACGTCTCACATAATTCTGCCTCAACACCAATACCTGTCTAACTCACGTCTCACATAATTCTGCCTCAACACCAATACCAGTCTGACTCACGTCTCACATAATTCTGCCTCAACACCAATACCTGTCTAACTCACGTCTCACATAATTCTGCCTCAACACCAATACCTGTCTATCTCACGTCTCACATAATTCTGCCTCAACACCAATACCTGTCTAACTCACGTCTCACATAACTCTGCCTCAACACCAATACCAGTCTAACTCACGTCTCACATAATTCTTCCATCAACACCAATACCAGTCTAACTCACGTCTCACATAATTCTGCCTTCAACACCAATACCTGTCTATCTCACGTCTCACATAATTCTGCCTCAACACCAATACCAGTCTAACTCACGTCTCACATAATTCTGCCTCAACACCAATACCAGTCTAACTCACGTCTCACATAATTCTGCCTCAACACCAATACCAGTCTGACTCACGTCTCACATAATTCTGCCTCAACACCAATACCAGTCTAACTCACGTCTCACATAATTCTGCCTCAACACCAATACCTGTCTAACTCACGTCTCACATAATTCTGCCTCAACACCAATACCTGTCTAACTCACGTCTCACATAATTCTGCCTCAACACCAATACCAGTCTAACTCACGTCTCACATAATTCTGCCTCAACACCAATACCAGTCTGACTCACGTCTCACATAATTCTGCCTCAACACCAATACCAGTCTGACTCACGTCTCACATAATTCTGCCTCAACACCAATACCAGTCTAACTCACGTCTCACATAATTCTGCCTCAACACCAATACCAGTCTGACTCACGTCTCACATAATTCTGCCTCAACACCAATACCAGTCTGACTCACGTCTCACATAATTCTTCCATCAACACCAATACCAGTCTAACTCACGTCTCACATAATTCTGCCTCAACACCAATACCTGTCTAACTCACGTCTCACATAATTCTGCCTCAACACCAATACCAGTCTGACTCACGTCTCACATAATTCTTCCATCAACACCAATACCAGTCTAACTCACGTCTCACATAATTCTGCCTCAACACCAATACCAGTCTGACTCACGTCTCACATAATTCTTCCATCAACACCAATACCAGTCTAACTCACGTCTCACATAATTCTGCCTCAACACCAATACCTGTCTAACTCACGTCTCACATAATTCTGCCTCAACACCAATACCTGTCTAACTCACGTCTCACATAATTCTGCCTCAACACCAATACCAGTCTGACTCACGTCTCACATAATTCTTCCATCAACACCAATACCAGTCTAACTCACGTCTCACATAATTCTGCCTCAACACCAATACCTGTCTATCTCACCTCTCACATAATTCTGCCTCAACACCAATACCAGTCTAACTCACGTCTCACATAATTCTGCCTCAACACCAATACCAGTCTAACTCACGTCTCACATAATTCTGCCTCAACACCAATACCTGTCTAACTCATGTCTCACATAATTCTGCCTCAACACCAATACCTGTCTATCTCACGTCTCACATAATTCTGCCTCAACACCAATACCAGTCTAACTCACCTCTCACATAATTCTGCCTCAACACCAATACCAGTCTGACTCACGTCTCACATAATTCTGCCTCAACACCAATACCAGTCTGACTCACGTCTCACATAATTCTGCCTCAACACCAATACCAGTCTAACTCACGTCTCACATAATTCTGCCTCAACACCAATACCTGTCTGACTCACGTCTCACATAATTCTGCCTCAACACCAATACCAGTCTAACTCACGTCTCACATAATTCTGCCTCAACACCAATACCAGTCTAACTCACGTCTCACATAATTCTGCCTCAACACCAATACCTGTCTAACTCACGTCTCACATAATTCTGCCTCAACACCAATACCAGTCTGACTCACGTCTCACATAATTCTTCCATCAACACCAATACCAGTCTAACTCACGTCTCACATAATTCTGCCTCAACACCAATACCTGTCTAACTCACGTCTCACATAATTCTGCCTCAACACCAATACCAGTCTGACTCACGTCTCACATAATTCTTCCATCAACACCAATACCAGTCTAACTCACGTCTCACATAATTCTGCCTCAACACCAATACCAGTCTAACTCACGTCTCACATAATTCTGCCTCAACACCAATACCTGTCTATCTCACGTCTCACATAATTCTGCCTCAACACCAATACCAGTCTGACTCACGTGTCACATAATTCTGCCTCAACACCAATACCTGTCTAACTCACGTCTCACATAATTCTGCCTCAACACCAATACCAGTCTAACTCACGTCTCACATAATTCTTCCATCAACACCAATACCAGTCTAACTCACGTCTCACATAATTCTGCCTCAACACCAATACCTGTCTATCTCACGTCTCACATAATTCTGCCTCAACACCAATACCAGTCTAACTCACGTCTCACATAATTCTGCCTCAACACCAATACCTGTCTAACTCACGTCTCACATAATTCTGCCTCAACACCAATACCAGTCTAACTCACGTCTCACATAATTCTGCCTCAACACCAATACCAGTCTAACTCACGTCTCACATAATTCTGCCTCAACACCAATACCTGTCTAACTCACGTCTCACATAATTCTGCCTCAACACCAATACCTGTCTAACTCATGTCTCACATAATTCTGCCTCAACACCAATACCTGTCTAACTCACGTCTCACATAATTCTGCCTCAACACCAATACCAGTCTAACTCACGTCTCACATAATTCTTCCATCAACACCAATACCAGTCTGACTCACGTCTCACATAATTCTGCCTCAACACCAATACCAGTCTGACTCACGTCTCACATAATTCTTCCATCAACACCAATACCAGTCTAACTCACGTCTCACATAATTCTGCCTCAACACCAATACCAGTCTGACTCACGTCTCACATAATTCTGCCTCAACACCAATACCAGTCTGACTCACGTCTCACATAATTCTTCCATCAACACCAATACCTGTCTATCTCACGTCTCACATAACTCTGCCTCAACACCAATACCTGTCTAACTCACGTCTCACATAATTCTGCCTCAACACCAATACCAGTCTGACACGTCTCACATAATTCTTCCTCAACACCAATACCTGTCTAACTCACGTCTCACATAATTCTGCCTCAACACCAATACCTGTCTAACTCACGTCTCACATAATTCTGCCTCAACACCAATACCTGTCTAACTCACGTCTCACATAATTCTGCCTCAACACCAATACCTGTCTAACTCACGTCTCACATAATTCTGCCTCAACACCAATACCAGTCTGACTCACGTCTCACATAATTCTTCCATCAACACCAATACCTGTCTAACTCACGTCTCACATAATTCTTCCATCAACACCAATACCAGTCTAACTCACGTCTCACATAATTCTTCCATCAACACCAATACCTGTCTAACTCACGTCTCACATAATTCTGCCTCAACACCAATACCTGTCTAACTCACGTCTCACATAATTCTTCCATCAACACCAATACCAGTCTAACTCACGTCTCACATAATTCTGCCTCAACACCAATACCTGTCTAACTCACGTCTCACATAATTCTGCCTCAACACCAATACCAGTCTAACTCACGTCTCACATAATTCTGCCTCAACACCAATACCTGTCTATCTCACGTCTCACATAATTCTGCCTCAACACCAATACCAGTCTGACTCACGTCTCACATAATTCTGCCTCAACACCAATACCTGTCTATCTCACGTCTCACATAATTCTGCCTCAACACCAATACCAGTCTGACTCACGTCTCACATAATTCTTCCATCAACACCAATACCAGTCTAACTCACGTCTCACATAATTCTGCCTCAACACCAATACCTGTCTATCTCACGTCTCACATAATTCTGCCTCAACACCAATACCTGTCTATCTCACGTCTCACATAATTCTGCCTCAACACCAATACCTGTCTAACTCACGTCTCACATAATTCTGCCTCAACACCAATACCAGTCTAACTCACGTCTCACATAATTCTTCCATCAACACCAATACCAGTCTAACTCACGTCTCACATAATTCTGCCTCAACACCAATACCTGTCTATCTCACGTCTCACATAATTCTGCCTCAACACCAATACCTGTCTAACTCACGTCTCACATAATTCTGCCTCAACACCAATACCTGTCTAACTCATGTCTCACATAATTCTGCCTAAACACCAATACCAGTCTGACTCACGTCTCACATAATTCTGCCTCAACACCAATACCTGTCTATCTCACGTCTCACATAATTCTGCCTCAACACCAATACATGTCTAACTCACGTCTCACATAATTCTGCCTCAACACCAATACCTGTCTAACTCACGTCTCACATAATTCTGCCTCAACACCAATACCTGTCTAACTCACGTCTCACATAATTCTGCCTCAACACCAATACCTGTCTATCTCACGTCTCACATAACTCTGCCTCACATAACTCTGCCTCAACACCAATACCATGTCTAACTCACGTCTCACATAATTCTGCCTCAACACCAATACCTGTCTATCTCACGTCTCACATAATTCTGCCTCAACACCAATACCTGTCTAACTCACGTCTCACATAATTCTGCCTCAACACCAATACCTGTCTAACTCACGTCTCACATAATTCTGCCTCAACACCAATACCAGTCTAACTCACGTCTCACATAATTCTGCCTCAACACCAATACCAGTCTAACTCACGTCTCACATAATTCTGCCTCAACACCAATACCAGTCTGACTCACGTCTCACATAATTCTGCCTCAACACCAATACCAGTCTGACTCACGTCTCACATAATTCTGCCTCAACACCAATACCTGTCTAACTCACGTCTCACATAATTCTGCCTCAACACCAATACCTGTCTAACTCATGTCTCACATAATTCTGCCTCAACACCAATACCTGTCTAACTCACGTCTCACATAATTCTGCTCAACACCAATACCTGTCTAACTCACGTCTCACATAATTCTGCCTCAACACCAATACCAGTCTGACTCACGTCTCACATAATTCTGCCTCAACACCAATACCAGTCTGACTCACGTCTCACATAATTCTGCCTCAACACCAATACCTGTCTAACTCACGTCTCACATAATTCTGCCTCAACACCAATACCTGTCTGACTCACGTCTCACATAATTCTGCCTCAACACCAATACCAGTCTAACTCACGTCTCACATAATTCTTCCATCAACACCAATACCAGTCTGACTCACGTCTCACATAATTCTTCCTCAACACCAATACCAGTCTAACTCACGTCTCACATAATTCTTCCATCAACACCAATACCTGTCTATCTCACGTCTCACATAATTCTGCCTCAACACCAATACCAGTCTGACTCACGTCTCACATAATTCTGCCTCAACACCAATACCTGTCTAACTCACGTCTCACATAATTCTGCCTCAACACCAATACCAGTCTAACTCACGTCTCACATAATTCTGCCTCAACACCAATACCTGTCTAACTCACGTCTCACATAATTCTGCCTCAACACCAATACCAGTCTAACTCACGTCTCACATAATTCTGCCTCAACACCAATACCAGTCTAACTCACGTCTCACATAATTCTGCCTCAACACCAATACCAGTCTAACTCACGTCTCACATAATTCTGCCTCAACACCAATACCTGTCTAACTCACGTCTCACATAATTCTGCCTCAACACCAATACCAGTCTGACTCACGTCTCACATAATTCTTCCATCAACACCAATACCAGTCTAACTCACGTCTCACATAATTCTTCCATCAACACCAATACCTGTCTAACTCACGTCTCACATAATTCTTCCATCAACACCAATACCTGTCTAACTCACGTCTCACATAATTCTGCCTCAACACCAATACCTGTCTAACTCACGTCTCACATAATTCTGCCTCAACACCAATACCTGTCTAACTCACGTCTCACATAATTCTTCCATCAACACCAATACCAGTCTGACTCACGTCTCACATAATTCTGCCTCAACACCAATACCTGTCTAACTCATGTCTCACATAATTCTTCCATCAACACCAATACCAGTCTAACTCATGTCTCACATAATTCTGCCTCAACACCAATACCTGTCTATCTCATGTCTCACATAATTCTGCCTCAACACCAATACCAGTCTGACTCACGTCTCACATAACTCTGCCTCAACACCAATACCAGTCTAACTCACGTCTCACATAATTCTGCCTCAACACCAATACCAGTCTGACTCACGTCTCACATAATTCTGCCTCAACACCAATACCAGTCTAACTCACGTCTCACATAATTCTGCCTCAACACCAATGGTGCCTCATTAGATCTGTCTCTTCTCTGAGGAGAGAGGGAGCAACACAAAACAAGGACATTTATTTCCATCACTGAAGAAACAATTGTTACTGTAAACAGGCTTCTAGGGTTCTTCGATCGCTGGCCTAAGATTGTTTTAAGTGCACAATTCCACACGTGACTGCCTTCTCTAGACCTTCTTGAGTGTGAGTGTGTACAGGTACGTGTGTGAGCATGCATGTGATAGTGTGCATGCTTGCCTGTGTGTGTGTGTGCACGTGCATGCGTGTGTTGTGACTGCCCTGGGCACCCTGACAGTTGGATTACAAGCCGCAGCCTTTGCCAATCTCAGTCAGCAGGCTAGAGTCCTGTAATCCTGACGGAGATGACCCAGTCATAAACCTGAGAGATCCCTATAGCCTTTTGTTCCTGCAATGGCCTTACAGTACTCGTACTAGGTTTCAATTTTAAACTTTTTTCTCAGACAATGTTGTAATCATTTTATATATTTGATTGTTCAGTTGACATGGAAAAATGGCCTTGTGCCCTCAAATGTCACCTGAGCCAGGTTATGAAGAAAAAATATATATATGCCAACAGATATGCACTGCCCTCTTCCAGGTGGTAGAGGACAGTGTGGAGTGCGTCCTGAACAGCTGGTGCGCTCATGCATGGTTTAGTGTTGCTTGTCTCAAAGTGAGCATAGAAGGCATTTAGCTTGTGTGGCAGGCTCGCGTCGTGATGTAGAGTGTTTTGCCTCTAGTTGCATAGGTTATATGCTGGTAAAAATGAGGTAAAACAGATTTAAATTTCCCTGCTTTAAAATCACTGGCCACGGAAAACGGGCATCTCCGAATGTGCATTTTCTTGTTTGTTTACGGCTCTATACAACTCGTTGAGTACGATTCCTCTTTCGAGTCCCGACGATTAGGACCTGGAGTAAACAGAACGTCCAGAGCTGCCGTCTCATTGAAGTAAACGTTTTGGGCCAAATCGATGTTAGTGATACATGTTCTGTTCTGTTTAACATCATAGGAAGGGATGGCAGAGACATTACGTACCAAAATAAAGAGTTATTAAAATCAGAATAAAAAAAACCCCGCAAAATAGTAGAATAGGTCAGGAGCCAAGAAGACGGCTGATATCCACTGCAGCTCCATCTTAACTTTACGCCCAGATTTACGTCACCGTAAGGCCTAAAGACAAGGTTTGGGTAAACTTCTGTTCGCTCACACACGTTCAGTGATTTAGACTGTACATTTCTGAATCTGTGAACTAATTCAGAGGTCAGTCTGATTCAAATTTTTAAGAGGCTTGATGTTTTGAAATTCATGTGTGTGTGTGTGTGTGTGTGTGTGTGTGTGTGTGTGTGTGTGTGTGTGTGTGTGTGTGTGTGTGTGTGTGTGTGTGTGTGTGTGTGTGTGTGTGTGTGTGTGTGTGTGCACGCGTGTGTTATCTGGTTGTAGATGAGAATCTCAGCACTAAGTATCACTGTGACATTTTAACTTCAAGCTCTGTCGGAAGCTCAGGGTCAAATATGAACTAATTTGGAACCAATTTGGAACCAATTTGGAAAGAATGAGTGAAATGTCAGGTCTGGATCTGGAATGACAATGAGATATATTGGCCAGGCAGGGCTGGCGGGGTAAATCCCAGGTGAAAAGACCAGAGAGAAAACTCATCAGGGAAAATGTGGCATTCAGAAAACATTTTGAATACTTACCTTAACTCATCCTCCTCATCATAGTAGCTTGAGATAATGCTTTACACAAAAAAAAGCCTGGAAATTACTGGTTCATTTAAAAACGGGAAAACTGAGGAAATAGTTTAGCTGTGGTGAGACTATCCTCACCACACGGGAAGGGGAGGGGGACGAGAGAAGACAAAGAAACTGAGAGACCAAGAGTGACAGAGAGACACTGACTAAGAGAGACTGAAAGAGACTAAGAGGGACTGGGAGAGACTAAGAGAGTTTATGAGAGATTAAGACTGAGGGAGACTAGGAGAGACTAGGCGAGAATAAGAGAGACATGGAGAGACTGAGAGAGTAAGGGAAACTAAGAGCGACAGAGAGAGACAGAGACTGGGAGAGACTAGGATAGACTAGGAGAGACTAAGAGAAAGTGAGAGACAGAGACTGAAACAGACTAGGAGGGACTAGGAGAGACAGAGAAATGGAGAGAGACAGAGACAGAGAAATAGAGAAACAGAGAGACTAGGAGGAACTAGGAGAGACTTAGAGAAATGGAGAGACAGAGAGACTGAGAGAGACTGAGAGAGACTATGAGAGACTAGGAGAGACTGAGAAAGCCTCTAGTGCAGTGACATATCAATCAATCAAATCTATTTGTTAAGCCCTTTTTACAAAAGTCACAAAGTGCTATACAGAAACCCAGCCTAAAACCCCAAATAGCAAGCAATGCTTGTGTAAAGCAGATGTAGAAGCACCGTGGCTAGGAAAAACTCTCTAGAAAGGCAGTAACCCAGGAAGAAACCTAGAGAGGAACCAGGCTCTGAGGGGTGGGCAGTCCTCTTCTGGCTGTGCCAGGTGGAGATTATAACAGTACATGGACAAGATGTTCAAACGTTCATAGATGACCAGCAGGGTCAAACAATAATAATCACAGTGGTTGTAGAGGGTGCAACAGGTCAGCACCTCAGGAGTACATGTCAGTTGGGTTTTCATAGCCGATCATTCAGAGTTAGAGACAGCAGATTCGGTAGAGAGAGAGAGAGAGTCGAAAACAGCAGGTCCGGAACAAGGTAGTGTGTCCAGTGAACAGGTCAGGGTTCCATAGCCGCAGGAAGAACAGTTGAAACTGGAACAGCAGCACGACCAGGTGGACTGGGGACAGCAAGGAGTCATCATGCCAGTTAGTCCTGAGGCATGGTCCTAGGGCTCAGGTCCTCTGAGAGAAGAGAGAAAGAGAGATTGAGAGAAAGATAATTAGAGGGAGCATACTTAAATTCACACAGGACACAGGATAAGACTGAAGAAATACTCCAGATATAACAGACTGACCCCCAACACAAAACTATTGCAGCATAAATACTGGAGGCTGAGACAGGAGGGATCGGGAGACACTGTGGCCCCATCAGACGATACCCCCGGACAGGGCCAACCTGGCAGGATATAACCCCACCCACTTTGTCAAAGCACAGTCCCCACACCACTAGAGGGTTATCTTCAAATCCTGGGGTACACTCTAAGAATAATGATCACTAAATAAGGGGACTAAACTGATCTGATAGGAATAATATTGACTCAGCAATGGGACTAAACTCTGATCTTATAGGAATAATATTGACTCAACAATGGGACTAAACCATGCTCTGACAGATGTGGTAAAGAAGTCAATGGAACTCGACCAAAACAATAGAAGTGCTATGGAAACACGTGTGGGATAGGTGGGTATTTTAACAAAGCAACATTGAGGTAAACGCTACCAAAGTTCTGTCAACACATTGACTGTAGTAGTCGTTAAGGGAAAACACTCGATCATTGCTACTCATCTTTTCGAGATGCCTACAAGGCCCTCCCCCACCCTCCCTTCGGCAAATCAGATCACGACTCCATTTTCCTCCTCCCTTCCTACCCTCTGTAGTGCCTTGCGGTCAGAGGCCGAGCAATTGCTGTACCAGGCAGTGAAGCAACCAGTCAGGATGCTCTCGATGTTGCAGCTGTAGTACCTTTCGAGGATCTCAGGACCCATGCCAAATATTTTTATTTTCCTGAGGGGGAATAGGCTTTGTCGTGCCCTCTTTACGACTGTCTTCTTGATGTGTTCGGACCATTCCAGTTTGTTGTTGATGTGGACACCAAGGAACTTGAAGCTCTCAACCTGCACCAATACAGCCTCATTGATGAGAATGGGGGTGTGCTCGGTGCTCCTTTTCCTGTAGTCTACAATCATCTCCTTTGTCTTGGTTATGATGAGGGATAGGTTGTTATTCTGGCACCACCCAGCCAGGTCTCTGACCTCCTCCCTATAGACTGTCTCGTCGTTGTCGGTGATCAGGCCTACCACTGTTGTGTCATCTGCAAATGTAATGATGGTGTTGGAGTCATGCCTGGCCATGCAGTCGTGGGTGAACAGGGAGTACAGGAGGGGACTGAGCACGCACCCCTGGGGATCTCTAGAGTTGAGGATCAGCGTGGCAGATGTGTTGCACCCTACCCTCACCACCTGGGGGTGGCCCATCAGGAAGTCTAGGATCCAGTTGCAGAGGGAGGTGTTTAGTCCCAGGATCCTTAGCTTAGTGATGAGCTTTGGGGGTACTATGGTTGTGTAATCCTGAGTTATAGTCAATGAATAGCATTCTCACAGTTGGGACTATAACGATGTTACAAATAACTTGACATACATTTTCACAATGACAATTGTAGCTCTAAGCCCTTAGTTGTGACTATCTACTAAGCTAACATATGGAATTGTTTTAAGATGGTCATAAAACAGATCGTTTAGCTATTTGTTTTAGAATTGTATGTCCAGGAGGGGATGTATTTTTTATGGGAGTATCTAGAAATTGACAATTGATATATGCCAGGTAATGTTTTGGTCCTAAATGGTGCCAAGAACGAGATACTCCTTTTTTCTGGTAAAAGGTTCTTTGTATAATGTTCCTAAGATCTGTTATTTGTCATGTGAGTTTAGATGGCTGTGTCTTTGCTATAAAGGTTCTCAGTTGCCATTATGTAAGTACTCTCAGAGTATTAATTTATAGACACTGAATTGATCTGAGAGTCAAACAGGGCTATGGTGAAGCTCATATAATTAAAGATGGACTTTGTGATATAACTCTGACTTGTGTGTGATAACGCTGACAGCCTGAACTCTAAATTGATTAAATATATATAGTTTGTGTCACCCATCTACACACAAATACTCCATAAAGAGAAAGTGAAATCATGTTCTAAAAATCTAATATAGAATTTATATCTAATTTACATAAGTATTCACACCCCTGAGTCAATACATGTTATAAAGGTTCTCAGTTGCCAGTATGCAATGCATGATAGAATACATGTTAGAATCACCTTTGGCAGCGATTACAGCTGTCGGTCATTCTGGGTAAGTCTCTAAGAGTTTGTCAATATTGCCCAATATTATTTTTCAAAATTCTTCAAGCCATGTCAAGTTGGTTGTTGAGCATTGCTATTCAGCCATTTTCAAGCCTTGCCATAGATTTTCAAGCAGATTTAAGTCAAACCTTTAACTCGGCCACTCAGGAACATTTACTGTCTTCTTCGTAAGCAACTGCAGTGCAGATTTAGTCTTGTGTTTTAGGTTGTTGTCCACTTTGACATGATGGGGTATTGTGTGTAGGCCAATGAAAGAAAATCTCAATTTAATATTTTGTTTTTTAACTCAGGCTGTAACACAACAAAATGTGTAAAAAGTCAAGGGGTGTGAATACTTTCTGAAGGCCCTGTACAGCACTATCAAAAGTCTTCCATCTATCTGACAACATAACTCCCATGTTGACTCCACAGAACCTGAGCCGTAAGCAGCATACACATAAGCCACTCACACACTCACTAGATGATTTATTATTTTTTTAAAGGGCCAATTGGAGCCAAGGTGAGAGGAGAGGATGGTGGTAGCTAGCTGTCACCATGGTAACAGGGTCAGGAAGAGGTTAATGGGTTAGGAGCTGAGGACGCTAGCACGGTTAGCGGAGCTGCTAAATTAGCATCGGTGGTTCTACAGGGATGACCGTGCCCCGTGGTGCCCTGGCCCCACTGACCCCCTCCCCCTCCTGGGCTGACACCTCAGAAAACGCCTGCGTTAGTACTTTAGCCTGGAGGAACGCGATGTAGCTGGCTACGTGAAATAGTAGCTGAAATAGTATCACAGACCACACATACAGACACACATAGAAAAATAATTTATGCACGCATACTGTCGTGGAATTATCCTGTATTACCAAGTCATGAGAGAGCAAACCACACACAAGTCAGCGTTATCACACACAAGTCAGAGTTATATCACAAAGTCCATCTTTAATTATATGAGCTTCACCATAGCCCTGTTTGACTCTCAGATCAATTCAGTGTCTATAAATGAATACTCCGAGAGTACTTACATAATGACAACTGAGAACCTTTATAGCAAAGACACAGCCATCTAAACACAACAAAATGTGGAATAACTCAAGGTGTGTGAATCCTTTCTGAAGACACTATATTTCCTGTTAAATGTTTCTCTGTAGGCCCAGTCACTGTATCTTTTCACTTGGCCGTCCTGCTGATATCTAGACTGTGTCCTGTTGACATCTAGACTGTGTCCTGCTGATATCTAGACTGTGTCCTGCTAATATCTAGACTGTGTCCTGTTGACATCTAGACTGTGTCCTGCTGATATCTAGACTGTGTCCTGCTGATATCTAGATATCTAGACTGTGTCCTGCTGACATCTAGACTGTGTCCTGCTGACATCTAGATGACATCTAGACTGTGTCTAGACTGTGTCCTGCTAACATCTAGACTGTGTCCTGCTGACATCTAGACTGTGTCCTGCTGACATCTAGACTGTGTCCTGCTGACATCTAGACTGTGTCCTGTTGACATCTAGACTGTGTCCTGCTGACATCTAGACTGTGTCCTGCTGATATCTAGACTGTGTCCTGTCCTGCTGATATCTAGACTGTGTCCTGCTGACATCTAGACTGTGTCCTGCTGATATCTAGACTGTGTCCTGTCCTGACATCTAGACTGTGTCCTGCTGATATCTAGACTGTGTCCTGCTGATATCTAGACTGTGTCCTGCTGATCTAGACTGTGTCCTCTAGACTGTGTCCCTGATATCTAGACTGTGTCCTGCTGACATCTAGACTGTGTCCTGCTGATATCTAGACTGTGTCCTGCTGACATCTAGACTGTGTCCTGCTGACATCTAGACTGTGTCCTGCTGATATCTAGACTGTGTCCTGCTGACATCTAGACTGTGTCCTGCTGACATCTAGACTGTGTCCTGCTGATATCTAGACTGTGTCCTGCTGACATCTAGACTGTGTCCTGCTGATATCTAGACTGTGTCCTGCTGATATCTAGACTGTGTCCTGCTGATATCTAGACTGTGTCCTGCTGACATCTAGACTGTGTCCTGCTGATATCTAGACTGTGTCCTGCTGATATCTAGACTGTGTCCTGCTAATATCTAGACTGTGTCCTGCTGACATCTAGACTGTGTCCTGCTGACATCTAGACTGTGTCCTGCTGATATCTAGACTGTGTCCTGCTGACATCTAG
>NC_068440.1:39842460-39954960 GCF_023373465.1 Oncorhynchus keta | reverse complement strand
GACAGACAGACAGACAGACAGACAGACAGACAGACAGACAGACAGACAGACAGACAGACAGACAGACAGACAGACAGACAGACACCAACAGATACTTTTACTGTTCAGAATCAGGGATTCATTGAACCCAAAGGAATTTTCTTCAGACTTTTATACTGAGTTATAATGAGTTAGTTCCATCACCATCTAAATGTCTGGAGGGGCGGAGGAGAAGCCAGAAGAGACTGATTGATGAACTTCATAATGTCTAGCAGGTGTCTCTTCCCCATTAACACCACACAAACAGCTGTGGAAGACATGAAAACAGCCTTACCATCTGAATCACTCTGCTTCCTGAAGAGGAAGGAAACTATCTATATTTTCCCCTAGTTTATAGTGAGTCGTCATGAAGAAATGATGAACAACAATCACCTGCCTTCACGTCAGTTAGCGTAAGGCCTCTGTGAGATTTAAGTAGAGTTGATACAAAATGTAAGTGTATTGCAGGTATGACATCTGCGTTAGTTGTGGCCAGGTGGCAACGTGTTTGCACCTCGTTAAGGTGGAGGTGGGGGTAGCCAGGTGGCAACGTGTTTGCACCTCGTTAAGGTGGAGGTGGGGGTAGCCAGGTGGCAACGTGTTTGCACCTCGTTAAGGTGGAGGTGGGGGTAGCCAGGTGGCAACGTGTTTGCACCTCGTTATGGTGGAGGTGGGGGTAGCCAGGTGGCAACGTGTTTGCACCTCGTTAAGGTGGAGGTGGGGGTAGCCAGGTGGCAACGTGTTTGCACCTCGTTAAGGTGGAGGTGGGGGTAGCCAGGTGGCAACGTGTTTGCACCTCGTTAAGGTGGAGGTGGGGGTAGCCAGGTGGCAACGTGTTTGCACCTCGTTAAGGTGGAGGTGGGGGTAGCCAGGTGGCAACGTGTTTGCACCTCGTTAAGGTAGAGGTGGGGGTAGCCAGGTGGCAACGTGTTTGCACCTCGTTAAGGTGGAGGTGGGGGTAGCCAGGTGGCAACGTGTTTGCACCTCGTTAAGGTGGAGGTGGGGGTAGCCAGGTGGCAACGTGTTTGCACCTCGTTAAGGTGGAGGTGGGGGTAGCCAGGTGGCAACGTGTTTGCACCTCGTTAAGGTGGAGGTGGGGATAGCCAGGTGGCAACGTGTTTGCACCTCGTTAAGGTGGAGGTGGGGGTAGCCAGGTGGCAACGTGTTTGCACCTCGTTAAGGTGGAGGTGGGGGTAGCCAGGTGGCAACGTGTTTGCACCTCGTTAAGGTGGAGGTGGGGGTAGCCAGGTGGCAACGTGTTTGCACCTCGTTAAGGTGGAGGTGGGGGTAGCCAGGTGGCAACGTGTTTGCACCTCGTTAAGGTGGAGGTGGGGGTAGCCAGGTGGCAACGTGTTTGCACCTCGTTAAGGTGGAGGTGGGGGTAGCCAGGTGGCAACGTGTTTGCACCTCGTTAAGGTGGAGGTGGGGGTAGCCAGGTGGCAACGTGTTTGCACCTCGTTAAGGTGGAGGTGGGGGTAGCCAGGTGGCAACGTGTTTGCACCTCGTTATGGTAGAGGTGGGGGTAGCCAGGTGGCAACGTGTTTGCACCTCGTTATGGTGGAGGTGGGGGTAGCCAGGTGGCAACGTGTTTGCACCTCGTTAAGGTGGAGGTGGGGGTAGCCAGGTGGCAACGTGTTTGCACCTCGTTATGGTAGAGGTGGGGGTAGCCAGGTGGCAACGTGTTTGCACCTCGTTATGGTGGAGGTGGGGGTAGCCAGGTGGCAACGTGTTTGCACCTCGTTAAGGTAGAGGTGGGGGTAGCCAGGTGGCAACGTGTTTGCACCTTGTTAAGGTGGAGGTGGGGGTAGCCACTGCAGTACTTCAACAAACACTAGTCAAGGTGCAACCAAAAGCCATTTAAAGCTTACAGTTATATATATATATTTTTTTTTACAATTGCTTACAAACTAAACGTGGTACTTGAGGAACGCGCAGTGAAACCATTAACTCATGTACCTAATCTTCAGACCAGGTCTGCAAAACTGCAAGCACATTATCTGCTTTACACTCAGTTTGCAATTGTAAAACACTTTTTGCAAAACACTAGTTCTCTACATTAGACATGTCATTCAAAACGAACAGGTCTTGTGTTTCGTTTGGAAAACACTGTCATTCCAAATGGCACACTGATTACCTACAACCAGTGCTCACATGTGATAACACTTACAGCTCATTTATTCACTTAGAAATCAGAGATCTAGCACTATAAATAGGTTTCAGGTTGGCTTTCTTGGTTTGGACAAAAACGGAGGGCATTTGTGGAGAGAGAGTTAGAGGAAGAGGGAGATGAGAAGGAGGAGGAGGATGAGGACAAGGAGGAGGAGGATGAGGACAAGCCTATTTGTTTATCTTCTACTGTATTTGTTTTGTCTGTTACTGATCATCCTGAAATCTGGATGAAAATACAATGTTTTAAGAAATACATGTAATTTTGTCCACCACGCATTTCTGTTTATAGTGTAAGTATGTTGTCACATCTGCTCCTGCTACGCACTCTAGTGCTCATCCTGTGTCTCCTTGACCTGCCGCCACTCCCCCAGTGTTCTCTCCCTCTCTGTGAGTGTGTATGTGTGTGTGTGTGTGTGGGCGGAGACAGGTGTGCTGGAGTCAGAGTAGATCCCCACCAGCTGCAACCTGTTCCATAATCAAGACCTCAACAAATATTCCGTTGGTTCCTGGTTTCCTCACCTGACGCTGTTTTCCTCTCCTCTACAGTTCTGTCTGCTCTGACTCTGGTCCCTGTCTCCAGTCCCACATCTCCTCATCCTGCTACTCTGCCCTGGATTCCCCACTCTACTACTCCCTTGGATTCCCCTCCGGACCTGCTTACCCTGTCTCAACCCCTCTCCCTCCAGCCTCAGCCTCCGCACCTGGTTTCCTGCAACCCGCCCGAGCTTCCCCTGGCCTGCACTTCATCTTCCCCCGTGTTTCAATAAATACCTTGGTTACCTCATCCAAGTCTCGTCGTCTGAGTCTGCTCTTGGGTTCACCTGTTCTGCTCTACGTGACATACAGAATATGCATACATACTGTATATATTTGTGCACATACATGTACGTGTGAGTGCTATGACAAACTGCCCGTGTACTCCACTGAACATGCAAAAGACACAAGATAGAGTTTTACATTCGTCACCCGTGTGTAGTTGGCGTGCATAAGAACTAATCATTTGATGGTTTGTATGTAGAGTTTTGTTGCAAAAACACAAGTTTAAGAGTTAATCAATTCCTAAGACAATTCCTTGAACAACTCATAATTTTCTCAAATCTTCACACACAATGTAAAAAACACCCAACGGTACAAACCTCTAACTTCTGGGTCACATTTAAAACTTTGCCCTCAGACAACACACACAAGCTGTCAGAAACACAGACGACATGACTGTTACACACTGGAGGGATTCATTCAAAACACTGCTACCAAAATGTTTAGAATAGGTTTTCAGATAAATGATTTGAAACTTTAAAATCACAGCGCTGACTATTCAGATAACCCTTTCAGGAACACCCTGGTGAGAGAACTTCAACAGTACTGTAATAAATACCTCTAACATTAGTGGATAAGGGAGTACTACTGTAATAAATACATCTTAAATTAGTGGAGAAGGGAGTACTACTGTAATAAATACCTCTTACATTAGTGGATAAGGGAGTACTACTGTAATAAATACCTCTTACATTAGTGGATAAGGGAATACTACTGTAATAAATACCTCTTATATTAGTGGATAAAGGAGTACTACTGTAATAAATACCTCTTACATTAGTGGATAAGGGAATACTACTGTAACAAATACCTCTTATATTAGTGGATAAAGGAATACTACTGTAATAAATACCTCTTACATTAGTGGATAAGGGAGTACTACTGTAATAAATACCTTTTATATTAGTGGATAAGGGAGTACTACTGTAATAAATACCTCTTACATTAGTGGATACAGGATTACTACTGTAATAAATACATCTTACATTAGTGGATAAGGGAGTACTACTGTAATAAATACCTCTTACATTAGTGGATAAGGGAATACTACTGTAATAAATACCTCTTACATTAGTGGATAAGGGAGTACTACTGTAATAAATACCTCTTACATTAGTGGATAAGGGATTACTACTGTAATAAATACCTCTTACATTAGTGGATAAGGGAATACTACTGTAATAAATACCTCTTATATTAGTGGATAAAGGAATACTACTGTAATAAATACCTCTTACATTAGTGGATAAGGGAGTACTACTGTAATAAATACCTCTTACATTAGTGGATAAGGGAATACTACTGTAATAAATACCTCTTACATTAGTGGATAAGGGATTACTACTGTAATAAATACCTCTTACATTAGTGGATAAGGGAATACTACTGTAATAAATACCTCTTACATTAGTGGATAAGGGAGTACTACTGTAATAAATAGCCCTCTTACATTAGTGGATAAGGAGTACTACTGTAATAAATACCTAGGTATTCTTACATTAGTGGATAAGGGAATACTACTGTAATAAATACTTCTTACATTAGTGGATAAGGGAATACTACTGTAATAAATACCTCTTATATTAGTGGATAAAGGAATACTACTGTAATAAATACCTCTTACATTAGTGGATAAGGGAATACTACTGTAATAAATACCTCTTATATTAGTGGATAAAGGAATACTACTGTAATAAATACCTCTTACATTAGTGGATAAGGGAGTACTACTGTAATAAATACCTCTTACATTAGTGGATAAGGGAGTACTACTGTAATAAATACCTCTTACATTAGTGGATAAGGGAATACTACTGTAATAAATAGCCCTCTTATATTAGTGGATAAAGGAATACTACTGTAATAAATACCTCTTACATTAGTGGATAAGGGAGTACTACTGTAATAAATACCTCTTACATTAGTGGATAAGGAAATACTACTGTAATAAATACGCTCTTACATTAGTGGATAGGGGAATACTACTGTAATAAATACCTCTTATATTAGTGGATAAAGGAATACTACGGTAATAAATACCTCTTGACATTAGTGGATGGGAGTACTACTGCCAGTAATAAATACCTCTTACATTAGTGGAAAGGGAGATTACTACTGTAATAAATACATCTTACATTAGTGGATGAAGGGAATACTACTGTAATAAATACCTCTTACACCTGGTAGGAGCCACCAGGTAGGACGCAATCAGTTGATCCCTAGTGGATAACAGAATACTACTGTAATAAATACCTCTTACATTAGTGGATAAGGGAATACTACTGTAATAAATACCTCTTACATTAGTAGATAAGGAGTACTACTGTAATAAATACCTTTTATATTAGTGGATAGAGGGAGTACTACTGTAATAAATACCTCTTACATTAGTGGATAAGTTGAATACTACTGTAATAAATACCTCTTACATTAGTGGATAAGGGAATACTACTGTAATAAATACCTCTTACATTAGTGGATAGAGTTTTGGAATACTACTGTAATAAATACTCTTACATTAGTGGATAGCGGAATACTACTGTAATAAATACCTCTTACATTAGTGGAAAACGGAATACTACTGTAATAAATCCGGAAATGGTCTTACATTAGTGGATAGGGAATACTACTGTAATAAATATTTCTTACATTAGTGGATAGAGGGAATACTACTGTAATAAATACCTCTTATATTAGTGGATAAAGGAATACTACTGTAATAAATACATCTCTCAGGAGGGAGGAGAAGGTGGCAAAGAGCTTCCTACATTAGTGGATAAGGGAGTACTACTGTAATAAATACCTCTTACATTAGTGGAGGGAGTACTACTGTAATAAATACCTCTTACATTAGTGGATAAGGGAATACTACTGTAATAAATACCTCTTACATTAGTGCCCGGAATACTACTGTAATAAATACCTCTTACATTAGTGGAGGGGAGGAATACTACTGTAATAAATACCTCTTACATTAGTGGATGAGGAGGGAATACTAGGTAATAAAAGTTTACATTAGTGGATAACGGAATACTACTGTAATAAATACCTCTTACATTAGTGGATAAGGGAATACTACTGTAATAAATACCTCTTACATTAGTGGATAAGGGAATACTACTGTAATAAATACCTCTTACATTAGTGGATAGGGGGAATACTACTGTAATAAATACCTCTTACATTAGTGGAGACGTGGGGAGGAATACTACTGTAATAAATACCTCTTATATTAGTGGATAAAGGAATACTACTGTAATAAATACCTCTTACATTAGTGGATAAGGGAGTACTACTGTAATAAATACCTCTTACATTAGTGGATAAGGGAATACTACTGTAATAAATACCTCTTACATTAGTGGATAAGGGATTACTACTGTAATAAATACCTCTTACATTAGTGGATAAGGGAATACTACTGTAATAAATACCTCTTATATTAGTGGATAAAGGAATACTACTGTAATAAATACCTCTTACATTAGTGGATAAGGGAATACTACTGTAATAAATACCTCTTGACCTTTGAAATGTCACTGACTAGGCATGAAATGTCACACTGACTAGGCATGAAATGTCACACTGACTAAGCATGAAATGTCACTGACTAGGCATGAAATGTCACACTGACTAGGCATGAAATGTCACACTGACTAAGCATGAAATGTCACACTGACTAGGCATGAAATGTCACACTGACTAGGCATGAAATGTCACACTGACTAGGCATGAAATGTCACACTGACTAGGCATGAAATGTCACACTGACTAGGCATGAAATGTCACACTGACTAGGCATGAAATGTCACACTGACTAGGCATGAAATGTCACACTGACTAAGCATGAAATGTCACTGACTAGGCATGAAATGTCACACTGACTAGGCATGAAATGTCACACTGACTAAGCATGAAATGTCACACTGACTAGGCATGAAATGTCACACTGACTAGGCGTGAAATGTCAGACTGACTAGGCATGACATGTCACACTGACTAGGCATGAAATGTCACACTGACTAGGCATGAAATGTCACACTGACTAGGCATGAAATGTCACACTGACTAGGCATGAAACGTCACACTGACTAAACATGTAAGGAAGTCTCCATGTACAGCAAAATACCCAAATTCCAAAAGCTTTATTTCCAAATGTAGCAAATGTACAGGTTACTCAGGATCAGCGTTCTCGTCATCTCAGGTCTAGGCCATAATATCTCATCAGCGTCATCTCGTCTCAGGTCTAGGCCGTAATATCTCATCAGCGTTCTCGTTATCTCATCTCAGGTCTAGGCCATAATATCTCATCAGCGATCTCGTCATCTCGTCTCAGGTCTAGGCCATAATATCTCATCAGCGTCATCTCGTCTCAGGTCTAGGCCATAATATCTCATCAGCGTTCTCGTTATCTCAGGTCTAGGCCATAATATCTCATCAGCGTTCTCGTTTTCTCAGGTCTAGGCCATAATATCTCATCAGCGTTCTCGTCATCTCAGGTCTAGGCCATAATATCTCATCAGCGATCTCGTTATCTCAGGTCTAGGCCATAATATCTCATCAGCGTTCTCGTTATCTCAGGTCTAGGCCATAATATCTCATCAGCGTTCTCGTTATCTCATCTCAGGTCTAGGCCATAATATCTCATCAGCGTTCTCGTTATCTCAGGTCTAGGCCATAATATTTCATCAGCGTTCTCGTTATCTCATCTCAGGTCTAGGCCATAATATCTCATCAGCGTTCTCGTCATCTCAGGTCTAGGCCATAATATCTCATCAGCGTTCTCGTTATCTCAGGTCTAGGCCATAATATCTCATCAGCGTTCTCGTCATCTCAGGTCTAGGCCATAATATCTCATCAGCGTCATCTCGTCTCAGGTCTAGGCCATAATATCTCATCAGCGTTCTCGTCATCTCAGGTCTAGGCCATAATATCTCATCAGCGTTCTCGTTATCTCATCTCAGGTCTAGGCAATAATATCTCATCAGCGTTCTCGTTATCTCATCTCAGGTCTAGGCCATAATATCTCATCAGCGTTCTCGTTATCTCAGGTCTAGGTCATAATATCTCATCAGCGTTCTCGTTATCTCAGGTCTAGGCCATAATATCTCATCAGCGTTCTCGTTATCTCAGGTCTAAGCCATAATATCTCATCAGCGTTCTCGTTATCTCAGGTCTAGGTCATAATATCTCATCAGCGTTCTCGTTATCTCAGGTCTAGGCCATAATATCTCATCAGCGTTCTCGTTATCTCAGGTCTAGGCCATAATATCTCATCAGCGTTCTCGTTATCTCAGGTCTAGGTCATAATATCTCATCAGCGTCATCTCGTCTCAGGTCTAGGCCATAATATCTCATCAGCGTTCTCGTTATCTCAGGTCTAGGCCATAATATCTCATCAGCGTCATCTCGTCTCAGGTCTAGGCCATAATATCTCATCAGCGTTCTCGTCATCTCAGGTCTAGGCCATAATATCTCATCAGCGTCATCTCGTCTCAGGTCTAGGTCATAATATCTCATCAGCGTTCTCGTTATCTCAGGTCTAGGTCATAATATCTCATCAGCGTTCTCGTTATCTCATCTCAGGTCTAGGCCATAATATCTCATCAGCGTTCTCGTTATCTCAGGTCTAGGCCATAATATCTCATCAGCGTTCTCGTTATCTCGTCTCAGGTCTAGGCCATAATATCTCATCAGCGTTCTCGTTATCTCAGGTCTAGGTCATAATATCTCATCAGCGTTCTCGTCATCTCAGGTCTAGGCCATAATATCTCATCAGCGTTCTCGTTATCTCAGGTCTAGGCCATAATATCTCATCAGCGTTCTCGTTATCTCAGGTCTAGGCCATAATATCTCATCAGCGTTCTCGTTATCTCAGGTCTAGGCCATAATATCTCATCAGCGTTCTCGTTATCTCAGGTCTAGGCCATAATATCTCATCAGCATTCTCGTTATCTCAGGTCTTGGCCATAATATCTCATCAGCGTTCTCGTCATCTCATCTCAGGTCTAGGTCATAATATCTCATCAGCGTTCTCGTTATCTCAGGTCTAGGTCATAATATCTCATCAGCGTTCTCGTTATCTCAGGTCTAGGTCATAATATCTCATCAGCGTTCTCGTTATCTCATCTCAGGTCTAGGCCATAATATCTCATCAGCGTTCTCGTTATCTCAGGTCTAGGCCATAATATCTCATCAGCGTTCTCGTTATCTCGACTCAGGTCTAGGCCATAATATCTCATCAGCGTTCTCGTTATCTCAGGTCTACGTCATAATATCTCATCAGCGTTTCGTCATCTCAGGTCTAGGCCATAATATCTCATCAGCGTTCTCGTCATCTCAGGTCTAGGCCATAATATCTCATCAGCGTTCTCGTTATCTCAGGTCTAGGCCATAATATCTCATCAGCGTTCTCGTTATCTCAGGTCTAGGCCATAATATCTCATCAGCGTTCTCGTTATCTCAGGTCTAGGCCATAATATCTCATCAGCGTTCTCGTTATCTCAGGTCTAGGCCATAATATCTCATCAGCGTTCTCGTTATCTCAGGTCTTGGCCATAATATCTCATCAGCGTTTCGTCATCTCATCTCAGGTCTAGGTCATAATATCTCATCAGCGTTTCGTTATCTCAGGTCTAGGTCATAATATCTCATCAGCGTTCTCGTTATCTCAGGTCTAGGTCATAATATCTCATCAGCGTTCTCGTTATCTCAGGTCTAGATCATAATATCTCATCAGCGTTCTCGTTATCTCATCTCAGGTCTAGGTCATAATATCTCATTGGCGTTCTCGTCATCTCAGGTCTAGACCATAATATCTCATCAGCGTTCTCGTTATCTCAGGTCTAGGCCATAATATCTCATCAGCGTTCTCGTTATCTCAGGTCTAGGTCATAATATCTCATCAGCGTTCTCGTTATCTCAGGTCTAGGCCATAATATCTCATCAGCGTTCTCGTCATCTCAGGTCTAGGCCATAATATCTCATCAGCGTTCTCGTCATCTCAGGTCTAGGTCATAATATCTCATCAGCGTTCTCGTTATCTCAGGTCTAGGCCATAATATCTCATCAGCGTTCTCGTTATCTCAGGTCTAGGCCATAATATCTCATCAGCGTTTCGTTATCTCAGGTCTAGGCCATAATATCTCATCAGCGTTCTCGTTATCTCAGGTCTAGGTCATAATATCTCATTGGCGTTCTCGTCATCTAAGGTCTAGGCCATAATATCTCATCAGCTTTCTCGTTATCTCAGGTCTAGGCCATAATATCTCATCAGTGTTCTCGTCATCTCAGGTCTAGGCCATAATATCTCATCAGCGTTCTCGTTATCTCAGATCTAGGTCATAATATCTCATCAGCGTTCTCGTTATCTCAGATCTAGGCCATAATATCTCATCAGCGTTCTCGTTATCTCAGGTCTAGGCCATAATATCTCATCAGCGTTATCGTTATCTCAGGTCTAGGCCATAATATCTCATCAGCGTTCTCGTTATCTCAAATCAAATCAAATCAAATCAAATTTATTTATATAGCCCTTCGTACATCAGCTGATATCTCAAAGTGCTGTACAGAAACCCAGCCTAAAACCCCAAACAGCAAACAATGCAGGTGTAAAAGCACGGTGGCTAGGAAAACTCCCTAGAAAGGCCAAAACCTAGGAAGAAACCTAGAGAGGAACCGGGCTATGTGGGGTGGCCAGTCCTCTTCTGGCTGTGCCGGGTAGAGATTATAACAGAACATGACCAAGATGTTCAAATGTTCATAAATGACCAGCATGGTCGAATAATAATAAGGCAGAACAGTTGAAACTGGAGCAGCAGCACAGTCAGGTGGACTGGGGACAGCAAGGAGCCTTCATGTCAGGTAGTCCTGGGGCACGGTCCTAGGGCTCAGGTCAGTTGAAACTGGAGCAGGAGCATGGCCAGGTGGACTGGGGACAGCAAGGAGTCCTCATGTCAGGTAGTCCTGGGACATGGTCCTAGGGCTCAGGTCCTCCGAGAGAGAGAAAGAAAGAGAGAAGGAGAGAATTAGAGAACGCACACTTAGATTCACACAGGACACCGAATAGGACAGGAGAAGTACTCCAGATATAACAAACTGACCCTAGCCCCCCGACACAAACTACTGCAGCATAAATACTGGAGGCTGAGACAGGAGGGGTCAGGAGACACTGTGGCCCCATCCGAGGACACCCCGGACAGGGCCAAACAGGAAGGATATAACCCCACCCACTTTGCCAAAGCACATCCCCCACACCACTAGAGGGATATCTTCAACCACCAACTTACCATCCTGAGACAAGGCCGAGTATAGCCCACAAAGATCTCCGCCACGGTACAACCCAAGGGGGGCAACCCAGACAGGCCGACCACAACAGTGAATCAACCCACCCAGGTGACGCACCCCCAGGGACGGCACGAGAGAGCCCCAGCAAGCCAGTGACTCAGCCCCGTAACAGGGTTAGAGGCAGAGAATCCCAGTGGAAAGAGGGGAACCGGCCAGGCAGAGACAGCAAGGGCGGTTCGTTGCTCCAGAGCCTTTCCGTTCACCTTCCCACTCCTGGGCCAGACTACACTCAATCATATGACCCACTGAAGAGATGAGTCTTCAGTAAAGACTTAAAGGTTGAGACCGAGTTTGCGTCTCTGACATGGGTAGGCAGACCGTTCCATAAAAATGGAGCTCTATAGGAGAAAGCCCTGCCTCCAGCTGTTTGCTTAGAAATTCTAGGGACAATTAGGAGGCCTGCGTCTTGTGACCGTAGCGTACGTGTAGGTATGTACGGCAGGACCAAATCAGAGAGGTAGGTAGGAGCAAGCCCATGTAATGCTTTGTAGGTTAGCAGTAAAACCTTGAAATCAGCCCTTGCTTTGACAGGAAGCCAGTGTAGAGAGGCTAGCACTGGAGTAATATGATCAAATTTTTGGTTCTAGTCAGGATTCTAGCAGCCGTATTTAGCACTAACTGAAGTTTATTTAGTGCTTTATCCGGGTAGCCGGAAAATAGAGCATTGCAGTAGTCTAACCTAGAAGTGACAAAAGCATGGATTAATTTTTCTGCATCATTTTTGGACAGAAAGTTTCTGATTTTTGCAATGTTACGTAGATGGAAAAAAGCTGTCCTCGAAATGGTCTTGATATGTTCTTCAAAAGAGAGATATCTCAGGTCTAGGCCATAATATCTCATCAGCGTTCTTGTTATCTCATCTCAGGTCTAGGTCATAATATCTCATCAGCGTTCTCGTTATCTCAGGTCTAGGTCATAATATCTCATCAGCGTCATCTCGTCTCAGGTCTAGGCCATAATATCTCATCAGCGTTCTCGTTATCTCAGGTCTAGGCCATAATATCTCATCAGCGTTCTCGTTATCTCAGATCTAGGTCATAATATCTCATCAGCGTTTCGTTATCTCAGATCTAGGCCATAATATCTCATCAGCGTTCTCGTTATCTCAGGTCTAGGCCATAATATCTCATCAGCGTTATCGTTATCTCAGGTCTAGGCCATAATATCTCATCAGCGTTCTCGTTATCTCAGGTCTAGGCCATAATATCTCATCAGCGTTCTTGTTATCTCATCTCAGGTCTAGGTCATAATATCTCATCAGCGTTCTCGTTATCTCAGGTCTAGGTCATAATATCTCATCAGCGTCATCTCGTCTCAGGTCTAGGCCATAATATCTCATCAGCGTTCTCGTTATCTCAGGTCTAGGCCATAATATCTCATCAGCGTTCTCGTTATCTCAGGTCTAGGCCATAATATCTCATCAGCGTTCTCGTTATCTCAGGTCTAGGCCATAATATCTCATCAGCGTTCTCGTTATCTCAGGTCTAGGTCATAATATCTCATCAGCGTCATCTCGTCTCAGGTCTAGGCCATAATATCTCATCAGCGTTCTCGTTATCTCAGGTCTAGGCCATAATATCTCATCAGCGTCATCTCGTCTCAGGTCTAGGCCGTAATATCTCATCAGCGTTCTCGTTATCTCATCTCAGGTCTAGGCCATAATATCTCATCAGCGTTCTCGTCATCTCAGGTCTAGGCCATAATATCTCATCAGCGTTCTCGTTATCTCAGGTCTAGGCCATAATATCTCATCAGCGTTCTCGTTATCTCATCTCAGGTCTAGGCCATAATATCTCATCAGCGTTCTCGTTATCTCATCTCAGATCTAGGCCATAATATTTCATCAGCGTTCTCGTTATCTCATCTCAGATCTAGGCCATAATATCTCATCAGTGTTCTCGTTATCTCATCTCAGGTCTAGGTCAGGTCATAATATCTCATCAGCGTTCTCGTCATCTCAGGTCTAGGCCATAATATCTCATCAGCGTTCTCGTCATCCCAGGTCTAGGCCATAATATCTCATCAGCGATCTCGTCATCTCAGGTCTAGGTCATAATATCTCATCAGCGTTCTCGTTATCTCAGGTCTAGGCCATAATATCTCATCAGCGTTCTCGTTATCTCAGGTCTAGGCCATAATATCTCATCAGCGTTCTCGTTATCTCAGGTCTAGGCCATAATATCTCATCAGCGTTCTCGTTATCTCAGGTCTAGGTCATAATATCTCATTGGCGTTCTCGTCATCTAAGGTCTAGGCCATAATATCTCATCAGCTTTCTCGTTATCTCAGGTCTAGGCCATAATATCTCATCAGTGTTCTCGTCATCTCAGGTCTAGGCCATAATATCTCATCAGCGTTCTCGTCATCTCAGGTCTAGGTCATAATATCTCATCAGCGTTCTCGTTATCTCAGGTCTAGGCCATAATATCTCATCAGCGTTTCGTTATCTCAGGTCTAAGTCATAATATCTCATCAGCGTTCTCGTTATCTCATCTCAGATCTAGGCCATAATATTTCATCAGCGTTCTCGTTATCTCATCTCAGATCTAGGCCATAATATCTCATCAGCGTTCTCGTTATCTCATCTCAGATCTAGGCCATAATATTTCATCAGCGTTCTCGTTATCTCAGGTCTAGGCCATAATATCTCATCAGCGTTCTCGTTATCTCAGGTCTTGGCCATAATATCTCATCAGCGTTCTCGTCATCTCATCTCAGGTCTAGGTCATAATATCTCATCAGCGTTCTCGTTATCTCAGGTCTAGGTCATAATATCTCATCAGCGTTCTCGTTATCTCAGGTCTAGGTCATAATATCTCATCAGCGTTCTCGTCATCTCAGGTCTAGACCATAATATCTCATCAGCGTTCTCGTTATCTCAGGTCTAGGCCATAATATCTCATCAGCGTTCTCGTTATCTCAGGTCTAGGTCATAATATCTCATCAGCGTTCTCGTTATCTCAGGTCTAGGCCATAATATCTCATCAGCGTTCTCGTCATCTCAGGTCTAGGCCATAATATCTCATCAGCGTTCTCGTCATCTCAGGTCTAGGTCATAATATCTCATCAGCGTTCTCGTTATCTCAGGTCTAGGTCATAATATCTCATCAGCGTTCTCGTCATCCCAGGTCTAGGTCATAATATCTCATCAGCGTTCTCGTCATCTCAGGTCTAGGTCATAATATCTCATCAGCGTTCTTGTTATCTCAGGTCTAGGCCATAATATTTCATCAGCGTTCTCGTTATCTCATCTCAGGTCTAGGCCATAATATCTCATCAGCGTTCTCGTTATCTCAGGTCTAGGCCATAATATCTCATCAGCGTTCTCGTTATCTCAGGTCTAGGCCATAATATCTCATCAGCGTTCTCGTTATCTCATCTCAGGTCTAGGTCATAATATCCCATCAGCGTTCTCGTTATCTCAGATCTAGGCCATAATATCTCATCAGCGTTCTCGTTATCTCATCTCAGGTCTAGGCCATAATATCTCATCAGCGTTCTCGTTATCTCATCTGAGGTCTAGGCCATAATATCTCATCAGCGTTCTCGTTATCTCAGGTCTAGGCCATAATATCTCATCAGCGTTCTCGTTATCTCAGATCTAGGTCATAATATCTCATCAGCGTTCTCGTTATCTCAGATCTAGGCCATAATATCTCATCAGCGTTCTCGTTATCTCAGGTCTAGGCCATAATATCTCATCAGCGTTATCGTTATCTCAGGTCTAGGCCATAATATCTCATCAGCGTTCTCGTTATCTCAGGTCTAGGCCATAATATCTCATCAGCGTTCTTGTTATCTCATCTCAGGTCTAGGTCATAATATCTCATCAGCGTTCTCGTTATCTCAGGTCTAGGTCATAATATCTCATCAGCGTCATCTCGTCTCAGGTCTAGGCCATAATATCTCATCAGCGTTCTCGTTATCTCAGGTCTAGGCCATAATATCTCATCAGCGTTCTCGTTATCTCAGGTCTAGGCCATAATATCTCATCAGCGTTCTCGTTATCTCAGGTCTAGGCCATAATATCTCATCAGCGTTCTCGTTATCTCAGGTCTAGGTCATAATATCTCATCAGCGTCATCTCGTCTCAGGTCTAGGCCATAATATCTCCTCAGCGTTCTCGTTATCTCAGGTCTAGGCCATAATATCTCATCAGCGTCATCTCGTCTCAGGTCTAGGCCATAATATCTCATCAGCGTTCTCGTTATCTCATCTCAGATCTAGGTCATAATATCTCATCAGCGTTCTCGTCATCTCAGGTCTAGGCCATAATATCTCATCAGCGTTCTCGTTATCTCAGGTCTAGGCCATAATATCTCATCAGCGTTCTCGTTATCTCATCTCAGGTCTAGGCCATAATATCTCATCATCAGCGTTCTCGTTATCTCATCTCAGATCTAGGCCATAATATTTCATCAGCGTTCTCGTTATCTCATCTCAGATCTAGGCCATAATATCTCATCAGTGTTCTCGTTATCTCATCTCAGGTCTAGGTCAGGTCATAATATCTCATCAGCGTTCTCGTCATCTCAGGTCTAGGCCATAATATCTCATCAGCGTTCTCGTCATCCCAGGTCTAGGCCATAATATCTCATCAGCGATCTCGTCATCTCAGGTCTAGGTCATAATATCTCATCAGCGTTCTCGTTATCTCAGGTCTAGGCCATAATATCTCATCAGCGTTCTCGTTATCTCAGGTCTAGGCCATAATATCTCATCAGCGTTCTCGTTATCTCAGGTCTAGGCCATAATATCTCATCAGCGTTCTCGTTATCTCAGGTCTAGGTCATAATATCTCATTGGCGTTCTCGTCATCTAAGGTCTAGGCCATAATATCTCATCAGCTTTCTCGTTATCTCAGGTCTAGGCCATAATATCTCATCAGTGTTCTCGTCATCTCAGGTCTAGGCCATAATATCTCATCAGCGTTCTCGTCATCTCAGGTCTAGGTCATAATATCTCATCAGCGTTCTCGTTATCTCAGGTCTAGGCCATAATATCTCATCAGCGTTCTCGTTATCTCAGGTCTAAGTCATAATATCTCATCAGCGTTCTCGTTATCTCATCTCAGATCTAGGCCATAATATTTCATCAGCGTTCTCGTTATCTCATCTCAGATCTAGGCCATAATATCTCATCAGCGTTCTCGTTATCTCATCTCAGATCTAGGCCATAATATTTCATCAGCGTTCTCGTTATCTCATCTCAGATCTAGGCCATAATATCTCATCAGCGTTCTCGTCGTCTCAGGTCTAGGCCATAATATTTCATCAGCGTTCTCGTTATCTCATCTCAGATCTAGGCCATAATATCTCATCAGCGTTCTCGTCGTCTCAGGTCTAGGCCATAATATTTCATCAGCGTTCTCGTTATCTCAGGTCTAGGCCATAATATCTCATCAGCGTTCTCGTTATCTCAGGTCTAGGCCATAATATCTCATCAGCGTTCTCGTTATCTCAGGTCTAGGCCATAATATCTCATCAGCGTTCTCGTTATCTCAGGTCTAGGCCATAATATCTCATCAGTGTTCTCGTTATCTCATCTCAGGTCTAGGCCATAATATCTCATCAGCGTTCTCGTCATCTCAGGTCTAGGCCATAATATCTCATCAGCGTTCTCGTTATCTCATCTCAGGTCTAGGCCATAATATCTCATCAGCGTTCTCGTTATCTCAGGTCTAGGCCATAATATCTCATCAGCGTTCTCGTTATCTCAGGTCTAGGCCATAATATCTCATCAGCGTTCTCGTTATCTCATCTCAGGTCTAGGTCATAATATCTCATCAGCGTCATCTCGTCTCAGGTCTAGGCCATAATATCTCATCAGCGTTCTCGTCATCCCAGGTCTAGGCCATAATATCTCATCAGCGTCATCTCGTCTCAGGTCTAGACCATAATATCTCATCAGCGTTCTCGTTATCTCAGGTCTAGGCCATAATATCTCATCAGCGTTCTCGTCATCTCAGGTCTAGGCCATAATATCTCATCAGTGTTCTCGTCATCTCAGGTCTAGGCCATAATATCTCATCAGCGTTCTCGTCATCTCAGGTCTAGGTCATAATATCTCATCAGCGTTCTCGTTATCTCAGGTCTAGGCCATAATATCTCATCAGCGTTCTCGTTATCTCAGGTCTAAGTCATAATATCTCATCAGCGTTCTCGTTATCTCATCTCAGATCTAGGCCATAATATTTCATCAGCGTTCTCGTTATCTCATCTCAGATCTAGGCCATAATATCTCATCAGCGTTCTCGTTATCTCATCTCAGATCTAGGCCATAATATTTCATCAGCGTTCTCGTTATCTCATCTCAGATCTAGGCCATAATATCTCATCAGCGTTCTCGTCGTCTCAGGTCTAGGCCATAATATTTCATCAGCGTTCTCGTTATCTCATCTCAGATCTAGGCCATAATATCTCATCAGCGTTCTCGTCGTCTCAGGTCTAGGCCATAATATTTCATCAGCGTTCTCGTTATCTCAGGTCTAGGCCATAATATCTCATCAGCGTTCTCGTTATCTCAGGTCTAGGCCATAATATCTCATCAGCGTTCTCGTTATCTCAGGTCTAGGCCATAATATCTCATCAGCGTTCTCGTTATCTCAGGTCTAGGCCATAATATCTCATCAGTGTTCTCGTTATCTCATCTCAGGTCTAGGCCATAATATCTCATCAGCGTTCTCGTCATCTCAGGTCTAGGCCATAATATCTCATCAGCATTCTCGTTATCTCATCTCAGGTCTAGGCCATAATATCTCATCAGCGTTCTCGTTATCTCAGGTCTAGGCCATAATATCTCATCAGCGTTCTCGTTATCTCAGGTCTAGGCCATAATATCTCATCAGCGTTCTCGTTATCTCATCTCAGGTCTAGGTCATAATATCTCATCAGCGTCATCTCGTCTCAGGTCTAGGCCATAATATCTCATCAGCGTTCTCGTCATCCCAGGTCTAGGCCATAATATCTCATCAGCGTCATCTCGTCTCAGGTCTAGACCATAATATCTCATCAGCGTTCTCGTTATCTCAGGTCTAGGCCATAATATCTCATCAGCGTTCTCGTCATCTCAGGTCTAGGCCATAATATCTCATCAGCGTTCTCGTCATCTCAGGTCTAGGCCATAATATCTCATCAGCGTTCTCGTTATCTCAGGTCTAGGCCATAATATCTCATCAGCGTTCTCGTTATCTCAGGTCTAGGCCATAATATCTCATCAGCGTTCTCGTTATCTCAGGTCTAGGCCATAATATCTCATCAGCGTTCTCGTTATCTCATCTCAGGTCTAGGCCATAATATCTCATCAGCGTTCTCGTTATCTCAGGTCTAGGTCATAATATCTCATCAGCGTTCTCGTCATCTCAGGTCTAGGCCATAATATCTCATCAGCGTTCTCGTTATCTCAGGTCTAGGCCATAATATCTCATCAGCGTTCTCGTTATCTCAGGTCTAGGCCATAATATCTCATCAGCGTTCTCGTTATCTCAGGTCTAGGCCATAATATCTCATCAGCGTTCTCGTCATCTCATCTCAGGTCTAGGTCATAATATCTCATCAGCGTTCTCGTTATCTCATCTCAGATCTAGGCCATAATATCTCATCAGCGTTCTCGTTATCTCATCTCAGATCTAGGCCATAATATTTCATCAGCGTTCTCGTTATCTCATCTGAGGTCTAGGTCATAATATCTCATCAGCGTTCTCGTTATCTCAGGTCTAGGCCATAATATCTCATCAGCGTTCTCGTTATCTCAGGTCTAGGCCATAATATCTCATCAGCGTTCTCGTCATCTCATCTCAGGTCTAGGTCATAATATCTCATCAGCGTTCTCGTTATCTCATCTCAGATCTAGGCCATAATATCTCATCAGCGTTCTCGTTATCTCATCTCAGATCTAGGCCATAATATTTCATCAGCGTTCTCGTTATCTCATCTGAGGTCTAGGTCATAATATCTCATCAGCGTTCTCGTTATCTTAGGTCTAGGCCGTAATATTTCATCAGCGTTCTCGTTATCTCATCTCAGATCTAGGCCATAATATCTCATCAGCGTTCTCGTCGTCTCAGGTCTAGGCCATAATATTTCATCAGCGTTCTCGTTATCTCAGGTCTAGGCCATAATATCTCATCAGCGTTCTCGTTATCTCAGGTCTAGGCCATAATATCTCATCAGCGTTCTCGTCATCTCAGGTCTAGGCCATAATATCTCATCAGCGTTCTCGTTATCTCATCTCAGGTCTAGGCCATAATATCTCATCAGCGTTCTCGTTATCTGAGGTCTAGGCCATAATATCTCATCAGCGTTCTCGTTATCTCATCTCAGGTCTAGGTCATAATATCTCATCAGCGTCATCTCGTCTCAGGTCTAGGCCATAATATCTCATCAGCGTTCTCGTCATCCCAGGTCTAGGCCATAATATCTCATCAGCGTTCTCGTCATCTCAGGTCTAGACCATAATATCTCATCAGCGTTCTCGTTATCTCAGGTCTAGGCCATAATATCTCATCAGCGTTCTCGTCATCTCAGGTCTAGGCCATAATATCTCATCAGCGTTCTCGTTATCTCAGGTCTAGGCCATAATATCTCATCAGCGTCATCTCGTCTCAGGTCTAGGTCATAATATCTCATCAGCGTTCTCGTTATCTCAGGTCTAGGCCATAATATCTCATCAGCGTTCTCGTTATCTCAGGTCTAGGCCATAATATCTCATCAGCGTTCTCGTTATCTCAGGTCTAGGCCATAATATCTCATCAGCGTTCTCGTTATCTCATCTCAGGTCTAGGCCATAATATCTCATCAGCGTTCTCGTTATCTCAGGTCTAGGTCATAATATCTCATCAGCGTTCTCGTCATCTCAGGTCTAGGCCATAATATCTCATCAGCGTTCTCGTTATCTCAGGTCTAGGCCATAATATCTCATCAGCGTTCTCGTTATCTCAGGTCTAGGCCATAATATCTCTTCAGCGTTCTCGTTATCTCATCTGAGGTCTAGGCCATAATATCTCATCAGCGTTCTCGTTATCTCAGGTCTAGGCCATAATATCTCATCAGCGTTCTCGTTATCTCAGGTCTAGGCCATAATATCTCATCAGCGTTCTCGTTATCTCAGGTCTAGGCCATAATATCTCTTCAGCGTTCTCGTTATCTCATCTGAGGTCTAGGCCATAATATCTCATCAGCGTTCTCGTTATCTCAGGTCTAGGCCATAATATCTCATCAGCGTTCTCGTTATCTCAGGTCTAGGTCATAATATCTCATCAGCGTCATCTCGCCTCAGGTCTAGGCCATAATATCTCATCAGCGTTCTCGTTATCTCAGGTCTAGGCCATAATATCTCATCAGCGTCATCTCGTCTCAGGTCTAGGCCATAATATCTCATCAGCGTTCTCGTTATCTCAGGTCTAGGCCATAATATCTCATCAGCGTTCTCGTTATCTCAGGTCTTGGCCATAATATCTCATCAGCGTTCTCGTTATCTCAGGTCTAGGCCATAATATCTCATCAGCGTTCTCGTTATCTCAGGTCTAGGCCATAATATCTCATCAGCGTTCTCGTTATCTCATCTCAGGTCTAGGCCATAATATCTCATCAGCGTTCTCGTTATCTCAGGTCTAGGTCATAATATCTCATCAGCGTTCTCGTCATCTCAGGTCTAGGCCATAATATCTCATCAGCGTTCTCGTTATCTCAGGTCTAGGCCATAATATCTCATCAGCGTTCTCGTTATCTCAGGTCTAGGCCATAATATCTCTTCAGCGTTCTCGTTATCTCATCTGAGGTCTAGGCCATAATATCTCATCAGCGTTCTCGTTATCTCAGGTCTAGGCCATAATATCTCATCAGCGTTCTCGTTATCTCAGGTCTAGGCCATAATATCTCATCAGCGTTCTCGTTATCTCAGGTCTAGGCCATAATATCTCTTCAGCGTTCTCGTTATCTCATCTGAGGTCTAGGCCATAATATCTCATCAGCGTTCTCGTTATCTCAGGTCTAGGTCATAATATCTCATCAGCGTCATCTCGCCTCAGGTCTAGGCCATAATATCTCATCAGCGTTCTCGTTATCTCAGGTCTAGGCCATAATATCTCATCAGCGTCATCTCGTCTCAGGTCTAGGCCATAATATCTCATCAGCGTTCTCGTTATCTCAGGTCTAGGCCATAATATCTCATCAGCGTTCTCGTTATCTCAGGTCTAGGTCATAATATCTCATCAGCGTTCTCGTTATCTCATCTCAGATCTAGGTCATAATATCTCATCAGCGTTTCGTTATCTCAGGTCTAGGCCGTAATATTTCATCAGCGTTCTCGTTATCTCATCTCAGATCTAGGCCATAATATCTCATCAGCGTTCTCGTTATCTCATCTCAGGTCTAGGCCATAATATTTCATCAGCGTTCTCGTTATCTCAGGTCTAGGCCATAATATTTCATCAGCGTTCTCGTTATCTCATCTCAGATCTAGGTCATAATATCTCATCAGCGTTCTCGTCATCTCAGGTCTAGGCCATAATATCTCATCAGCGTTCTCGTTATCTCAGGTCTAGGCCATAATATCTCATCAGCGTTCTCGTTATCTCATCTCAGGTCTAGGCCATAATATCTCATCAGCGTTCTCGTTATCTCATCTCAGATCTAGGCCATAATATTTCATCAGCGTTCTCGTTATCTCATCTCAGATCTAGGCCATAATATCTCATCAGCGTTCTCGTCGTCTCAGGTCTAGGCCATAATATTTCATCAGCGTTCTCGTTATCTCATCTCAGATCTAGGTCATAATATCTCATCAGCGTTCTCGTCATCTCAGGTCTAGGCCATAATATCTCATCAGCGTTCTCGTTATCTCATCTCAGGTCTAGGTCATAATATCTCATCAGCGTTCTCGTTATCTCAGGTCTAGGCCATAATATCTCATCAGCGTTCTCGTTATCTCAGGTCTAGGCCATAATATCTCATCAGTGTTCTCGTTATCTCATCTCAGGTCTAGGTCAGGTCATAATATCTCATCAGCGTTCTCGTCATCTCAGGTCTAGGCCATAATATCTCATCAGCGTTCTCGTCATCCCAGGTCTAGGCCATAATATCTCATCAGCGATCTCGTCATCTCAGGTCTAGGTCATAATATCTCATCAGCGTTCTCGTTATCTCAGGTCTAGGCCATAATATCTCATCAGCGTTCTCGTTATCTCAGGTCTAGGCCATAATATCTCATCAGCGTTCACGTTATCTCAGGTCTAGGTCATAATATCTCATCAGCGTTCTCGTCATCTCAGGTCTAGGTCATAATATCTCATCAGCGTTCTCGTTATCTCAGGTCTAGGCCATAATATCTCATCAGCGTTCTCGTTATCTCAGGTCTAGGCCATAATATCTCATCAGCGTTCTCGTTATCTCAGGTCTAGGCCATAATATCTCTTCAGCGTTCTCGTTATCTCATCTGAGGTCTAGGCCATAATATCTCATCAGCGTTCTCGTTATCTCAGGTCTAGGTCATAATATCTCATCAGCGTCATCTCGCCTCAGGTCTAGGCCATAATATCTCATCAGCGTTCTCGTTATCTCAGGTCTAGGCCATAATATCTCATCAGCGTCATCTCGTCTCAGGTCTAGGCCATAATATCTCATCAGCGTTCTCGTTATCTCAGGTCTAGGCCATAATATCTCATCAGCGTTCTCGTTATCTCAGGTCTAGGTCATAATATCTCATCAGCGTTCTCGTTATCTCATCTCAGATCTAGGTCATAATATCTCATCAGCGTTCTCGTTATCTCAGGTCTAGGCCGTAATATTTCATCAGCGTTCTCGTTATCTCATCTCAGATCTAGGCCATAATATCTCATCAGCGTTCTCGTTATCTCATCTCAGGTCTAGGCCATAATATTTCATCAGCGTTCTCGTTATCTCAGGTCTAGGCCATAATATTTCATCAGCGTTCTCGTTATCTCATCTCAGATCTAGGTCATAATATCTCATCAGCGTTCTCGTCATCTCAGGTCTAGGCCATAATATCTCATCAGCGTTCTCGTTATCTCAGGTCTAGGCCATAATATCTCATCAGCGTTCTCGTTATCTCAGGTCTAGGCCATAATATCTCATCAGCGTTCACGTTATCTCAGGTCTAGGTCATAATATCTCATCAGCGTTCTCGTCATCTCAGGTCTAGGTCATAATATCTCATCAGCGTTCTCGTTATCTCAGGTCTAGGCCATAATATCTCATCAGCGTTCTCGTTATCTCAGGTCTAGGCCATAATATCTCATCAGCGTTCTCGTTATCTCAGGTCTAGGCCATAATATCTCTTCAGCGTTCTCGTTATCTCATCTGAGGTCTAGGCCATAATATCTCATCAGCGTTCTCGTTATCTCAGGTCTAGGTCATAATATCTCATCAGCGTCATCTCGCCTCAGGTCTAGGCCATAATATCTCATCAGCGTTCTCGTTATCTCAGGTCTAGGCCATAATATCTCATCAGCGTCATCTCGTCTCAGGTCTAGGCCATAATATCTCATCAGCGTTCTCGTTATCTCAGGTCTAGGCCATAATATCTCATCAGCGTTCTCGTTATCTCAGGTCTAGGTCATAATATCTCATCAGCGTTCTCGTTATCTCATCTCAGATCTAGGTCATAATATCTCATCAGCGTTCTCGTTATCTCAGGTCTAGGCCGTAATATTTCATCAGCGTTCTCGTTATCTCATCTCAGATCTAGGCCATAATATCTCATCAGCGTTCTCGTTATCTCATCTCAGGTCTAGGCCATAATATTTCATCAGCGTTCTCGTTATCTCAGGTCTAGGCCATAATATTTCATCAGCGTTCTCGTTATCTCATCTCAGATCTAGGTCATAATATCTCATCAGCGTTCTCGTCATCTCAGGTCTAGGCCATAATATCTCATCAGCGTTCTCGTTATCTCAGGTCTAGGCCATAATATCTCATCAGCGTTCTCGTTATCTCATCTCAGGTCTAGGCCATAATATCTCATCAGCGTTCTCGTTATCTCATCTCAGATCTAGGCCATAATATTTCATCAGCGTTCTCGTTATCTCATCTCAGATCTAGGCCATAATATCTCATCAGCGTTCTCGTCGTCTCAGGTCTAGGCCATAATATTTCATCAGCGTTCTCGTTATCTCATCTCAGATCTAGGTCATAATATCTCATCAGCGTTCTCGTCATCTCAGGTCTAGGCCATAATATCTCATCAGCGTTCTCGTTATCTCATCTCAGGTCTAGGTCATAATATCTCATCAGCGTTCTCGTTATCTCAGGTCTAGGCCATAATATCTCATCAGCGTTCTCGTTATCTCAGGTCTAGGCCATAATATCTCATCAGTGTTCTCGTTATCTCATCTCAGGTCTAGGTCAGGTTATAATATCTCATCAGCGTTCTCGTCATCCCAGGTCTAGGCCATAATATCTCATCAGCGATCTCGTCATCTCAGGTCTAGACCATAATATCTCATCAGCGTTCTCGTTATCTCAGGTCTAGGCCATAATATCTCATCAGCGTTCTCGTCATCTCAGGTCTAGGCCATAATATCTCATCAGCGTTCTCGTTATCTCAGGTCTAGGCCATAATATCTCATCAGCGTCATCTCGTCTCAGGTCTAGGTCATAATATCTCATCAGCGTTCTCGTTATCTCAGGTCTAGGCCATAATATCTCATCAGCGTTCTCGTTATCTCAGGTCTAGGCCATAATATCTCATCAGCGTTCTCGTTATCTCAGGTCTAGGCCATAATATCTCATCAGCGTTCTCGTTATCTCATCTCAGGTCTAGGCCATAATATCTCATCAGCGTTCTCGTTATCTCAGGTCTAGGTCATAATATCTCATCAGCGTTCTCGTCATCTCAGGTCTAGGCCATAATATCTCATCAGCGTTCTCGTTATCTCAGGTCTAGGCCATAATATCTCATCAGCGTTCTCGTTATCTCAGGTCTAGGCCATAATATCTCTTCAGCGTTCTCGTTATCTCATCTGAGGTCTAGGCCATAATATCTCATCAGCGTTCTCGTTATCTCAGGTCTAGGCCATAATATCTCATCAGCGTTCTCGTTATCTCAGGTCTAGGCCATAATATCTCATCAGCGTTCTCGTTATCTCAGGTCTAGGCCATAATATCTCTTCAGCGTTCTCGTTATCTCATCTGAGGTCTAGGCCATAATATCTCATCAGCGTTCTCGTTATCTCAGGTCTAGGCCATAATATCTCATCAGCGTTCTCGTTATCTCAGGTCTAGGTCATAATATCTCATCAGCGTCATCTCGCCTCAGGTCTAGGCCATAATATCTCATCAGCGTTCTCGTTATCTCAGGTCTAGGCCATAATATCTCATCAGCGTCATCTCGTCTCAGGTCTAGGCCATAATATCTCATCAGCGTTCTCGTTATCTCAGGTCTAGGCCATAATATCTCATCAGCGTTCTCGTTATCTCAGGTCTTGGCCATAATATCTCATCAGCGTTCTCGTTATCTCAGGTCTAGGCCATAATATCTCATCAGCGTTCTCGTTATCTCAGGTCTAGGCCATAATATCTCATCAGCGTTCTCGTTATCTCATCTCAGGTCTAGGCCATAATATCTCATCAGCGTTCTCGTTATCTCAGGTCTAGGTCATAATATCTCATCAGCGTCATCTCGCCTCAGGTCTAGGCCATAATATCTCATCAGCGTTCTCGTTATCTCAGGTCTAGGCCATAATATCTCATCAGCGTTCTCGTTATCTCATCTCAGGTCTAGGCCATAATATCTCATCAGCGTTCTCGTTATCTCATCTCAGATCTAGGCCATAATATTTCATCAGCGTTCTCGTTATCTCATCTCAGATCTAGGCCATAATATCTCATCAGCGTTCTCGTCGTCTCAGGTCTAGGCCATAATATTTCATCAGCGTTCTCGTTATCTCATCTCAGATCTAGGTCATAATATCTCATCAGCGTTCTCGTCATCTCAGGTCTAGGCCATAATATCTCATCAGCGTTCTCGTTATCTCATCTCAGGTCTAGGTCATAATATCTCATCAGCGTTCTCGTTATCTCAGGTCTAGGCCATAATATCTCATCAGCGTTCTCGTTATCTCAGGTCTAGGCCATAATATCTCATCAGTGTTCTCGTTATCTCATCTCAGGTCTAGGTCAGGTTATAATATCTCATCAGCGTCATCTCGTCTCAGGTCTAGGCCATAATATCTCATCAGCGTTCTCGTCATCCCAGGTCTAGGCCATAATATCTCATCAGCGATCTCGTCATCTCAGGTCTAGGTCATAATATCTCATCAGCGTTCTCGTTATCTCAGGTCTAGGCCATAATATCTCATCAGCGTTCTCGTCATCTCAGGTCTAGGCCATAATATCTCATCAGCGTTCTCGTTATCTCAGGTCTAGGTCATAATATCTCATCAGCGTTCTCGTCATCTCAGGTCTAGGTCATAATATCTCATCAGCGTTCTCGTTATCTCAGGTCTAGGCCATAATATCTCATCAGCGTTCTCGTTATCTCAGGTCTAGGCCATAATATCTCATCAGCGTTCTCGTTATCTCAGGTCTAGGCCATAATATCTCATCAGCGTTCTCGTTATCTCAGGTCTAGGTCATAATATCTCATCAGCGTTCTCGTTATCTCATCTCAGGTCTAGGCCATAATATCTCATCAGCGTTCTCGTTATCTCATCTCAGGTCTAGGTCATAATATCTCATCAGCGTTCTCGTTATCTCAGGTCTAGACCATAATATCTCATCAGCGTTCTCGTTATCTCAGGTCTAGGCCATAATATCTCATCAGCGTTCTCGTTATCTCAGGTCTAGGCCATAATATCTCATCAGCGTTCTCGTCATCTCAGGTCTAGGTCATAATATCTCATCAGCGTTCTCGTTATCTCAGGTCTAGGCCATAATATCTCATCAGCGTTCTCGTTATCTCAGGTCTAGGTCATAATATCTCATCAGCGTTCTCGTCATCTCAGGTCTAGGTCATAATATCTCATCAGCGTTCTCGTTATCTCAGGTCTAGGTCATAATATCTCATCAGCGTTCTCGTTATCTCAGGTCTAGGTCATAATATCTCATCAGCGTTCTCGTTATCTCAGGTCTAGGCCATAATATCTCATCAGCGTTCTCGTTATCTCAGGTCTGGGCCATAATATCTCATCAGCGTTCTCGTTATCTCAGATCTAGGCCATAATATCTCATCAGCGTTCTCGTTATCTCAGGTCTAGGCCATAATATCTCATCAGCGTTCTCGTTATCTCATCTCAGATCTAGGTCATAATATCTCATCAGCGTTCTCGTTATCTCAGGTCTAGGCCATAATATCTCATCAGCGTTCTCGTTATCTCAGGTCTAGGCCATAATATCTCATCAGCGTTCTCGTTATCTCAGGTCTAGGCCATAATATCTCATCAGCGTTCTCGTTATCTCATCTCAGATCTAGGTCATAATATCTCATCAGCGTTCTCGTTATCTCATCTCAGATCTAGGCCATAATATCTCATCAGCGTTCTCGTCGTCTCAGGTCTAGGCCATAATATTTCATCAGCGTTCTCGTTATCTCAGGACTAGGCCATAATATCTCATCAGCGTTCTCGTTATCTCAGGTCTAGGCCATAATATCTCATCAGCGTTCTCGTCATCTCAGGTCTAGGTCATAATATCTCATCAGCGTTCTCGTCGTCTCAGGTCTAGGCCATAATATCTCATCAGCGTTCTCGTCATCTCAGGTCTAGGTCATAATATCTCATCAGCGTTCTCGTTATCTCAGGTCTAGGCCATAATATCTCATCAGCGTTCTCGTTATCTCAGGTCTAGGTCATAATATCTCATCAGCGTTCTCGTCATCTCAGGTCTAGGTCATAATATCTCATCAGCGTTCTCGTTATCTCAGGTCTAGGCCATAATATCTCATCAGCGTTCTCGTTATCTCAGGTCTGGGCCATAATATCTCATCAGCGTTCTCGTTATCTCAGGTCTGGGCCATAATATCTCATCAGCGTTCTCGTTATCTCAGATCTAGGCCATAATATCTCATCAGCGTTCTCGTTATCTCAGGTCTAGGCCATAATATCTCATCAGCGTTCTCGTTATCTCAGGTCTAGGCCATAATATCTCATCAGCGTTCTCGTTATCTCAGGTCTAGGCCATAATATCTCATCAGCGTTCTCGTTATCTCATCTCAGATCTAGGTCATAATATCTCATCAGCGTTCTCGTTATCTCATCTCAGATCTAGGCCATAATATCTCATCAGCGTTCTCGTCGTCTCAGGTCTAGGCCATAATATTTCATCAGCGTTCTCGTTATCTCAGGTCTAGGCCATAATATCTCATCAGCGTTCTCGTTATCTCAGGTCTAGGCCATAATATCTCATCAGCGTTCTCGTTATCTCATCTCAGGTCTAGGCCATAATATCTCATCAGCGATCTCGTCATCTCGTCTCAGGTCTAGGCCATAATATCTCATCAGCGTCATCTCGTCTCAGGTCTAGGCCATAATATCTCATCAGCGATCTCGTTATCTCATCTCAGGTCTAGGTCAGGCCATAATATCTCATCAGCGTCACGCATTATGTTTGCTCTTGCCAGACAGTGTAAGGAAAAATGCCTTTGTGTGCTTTAGAAAACCCTGGTAGACTCCACAGACACATCACCACAGGCGTCCTCCATTGCCTCCAGGAGGTGTTGCCGTGCGTAGGAGTTGCTGTCATACACTCTCCACCACCATGCTGAGAAAACATTCCTCAATCCGATTCAGAAATGGGGAATATGCTGGCGAAAAAAGAACGGTGAACCTGGGGTGGTCATTGAACCAGAGCAGTCCTATGGAAACTCATGTTATCCCAAATGACAACTTATTGGGCTCTGGTTGCTCTGGCTCCCCTTCCTGTTGAAGAATGTTATTAAGCAGCTGATCTGGAAATTGAAGGAGTTGTGAAGTGTTGTATGGATCCACTTAGAAATGGCGGTGGAGGACCCAACCATTGCTGATGGCTGCACATAGGGTGACGTTCCTCCCCTCTGGCCAGGAACTTGTGTGACGGCACGGTGACTGATGATGTTCCATCCCCTTTTTGCGTCTTTTTGTTACGGTGGAACCCTGCCTCGTTGATGACGATGTACTCCTGTGGGTCAGCCATGACATCCAGCTCAAAGATTCAATGAAGAAGTAAAAACACAAACATTTTACTGTACTACAAATACAGTACTGCAGTGTACTACTGTACTGGAATGAAAGATTGTGTGCTGCAGTTACTGTATCACATTACTATACAGTTCTGTATTGATATGCTGGAGAGATGGGCCACACTCTACATACTGTAAAAGTTCTGTACAGTAAAGCAATTATGCACATATTGGAATCGTTGCTCTTTAACCCTCCCGTTGGTCTCATATTCTGTACCCCGTGTGCTCCGGGTCAAACTGAACTGCCTTGACTAAACCCCCAATTAGCAAATGTGTGACAGTATGCATGTGCACAGGCTTTGCAGATATATTTCTTACACCTGCAGCACACAGTATGTGTTTTACAGTCCTTCTTTGGTGGGCAGATCTGACACCTCTTCCTCTTACTTGCCCCAGCTGGGGCAGTGGCTGGGGAAGTGGCTGGGGGCTCCTCAGGTTGGTCATGAGATCTGGCCCTCTGAACATATTTCACAACTGCTGCAGATGCGTCTGTGCGGGGGAGATGCTCCCTTCTTTCGATGAATGGAGTTACAAGTGCCTTTCCCAGCTGCTCCGGGAACACCCTCCTCTTGTTGCGCTTACGAGGGATCCAGCTAGGGCTGGTCTTTCCTCATATCACAAAGGCATTGTAGGAGGAAACGTCAATGATTTTGTGGAAGATGACCAGGGGCCAGCAGGCAGTCATCCTTCTGCAGCTGTAAGTTCCAATCACCTTATCTAGATTGTCCACACCTCCTGTGTTGCAGTTGTAGTCTAGGATCATGGCTGGCTTCCTGTCCTGGCGATGGCTAATTTCAGCCTCTGTGTGCAGTGTGCTCAGAAGTAATACATTCTTGTTTTTCTTTGGGAGGTAGGAACGTAGAGTGGTGGTGGGCGTGAAGGCAAACTTTGATGAGAAGACCTCTCTTTCCTTTGACGCAAGCAGTGCAGGTGGGAGCTCAGACTTGTTCTTTCGAACTGTGCCAGCCATGGTGACTTTCCTCTTCAGGAGATGCCGTCCGAGTTCATAAGAAGTGAAGAAATTGTGACCCCTCAGTCCCTCCTTCACATCAAGCACAATCCGCATCCCCTGGTTCTTCTCTGGGCCTCCACTGGTCGGCTTCCTGGTGTAGACTTGCATCTTCCAAGCGTAGCTGGATTTGGCGTCGCAGGCCCACCCATAACTTGATCCCATATTTTTCTGGCTTGCTGGGCATATACTAGCGGAAAGGACAACGACCTTTGGCAAGAAGAGATTAGAATCATCAGTAATTATTAGTATCGGTGTCACACAGAAACAGTCACAGAAGTCAGTGGTGAAAATCACTTTTATTATATATATATACTATATATACTACCTCTGAATGGAACCAGTTGCTCATCTACTGTCACGTCAGGCCCTGGGTTGTAGAGGTATGGCAGCTGCTCAACCCACTTTTCCCAGACCTCTCAAACGGCTGCCAGTTTGTCTGTCACACATCTTGCAGGTCTTGACTCATGGTCATCAAATTGTAGCAGTCTTGGTAAGTGTGAAAGACTTTGGCATGGTGGCACGGAAAATCGCCCTTCCACTCCCTGCATCCCATAGACTAGCTGCAGCCTCACCTCGGGTCCTGTATACACCTGCCAAGATTAGCAGCCCAAAGGAAGGCATGCAGGTCAGTCTCATCCCTTTCCAGCTGTCTCCATATTTTCAAAACCCCTCCAGATTTGTCATGTCCAGGATGATTTTTTCTATTGCCGGTGTGATGAACAGGTAGAATGTTGAGGCCATGTCATATGTGCATGGGAAACGGCATTGGTTAGGGGTCCTGGGGTCATCTCCATGACCTTATGTTCTGCCATCCTTCCCTGTTTGTGATATGCTACCTAATTTTGCCGTTTTTTGACAGGAAAGTCTCGCTTTCAGCTTGAGGGTATTTCTTCCTCTTCTTCTGAAGATGATGCATCGTGCTCTGGGTTGTAATTCCTCCCCATCTTCTTCTTCTTCTGAAGATGATGCATCGTGCTCTGGGTTGTATTCCTCCCCATCTTCTTCTTCTTCTGAAGATGATGCATCATGCTCTGGGTTGTATTCCTCCCCATCTTCATCTTCTGACACATCCTCCACTTCCTCTTCTGAATAAGAGTATTCTTGCTGGACATTTGAAAAAAATCTGTTCTAGAACCTGTTCAGCAATTAAACGCACAGTCATGACTTTGTCACATTGGACAAGACCACATTTCCAGACATGTATGGACATGTACCCATGACAATATTAGTGTCTGTTGTTTCACAGAGCTTACATGGATACATGAATAAAGGCAACATTTCACTTTTTTGGAATATTGAGGTCAGTCTAGGACAAGTCATCAAATTTCAAGTCGCATAATATCATGGAGGTGATTGTTTTCACTGCTGTAGAGTCGGGTCAAAATGACCCAACGACAGCGGGAGGGTTAATTCTGTTTGAATTCCTTTCAAAAGGCCCACGGTACAGATGCTTTGTCCTTATGTGTTTCTTCTGATCGATCTGGTCAATGGTGGAAATGCTGATGCTGTCAATTCCTCTGGAAGACGACCTGGTCTTCAACTATTTGGGTTTGAATTCCCCTCAAACGGATGGCATTATTGGCAATCACCATATTCACCAGGGCAGTCTCCTGCTCAGCTGTGAGTAGTCTCCACCTACCTCCATATTGACCAGGTCAGTCTCCTAAATCTCCGCCTACCTCCATATTCACCAGGGCAGTCTCCTAAGTCTCCGCCTACCTCCATATTCACCAGGGCAGTCTCCTAAGTCTCCACCAACCTCCATATTCACCAGCGAAGTCTCCACCTACCTCCATATTCACCAGGGCAGTCTCCTAAGTCTCCACCTACCTCCATATTCACCAGGGAAGTCTCCACCTACCACCATATTCACCAGGGCAGTCTCCTAAGTCTCCACCTACCTCCACATTCACCAGGGCAGTCTCCACCTACCTTCATATTCACCAGGTCAGTCTCCTAAGTCTCCACCTACCTCCATATTCACCAGGGCAGTCTCCACCTACCTCCGTATTCACCAGGTCAGTCACCTAAGTCTCCACCTACCTCCATATTCACCAGGGTAGTCTCCACCTACCTCCATATTCACCAGGGCAGTCTCCTTCTCAGCTGTGAGAAGTCTCCACCTACCTCCATATTCTCCAGGGCAGTCTCCTGCTCAGCTGTGAGAAGTCTCCACCTACCTCCATATTCACCAGGGCAGTCTCCCAAGTCTCTGCCTACCTCTATATTCACCAGGGCAGTCTCCACCTACCTCCATATTCACCAGGGCAGTCTCCTTCTCAGCTGTGAGAAGTCTCCACCTACCTCCATATTCACCAGGGCAGTCTCCTAAGTCTCCACCTACCTCCATATTCACCAGGGAAGTCTCCACCTACCACCATATTCACCAGGGCAGTCTCCTAAGTCTCCACCTACCTCCATATTCACCAGGGAAGTCTCCACCTACCACCATATTCACCAGGGCAGTCTCCTAAGTCTCCACCTACCTCCATATTCACAAGGGCAGTCTCCACCTACCTCCATATTCACCAGGGCAGTCTCCTTCTCAGCTGTGAGAAGTCTCCACCTACCTCCATATTCACCAGGGCAGTCTCCCAAGTCTCTGCCTACCTCCATATTCACCAGGGCAGTCTCCTAAGTCTCCGCCTACCTCCATATTCACTAGGGCAGTCTCCTAAGTCTCCGCCTACCTCCAATTAGATGGCTGCCTTTCAGTTCTGCAAAAATGAAATTTGAGCATTACTGACCTATGGTCAATTTTAACCATCTTCCCTGTCCCTGCTGAAGAAAAGCAGGCCCAAACCATGATGCTGCCACCACAATGTTTGACAGTGGGGATGGTGTGTTCAGGGTGATGAGCTGTGTTGCTTTTACGCCAAACATAACGTTTTGCATTGTTGCCAAAAAGTTCAATTTTGGTTTCATCTGACCAGAGCACCTTCTTCCACATGTTTGGTGTGTCTCCCAGGTGGCTTGTGGCAAACTTTAAACAACACATTTTTAATGGATATCTTTAAGAAATGGCTTTCTTCTTGCCACTCTTCCATAAAGGCCAGATTTGTGCAATATACGACTGATTGTTGTCCTATGGACAGAGTCTCCCACCTCAGCTGTAGATCTCTGCAGTTCATCCAGAGTGATCATGGGCCTCTTGGCTGCATCTCTGATCAGTCATCTCCTTGTATGAGCTGAAAGTTTAGAGGGAAGGCCAGGTCTTGGTAGATTTGCAGTGGTCTGATACTCCTTCCATTTCAATATTATCGCTTGCACAGTGCTCCTTGGGATGTTTAAAGCTTGGGAAATCTTTTTGTATCCAAATCCGGCTTTAAACTTCTTCACAACAGTATCTCGGACCTGCCTGGTGTGTTCCTTGTTCTTCATGATGCTCTCTGCGCTTTTAACGGACCTCTGAGACTATCACAGTGCAGGTGCATTTATACGGAGACTTGATTACACACAGGTGAATTGTATTTATCATCATTAGTCATTTAGGTCAACATTGGATCATTCAGAGATCCTCACTGAACTTCTGGAGAGAGTTTGCTGCACTGAAAGTAAAGGGGCTGAATAATTTTGCACGCCCAATTCTTCAGTTTTTGATTTGTTAAAAAAGTTTGAAATATCCAATAAATGTCGTTCCACTTGTTGTTGATTCTTCACAAAAAAATACAGTTTTAGATCTTTATGTTTGAAGCCTGAAATGTGGCAAAAGGTCGCAAAGTTCAAGGGGGCCGAATACTTTCGCAAGGCACTGTATATGTGTGTGTGTGTAATAGTTACAATTACAACAATACTGAATGAACACTTATTTTAACAACATAATACATCAACAAAATCTATTTAGTCTCAAATAAACAATGAAATTTGGTTTAAATAATGAAAAAACAAACAGTAAAAGTGCAATATGTGTCGTGTAAAAAATATAAGTTTAAGTTCTTTGCTCAGAGCATATGAAAACTGGTGATTCCTTTTAACTGGTGGTTCCTTTTCCTTTAAAGTCTTCAATATTCAAATTCAAAATCAAATGACATTTTATTTATATAGCCCTTCGTACATCAGCTGATATCTCAAAGTGCTGTACAGAAACCCAGCCTAAAACCCCAAACAGCAAGCAATGCAGGTGTAGAAGCACGGTGGCTAGGAAAAACTCCCTAGAAAGGCCAAAACCTAGGAAGAAACCTAGAGAGGAACCAGGCTATGTGGGGTGGCCAGTCCTCTTCTGGCTGTGCCGGGTGGAGATTATAACAGAACATGGCCAAGATGTTCAAATGTTCATAAATGACCAGCATGGTCGAATAATAACAGGGCAGAACAGTTGAAACTGGAGCAGCAGCACAGTCAGGTGGACTGGGGACAGCAAGGAGTCATCATGTCAGGTCGTCCTGGGGCACGGTCCTTGGGCTCAGGTCCTCCGAGAGAGAGAAAGAAAGAGAGAATTAGAGAGAGCATATGTGGGGTGGCCAGTCCTCTTCTGGCTGTGCCGGGTGGAGATTATAACAGAACATGGCCAAGATGTTCAAATGTTCATAAATGACCAGCATGGTCAAATAATAGTAAGGCCGAACAGTTGAAACTGGAGCAGCAGCATGGCCAGGTGGACTGGGGACAGCAAGGAGTCATCATGTCAGGTAGTCCTGGGGCATGGTCCTAGGGCTCAGGTCAGTTGAAAGCAGCATGGCCAGGTGCTCCAGAGCCTTTCCGTTCACCTTCCCACTCCTGTGCCAGACTACACTCAATCATATGACCCACTGAAGAGATGAGTCTTCAGTAAAGACTTAAAGGTTGAGACCGAGTTTGCGTCTCTGACATGGGTAGGCAGACCGTTCCATAAAAATGGAGCTCTATAGGAGAAAGCCCTGCCTCCAGCTGTTTGCTTAGAAATTCTAGGGACAATTAGGAGGCCTGCGTCTTGTGACCGTAGCGTACGTGTAGGTATGTACGGCAGGACCAAATCAGAGAGATAGGTAGGAGCAAGCCCATGTAATGCTTTGTAGGTTAGCAGTAAAACCTTGAAATCAGCCCTTGCTTTGACAGGAAGCCAGTGTAGAGAGCCTAGCACTGGAGTAATATGATAAAAATGTTTGGTTCTAGTCAGGATTCTAGCAGCCGTATTTAGCACTAACTGAAGTTTATTTAGTGCTTTATCCGGGTAGCCGGAAAGTAGAGCATTGCAGTAGTCTAACCTAGAAGTGACAAAAGCATGGATACATTTTTATGCATCATTTTTGGACAGAAAGTATCTGATTTTTGCAATATTACGTAGATGGAAAAAAGTTGTCCTCGAAATGGTCTTGATATGTTCTTCAAAAGAGAGATCAGGGTCCAGAGTAACGCCGAGGTCCTTCACAGCTTTATTTGAGACGACTGTACAACCATTAAGATTAATTGTCAGATTCAACAGAAGATCTCTTTGTTTCTTGGGACCTAGAACAAGCATCTCTGTTTTGTCCGAGTTTAATAGTAGAAAGTTTGCAGCCATCCACTTCCTTATGTCTGAAACACATACTTCTAGCGAGGGCAATTTTGGGGCTTCACCATGTTTCATTGAAATGTACAGCAGTGTGTCATCCGCATAGCAGTGAAAGTTAACATTATGTTTTCGAATAACATCCCCAAGAGGTAAAATGTATAGTGAAAACAATAGTGGTCCTAAAACAGAACCTTGAGGAACACCGAAATGTACAGTTGATTTGTCAGAGGACAAACCATTCACAGAGACAAACTGATATCTTTCCGACAGATAAGATCTAAACCAGGCCAGAACATGTCCGTGTAGACCAATTTGGGTTTCCAATCTCTCCAAAAGAATGTGGTGATCGATGGTATCAAAAGCAGCACTAAGGTCTAGGAGCATGAGGACAGATGCAGAGCCTCGGCCCGATGCCATTACAATGTAATTTACCACCTTCACAAGTGCCGTCTCAGTGGTATGATGGGGTCTAAAACCAGACTGAAGCATTTCGTATACATCGTTTGTCTTCAGGAAGGCAGTGAGTTGCTGCGCAACAGCCTTTTCTAAAACTTTTGAGAGGAATGGAAGATTCGATATAGGCCGATAGTTTTTTATATTTTCTGGGTCAAGGTTTGGCTTTTTCAAGAGAGGCTTTATTACTGCCACTTTTAGTGAGTTTGGTACACATCCAGTGGATAGAGAGCCGTTTATTATGTTCAACATAGGAGGGCCAAGCACAGGAAGCAGCTCTTTCAGTAGTTTAGTTTGAATAGGGTCCAGTATGCAGCTTGAAGGTTTAGAGGCCATGATTATTTTCATCATTGTGTCAAGAGATATAGTACTAAAACACTTGAGCGTCTCTCTTGATCCTAGGTCCTGGCAGAGTTATGCAGACTCAGGACAACTGAGGTTTGGAGGAATAAGCAGGTTTAAAGAGGAGTCCGTAATTTGCTTTCTAATAATCATAATCTTTTCCTCAAAGAAGTTCATGAATTTATCACTGCTAAAGTGAAAGTCATCCTCTATTGGGGAATGCTGCTTTTTAGTTAGCTTTGCGACAGTATCAAAAAGGAATTTCGGATTGTTCTTATTTTCCTCAATTAAGTTAGAAAAATAGGATGATCGAGCAGCAGTAAGGGCTCTTCGGTACAGCACGGTACTGTCTTTCCAAGCTAGTCGGAAGACTTCCAGTTTGGTGTGGCGCCATTTCTGTTCCAATTTTCTGGAAGCTTCCTTCAGAGCTCGGGTATTTTCTGTGTACCAGGGAGCTAGATTCTTATGAGAAATGTTTTTAGTTTTTAGGGGTGCAACTGCATCTAGGGTATTGCGCAAGGTTAAATCGAGATCCTCAGTTAGGTGGTTAACTGATTTTTGTCCTCTGGCGTCCTTGGGTAGGCAGAGGGAGTCTGGAAGGGCATCAAGGAATCTTTGTGTTGTCTGTGAATTTATAGCACGACTTTTGATGGTCCTTGGTTGGGGTCTGAGCAGATTATTTGTTGCAATTGCAAACGTAATAAAATGATGGTCCGATAGTCCAGGATTATGAGGAAAAACATTAAGATCCACAACATTTATTCCATGGGACAAAACTAGGTCCAGCGTATGACTGTGACAGTGAGTGGGTCCAGAGACATGTTGGACAAAACCCACGGAGTCGATGATGGCTCCGAAAGCCTTTTGGAGTGGGTCTGTGGACTTTTCCATGTGAATATTAAAGTTACCAAAGATTAGAATATTATCTGCTATGACTACAAGGTCCGATAGGAATTCAGGGAACTCAGTGAGAAACGCTTTATATGGCCCAGGAGGCTTGTAAACAGTAGCTATAAAAAGTGATTGAGTCGGCTGCATAGATTTCATGACTAGAAGCTCAAAAGACGAAAACGTCATTTTTTTTTGTAAATTGAAATTTGCAATCGTAAATGTTAGCAACACCTCCGCCTTTGCGGGATGCACTGGGGATATGGTCACTAGTGTAGCCAGGAGGTGAGGCCTAATTTAAAACAGTAAATTCATCAGGCTTAAGCCATGTTTCAGTCAGGCCAATCACATCAAGATTATGATAAGTGATTAGTTCATTGACTATAATTACCTTTGAAGTAAGGGATCTAACATTAAGTAGCCCAATTTTGAGATGTGAGGTATCATGATCTCTTTCAGTAATGACAGGGATGGAGGTGGTCTTTATCCTAGTGAGATTGCTAAGGCGAACACCGCCATGTTTAGTTTTGCCCAACCTAGGTCGAGGCACAGACACGGTCTCAATGGTGATAGCTGAGCTGACTACACTGACTGTGCTAGTGGCAGACTCCACTATGCTGGCAGGCTGGCTAACAGCCTGCTGCCTGGCCTGCACCCTATTTCATTGTGGAGCTAGAGGAGTTAGAGCCCTGTCTATGTTGGTAGATAAGATGAGAGCACCCCTCCAGCTAGGATGGAGTCCGTCACTCCTCAGCAGGTCAGGCTTGGTCCTGTTTGTGGGCGAGTCCCAGAAAGAGGGCCAGTTATCTACAAATTCTATCTTTTGGGAGGGGCAGAAAACAGTTTTCAACCAGCGATTGAGTTGTGAGACTCTGCTGTAGAGCTCATCACTCCCCCTAACTGGGAGGGGGTCAGAGACAATTACTCGATGCCGACACATCTTTCTAGCTGATATGCACGCAGAAGCTATGTGATCTCTGACTGTTTCATCCTAACATCGTTGGTGCCGACGTGGATAACAATATCTCTATACTCTCTACACTCGCCATTTTTAGCTTTAGCCAGCATCATCTTCAGATTAGCCTTAACTTCGGTAGCCCTGCCCCCTGGTAAACAGTGTATGATCGCTGGATGATTCGTTTTAAGTCTAATACTGCGGGTAATGGAGTCGGCAATGACTAGAGTTTTCAATTTGTCAGAGCTAATGGTGGGAAGCTTCGGCGTCTCAGACCCCGTAACGGGAGGAGTAGAGACCAGAGAAGACTCGGCCTCTGACTCCGACCCGCTGCTTAATGGGGAAAACCGGTTGAAAGTTTCTGTCGGCTGAATGAGCGACACCGGTTGAGCTTTCCTAGAGCATTTCCTTCCAGAAACCGTGAGAAAGTTGTCCGGCTGCGGGGACTGTGCCAGGGGATTTATACTACTATCTGTACTTACTGGTGGCACAGACTCTGTTTCATCCTTTCCTACACTGAAATTACCCTTGCCTAACGATTGCGTCTGAAGCTGGGCTTGTAGCACAGCTATCCTCGCCGTAAGGCAAGTACAGCGACTACAATTAGAAGGCATCATGTTAATGTTACTACTTAGTTTCGGCTGTTGGAGGTCCTGACGAATCGTGTCCAGATAAAGCCTCCGGAGTGAAAAAGTTGAGGAAAAAATAAATATATGAACGGTAATTAAAAAGTGAAAACCGTAAAGTTGTCAGGTAGCAAAATAGGTTGGCAACAAAACGCACAGCAACTCGAAAACTCCTTCACTAGCTGGGAAACCGGCCTTCAACGTTTAATAGACGTGAGAAGTATTCCCGAGGCTGCCTACGTTGCAGTCCTTTCAGATCATTAAATAATTTCCTGTATTATACTGTATTTTCAATTACTACAATCTAGGCGGCTTGGAACGCAAGTATGCTCAGGGTAAACCCGTGGACAGACCTGAAAAAGTCATATTACTTTCCTCTGATTCCCAGCTAAGAGGTTTTAGGTTGTAGTTATTATAGGACTATTTCTCTCTATACCATTTGTATTTCATCAACCTTTGACTATCGGATGTTCTAATAGGTACTTTAGTATAGACAGCCTAATCGTGAGAGTTGATAGGCTTGAAATCATAAACAGTGATTATGCTGTTGTGACTTCAGATAGGCCAGTCGTGAGAGTTGATAGGCTTGAAGTCATAAACAGTGATTATGCTGTTGTGACTTCAGATAGGCCAGTCGTGAGAGAAACATATCATGCAGACAAGTGAACATTAGGGTCATTCAACAACAAAAAAACTAGTCCCTCAATAACTTTTTTTAAAGTGTAAAAACTTTGCCCCCTTGATACCCAGCACACCTTGTAAAAGTGTGACATGGTCGATGCCCATAACATTACATAGTGCAGAAAATACACGAGAGTTCAGGAGCTTTTAATAACAAAGTTAACCATTCTCATTGTAGTGTCCAAAACGTCTTTCAAGCTGTCAGGCATTCCCTTGGCACCACCAGTTTGTGAAGACCTGGTCGAGATAACGTGATGAAAATCAAACTGTCAGTTTCCCTGAAGATGTGTCTGCCTTCTCACCCTACTTTTCCCCAACACGTTTAATCTGTTCTGAAAACAGTCCTTCTAGCTGCCTGGTGGATGGTAGTGCATTGTGGATGATATTGGATGGGGTGGATGGTAGTCTAGGATGACGTGAACTGTGAATGGTAGATGGTGGTGGAGGATGGTGAATGGTGCATGGTGAGGTGAGGTGTCTCTTTCTCACTTTCCCCTCTCTCTCTCTCTTTCTCTCTCAATTCAATGGCATGGGAAACATATTTACATTGCCTCTCTCTCTCTCTCTCTCTCTCTCTCTCTCTCTCTCTCTGCAACAGATGGTCGCTTTCAATCTACGTCTCTCTCTCCTATTCCGTCCCACACTTTTCCTTGTTCTCTCTCTGCCTCCTGTCCTCTCTCTGCCTCCCATCCTCTCTCTGCCTCCCGTCCTGTCTCTGCCTCTTGTCCTCTCTCTGCCTCTTGTCCTCTCTCTGCCTCCTGTCCTCTCTCTGCCTCTTGTCCTCTCTCTGCCTCCCGTCCTCTCTCTGCCTCCCGTCCTCTCTATGCCTCCCGTCCTCTTCTGCCTCTTGTCCTCTCTCTGCCTCTTGTCTTGTCTCTCTCTGCCTCTTGTCCTCTCTCTGTCCCTCTCTCCTGTCCTCTCTCTGCCTCCTTGTCCTCTCTCTGCCTCTTGTCCTCTCACTGCCTCCCGTCCTCTCTCTCTCTGCTCTCTCTTCTGCCCTCTCTCTGCCCCTTGTCCTCTCTCTGCCTCCCATCCTCTCTCTGCCTCTCTCTGCCTCTTGTCCTCTCTCTGCCTCTTGTCCTCTGCCTCTGCCTCTTGTCCTCTCTCTGCCTCTTGTCCTCTCTCTGCCTCTTGTCCTCTCTCTGCCTCTTTGTCCTCTCTATGCCTCCCGTCCTCTCTCTGCCTCTTGCCTCTCTCTGCCTCTTGTCCTCTCTCTGCCTCCCTCTCTCTGCCTCCCATCCTCTCACTGCCTCCCGTCCTCTCTCTGCCTCTTGTCCTCTCTCTGCCCCTTGTCCTCTCTCTGCCTCCCATCCTCTCACTGCCTCCCGTCCTCTCTCTGCCTCTTGTCCTCTCTCTGCCTCTTGTCCTCTCTCTGCCTCCTGTCCTCTCTCTGCCTCTTGTCCTCTCTCTGCCTCTTGTCCTCTCTCTGCCTCTTGTCCTCTCTCTGCCTCTTGTCCTCTCTCTGCCTCCTGTCCTCTCTCTGCCTCCTGTCCTCTCTCTGCCTCTTGTCCTCTCTCTGCCTCTTGTCCTCTCTCTGCCTCTTGTCCTCTCTCTGCCTCTTGTCCTCTCTCTGCCTCTTGTCCTCTCTCTGCCTCTTGTCCTCTCTCTGCCTCCTGTCCTCTCTCTGCCTCCTGTCCTCTCTCTGCCTCTTGTCCTCTCTCTGCCTCCTGTCCTCTCTCTGCCTCCTGTCCTCTCTCTGCCTCTTGTCCTCTCTCTGCCTCTTGTCCTCTCTCTGCCTCCTGTCCTCTCTCTGCCTCTTGTCCTCTCTCTGCCTCTTGTCCTCTCTCTGCCCCTTGTCCTCTCTCTGCCTCCCATCCTCTCACTGCCTCCCGTCCTCTCTCTGCATCTTGTCCTCTCTCTGCCCCTTGTCCTCTCTCTGCCTCCCATCCTCTCTCTGCCTCTTGTCCTCTCTCTGCCTCTTGTCCTCTCTCTGCCTCTTGTCCTGTCTCTGCCTCTTGTTCTCTCTCTGCCTCCTGTCCTCTCTCTGCCTCCCGTCCTCTCTCTGACTCTTGTCCTCTCTCTGCCTCTTGTCCTCTCTCTGCCTCTTGTTCTCTCTCTGCCTCCTGTCCTCTCTCTGCCTCCCGTCCTCTCTCTGACTCTTGTTCTCTCTCTGCATCTTGTCCTCTCTCTGCCTCCTGTCCTCTCACTGCCTCCCGTCCTCTCACTGCCTCCCGTCCTCTCTCTGCCTCTTGTCCTCTCTCTGCCTATTGTCTTCCCTCTGTCTCTTGTCTTCTCTCTGCCTCTTGTCCTCTCACTGACTTCCGTCCTTTCTCTCCCTCCTGTCCTCTTATTGCAGCGGAGGCACTCTCTCCACTCCTCAAATCTTTGTTCCTCTCTCCCCCTGTCCTCATTTTCCCTCTTCCACTATTCCTCCATCTATCTCCATCAGGACATGAACTGCTGTCACTTCACACCCTTCACACCATGCATCTCTCTCTCTCTCTCTCTCTCTCTCTCTCTCTCTCTCTCTCTCTCTCTCTCTCTCTCTCTCATCTCTTCTCTCTCATCTCTCTCATCTTTTCCTCTCTCGTTCTCTTTCTGTCTCTATCACACCATGCAACTCTCTCTCTTCTCTCTCGTTCTCTTTCTGTTTCTATCACACCATGCATCTCTCTCTCATCTGTTCTCTCTCATCTCTCCCTCTATCTCCCACTATCTCCCTCTCTCGTTCTCTTTCTGTCTGTATCCCACCATGCATCTCTCTCTCTCTCTCTCTCTCTCTCTCTCTCTCTCTCTCTCGCTCTCTCATCTCTCCCTCTTCAGCCCTCTCTTTCTGTCTCTATCCCACCATGCATCTCTCTCTCTCTCTCTCTCTCCTCTCTCTCTCTCTCTCTCTCTCTCTCTCTCTCTCTCTCTCTCATCCCTCTCTCTCCTCTCTTTCTCTCCTCTCCTCATCTCTCCCTCTTCATCCCTCTCTTTGTCTCTATCCCACCATGCTCTCTCTTCATCTCTCTCTCTCTCATCTCTCTCTCTCTCTCTCTCTCTCTCTCTCATCTCTCCCTCTTCATCCCTCTCTTTCTGTCTCTATCCCACCATGCATCTCTCTCTCTCCGTATGGGCAACAATGAGCGCCATTACCTTCAAGTAGGTTTTATGGACAGGGAGTAGCATCTGCCTGTGATTCCTAACTTAACCTAAGTCTTTTAAAAAACGTTGAGTTAAAACCTAACAAACATTTTGTTCGCAACAACTTCTAAATTTGACGTTTGAGAAACATGGATAAACGTCTAGCTAGTTGAAACAATGTTTTTCCACACAGACGCAAGAGGTACAGTGAAACACCGTTATTTTCCCCAGAGGTATAAAGGTCATTGTTAAGCATTAAGCACTGTTATTTTTCCCCAGAGGTGTAAATGTCATTGTTAAGCATTAAGCACTGTTATTTTTCCCCAGAGGTGTAAATGTCATTGTTAAGCATTGTTTCATCTGTTCTCTCTCATCTCTCCCTCTATCTCCCTCTCTCGTTCTCTTTCTGTCTCTATCCCACCATGCATCTCTCTCTCTCTCATCTCTCCCTCTTCAGCCCTCTCTTTCTGTCTCTATCCCACCATGCATCTCTCTCTCTCTCTCTCTCATCTCTCCCTCTTCATCCCTCTCTTTCTGTCTCTATCCCACCATGCATCTCTCTCTCTCTCATCTCTCCCTCTTCAGCCCTCTCTTTCTGTCTCTATCCCACCATGCATCTCTCTCTCTCTCTCTCTCTCTCTCTCTCTCTCTCTCTCTCTCTCTCTCTCTCTCTCTCTCTCTCTCTCTCATCTCTCCCTCTTCATCCCTCTCTTTCTGTCTCCATCCCACCATGCATCTCTCTCTCTCTCTCATCTCTCCCTCTTCATCCCTCTCTTTCTGTCTCCATCCCACCATGCATCTCTCTCTCTCTCTCATCTCTCCCTCTTCATCCCTCTCTTTCTGTCTCTATCCCACCATCTCTGTTTCTATTCTTCCCTCCCTCTGTGCATCTCTCTGTCAATGAACAGGCAGGGACAATTACACTGACGCATTGGAGGGAAAATTAGGCCATTAAAACACTTTACCTGTCTGACATTTATTAAGTCCAGCCCAGACAGCATTGTCAACTGGCTCCAAGATTAAAAACATTTAGTCTTGATTTATCTTTCCCCAGTGGGTTGCTTCAATTGTAGCCCAAAAAAGACACACTGTCACAGTGTGTGTGTGTGTGTGTGTGTGTGTGTGTGTGTGTGTGTGTGTGTGTGTGTGTGTGTGTGTGTGTGTGTGTGTGTGTGTGTGTGTGTGTGTGTGTGTGTGTGTGTGTGTGTGTGTGTGTGTGTGTGTGTGTGTGTGTGTGTGTGTGTGGGGTGTGTGGGGGTGTGGTGTGTATATATATGCATATAGATGCCTAGTGTTTATGTGCTCCTGAGTATCCTTAATTTAGCCAGGTCGTTGACGTCCATCCATGTCTGATTACGTCGAGAGATGACGTGGAAACCTGCCCGTATGGGCAACAATGAGCACCATTACCTTCAAGTAGGTTTTATGGACAGGGAGTAACATCTGCCTCTGATTCCTAACTTAACCTCAGTCTTTTAAAAAACGTTGAGTTAAAACCTAACAAACATTTTGTTCGCAACAACTTCTAAATTTGACGTTTGAGAAACATGGATAAACGTCTAGCTAGTTGAAACAATGTTTTTCCACACAGACGCAAGAGGTACAGTGAAACACCGTTATTTTTCCCCAGGGGTGTAAAGGTCATTGTTAAGCATTAAGCACTGTTATTTTTCCCCAGGGGTGTAAAAGTCATTGTTAAGCATTAAGCACTGTTATTTTTCCCCAGAGGTGTAAAAGTCATTGTTAAGCATTAAGCACTGTTATTTTCCCCAGAGGTATAAAGGTCATTGTTAAAGCATTAAGCACTGTTATTTTCCCCAGAGGTATAAAAGTCATTGTTAAGCATTAAGCACTGTTATTTTCCCCAGAGGTATAAAAGTCATTGTTAAGCATTAAGCACTGTTATTTTTCCCCAGGGGTGTAAAAGTCATTGTTAAGCATTAAGCACTGTTATTTTTCCCCAGGGGTGTAAAAGTCATTGTTAAGCATTAAGCACTGTTATTTTTCCCCAGAGGTATAAAAGTCATTGTTAAGCATTAAGCACTGTTATTTTTCCCCAGGGGTGTAAAAGTCATTGTTAAGCATTAAGCACTGTTATTTTCCCCAGGGGTGTAAAAGTCATTGTTAAGCATTAAGCACTGTTATTTTCCCCAGAGGTATAAAAGTCATTGTTAAGCATTAAGCACTGTTATTTTCCCCAGAGGTATAAAAGTCATTGTTAAGCATTAAGCACTGTTATTTTCCCCAGAGGTGTAAAAGTCATTGTTAAGCATTAAGCACTGTTATTTTCCCCAGAGGTGTAAAAGTCATTGTTAAGCATTAAGCACTGTTATTTTCCCCAGAGGTATAAAAGTCATTGTTAAGCATTAAGCACTGTTATTTTCCCCAGAGGTGTAAAAGTCATTGTTAAGCATTAAGCACTGTTATTTTCCCCAGGGGTGTAAAGGTCATTGTTAAAGCATTAAGCACTGTTATTTTCCCCAGAGGTGTAAAAGTCATTGTTAAGCATTAAGCACTGTTATTTTTCCCCAGGGGTGTAAAGATCATTGTTAAAGCATTAAGCACTGTTATTTTTCCCCAGAGGTGTAAAAGTCATTGTTAAAGCATTAAGCACTGTTATTTTTCCCCAGAGGTATAAAGGTCATTGTTAAAGCATTAAGCACTGTTATTTTCCCCAGAGGTGTAAAGGTCATTGTTAAAGCATTAAGCACTGTTATTTTTCCCCAGAGGTATAAAGGTCATTGTTAAAGCATTAAGCACTGTTATTTTTCCCCAGGGGTGTAAAGGTCATTGTTAAAGCATTAAGCACTGTTATTTTCCCCAGAGGTATAAAGGTCATTGTTAAGCATTAAGCACTGTTATTTTCCCCAGGGGTGTAAAGGTCATTGTTAAAGCATTAAGCACTGTTATTTTCCCCAGAGGTGTAAAAGTCATTGTTAAGCATTAAGCACTGTTATTTTTCCCCAGGGGTGTAAAGGTCATTGTTAAGCATTAAGCACTGTTATTTTCCCCAGAGGTGTAAAAGTCATTGTTAAGCATTAAGCACTGTTATTTTCCCCAGAGGTATAAAGGTCATTGTTAAAGCATTAAGCACTGTTATTTTCCCCAGAGGTGTAAAAGTCATTGTTAAAGCATTAAGCACTGTTATTTTCCCCAGAGGTGTAAAAGTCATTGTTAAGCATTAAGCACTGTTATTTTTCCCAGAGGTATAAAGGTCATTGTTAAAGCATTAAGCACTGTTATTTTCCCCAGAGGTGTAAAAGTCATTGTTAAAGCATTAAGCACTGTTATTTTCCCCAGAGGTATAAAAGTCATTGTTAAGCATTAAGCACTGTTATTTTCCCCAGAGGTATAAAAGTCATTGTTAAGCATTAAGCACTGTTATTTTCCCCAGGGGTGTAAAGGTCATTGTTAAAGCATTAAGCACTGTTATTTTCCCCAGAGGTGTAAAAGTCATTGTTAAGCATTAAGCACTGTTATTTTCCCCAGAGGTATAAAGGTCATTGTTAAAGCATTAAGCACTGTTATTTTCCCCAGAGGTGTAAAAGTCATTGTTAAAGCATTAAGCACTGTTATTTTCCCCAGAGGTGTAAAAGTCATTGTTAAAGCATTAAGCACTGTTATTTTCCCCAGAGGTGTAAAAGTCATTGTTAAAGCATTAAGCACTGTTATTTTCCCCAGAGGTATAAAAGTCATTGTTAAAGCATTAAGCACTGTTATTTTCCCCAGAGGTGTAAAAGTCATTGTTAAGCATTGTTTCACTTCAGATATGATTTCACAAATCTTCTTTTTGGAAGGTAGGCTATCAACAATACATCAAAAACAGATTGTTGCTACAAATATAGTCACAGAGCTGTTTTTAGTTTATATCAGACTCACAGTGCAAAAGAACAGCATCTGTTGCAACAGCTAAAACACCTCCTCATTGAAAACTGCTGTTTCAGGACCTTCCACATTCTGTTAATTAACACGACAGCTGAAGTGGGAAGTTTACATACACTTAAGTCATTAAAACTCCTTTTTCAACCACTCCACAAATGTCGGTAAGGACATCTACTTTGTGACACAAGTAAATGTTTCCAACAATTCCAAATGAAAATCCCAGTGGCTCAGAAGTTTACTGTGCCTTTAAACAGCTTGGAAAATCCCAGTGGTTCAGAAGTTTACTGTGCCTTTAAACAGCTTGGAAAATCCCAGTGGTTCAGAAGTTTACTGTGCCTTTAAACAGCTTGGAAAATCCCAGTGGTTCAGAAGTTTACTGTGCCTTTAAACAGCTTGGAAAATCCCAGTGGCTCAGAAGTTTACTGTGCCTTTAAACAGCTTGGAAAATTCCAGAAAATGATGTCATAATTTAATTTGATGTGAGTCAATTTGAGGTGTAGCTGTGGATGTATTTCAAGGTCTACCTTCAAAACTCAGTGCCTCTTTGCTTGACACCATGGGAAAAAAAAAAAAATCTGCCAAGACCTCAGAAAGAAAATTGTAGACCTCCACAAGTCTGGTTCATCTCTGGGAGCAATTTCCAAACGCCTGAAGGTACCACGTTCATCTGTACAAACAATAGTATGCAAGTATAAACACCATGGGATTATCCAGCCGTCATATCACTCAGGAAGGAGACGCGTTCTGTCTCCTAGAGATGAACGTACTTTGGTGCTTAAAGTGCAAATCAATTCCTGAACAATTAGCAAAGGGCATTCTGAAGATGCTGGAGGAAACAGGTACAAAAGTATCTATAGTAAATCAAGTAGTATATAGACATAACCTGAAAGTCTGCTCAGCAAGGAAGAAGCCACTGCTCCAAAACCACCATAAAAAAGCCAGACTACGGTTTTGCAACTGCACATAGGGATAAAGATTGTACTTTTTTGAAAAATGTTCTCTGGTCTGATGAAACAAATATATAACTGTTTGGCCATAATGACCATCGTTGTGTTTGGAGGAAAAAGGGGGAGGCAGCATCATGTTGTGGGGGTGCTTTGCTGCAGGAGGGACTGGTGCACTTCACAAAACAGATGGCGTCATGAGGGAGGAAAATTTTGTGGATATATTGAAGCAACATCTCAAGACATCAGTCAGGAAGTTAAAGCTTGGTCGCACTGGGTCTTTTTAATGGACAATGACCCCAAGCATACTTCCAAAGTTGTTGTAAAATGGCTTAACTTCTTTGGGTCTGTGAGGCACTATTGAGTAGCTTGGATAAAAAGGTGCCCATAGTAAACTGCCTGCTACACAGACCTAAAAGCTAGAATATGCATATTATTAGTAGATTTGGATAGAACGTTTCTAAAACTGTTTGAATGATGTCTGTGAGTATAACAGAACTCATATGGCAGGCAAAAACCTGAAAAAAAAATCCAACCAGGAAGTGGGAAATCGGACACTGTGGCTGGATATACAACAATTTTATCTTAAAAATGGTGTAACATACTTGGCTGGCTGTTGGTGAGGACTCTAGCGTCCCAGAGAAGCTTTTAAGGACAACAAAGTCAAGGTATTGGAGTGGCCAGCACAAAGCCCTGACCTCAAGCAATAATAATAATAATATAATAATAATAATATATGCCATTTAGCAGACGCTTTTATCCAAAGCGACTTACAGTCATGTGTGCATACATTCTACGTATGGGTGGTCGCGGGGATTGAACCCACTACCCTGGCGTTACAAGCGCCATGCTCTACCAACTGAGCTACAGAACGACCGCAAGCCTATAGAAGATTTATGGGTAGATGTGAAAAAGGGTGTGCGAGCAAGGAGCCCTACAAAACTGACTCAGTTGCACCAGCTCTGTCAGGAGGAATGGACCAAAATTCACCCAATTTATTGTGGGAATCTTGTGGAAGGCTACCTGAAACCTTTGACCTAACTTGAACAATTTAAAGGCAATGCTACCAAATACTAATTGAGTGTTTGTAACCTTCTGACCCATTGGGAATGTGATGAAAGAAATAAAAGCTGAAAGAAATAATTCTCTCTACTATTATTCAGACATTTCACATTCTGAAAATAAAGTGGTGATCCTAATTGAGTTTAAATGCATTTGGCTAAGGTGTATGTAAACTTCTGACTTTAGCTGTACGTATCCATGATATCGAAGGGTAATACAGATGTTACCATTCATGACAAAGGATAAAATAAAAAGGAAAGAGAATGATATTAAAGAGAAGTAAGAACAGAAGGATATTTCTGTGTGCAGGTATAGTGTTTGAGAACTGTGCTGTAGTATATCCTCTCTCTCTCTCCCATGTCTATCCTCTCTCTCTCTCCCATGTCTATCCTCTCTCTCTCTCTCCCATGTCTATCCTCTCTCTCTCTCCCATGTCTATCCTCTCTCTCTCTTCTCTCTCTCCCATGTCTATCCTCTCTCTCTCTCCCATGTCTATCCTCTCTCTCTCTCCCATGTCTATCCTCTCTCTCTCTCCCATGTCTATCTCTCTCTCTCTCTCTCTCTCTCTCTTCTCTCTCTTTCTCTCTCTCTCTCTCCCATGTCTATCCTCTCTCTCTCCCATGTCTATCCTCTCTCTCTCTCCCATGTCTATCCTCTCTCTCTCTCCCATGTCTATCCTCTCTCTCTCTCCCATGTCTATCCTCTCTCTCTCTCCCATGTCTATCCCTCTCTCTCTCCCATGTCTATCCTCTTTCTCTCTCCCATGTCTATCCTCTCGCTCTCTCCCATGTCTATCCTCTCTCTCTGATCCATGTCTATCCTCTCTCTCTCTCCCATGTCTATCCTCTCTCTCTCTCCCATGTCTATCATCTCTCTCTCTCCCATGTCTACCCTCTCTCTGATCCATGTCTATCCTCTCTCTCTCTCCCATGTCTATCCTCTCTCTGATCCATGTCTATCCTCTCTCTGATCCATGTCTATCCTCTCTCTCTCTCCCATGTCTATCCTCTCTCTGATCCATGTCTATCCTCTCTCTCTCTCCCATGTCTATCCTCTCTCTCTCTCCCATGTCTATCCTCTCTCTCTCTCCCATGTCTATCCTCTCTCTTTCTCCCATGTCTATCCTCTCTCTCTCTCCCATGTCTATTCTCTCGCTCTCTCCCATGTCTATCCTCTCGCTCTCTCCCATATCTATCCTCTCTCTCTGATCCATGTCTATCCTCTCTCTCTCTCCCATGTCTATCCTCTCTCTCTCTCCCATGTCTATCCTCTCTCTTTCTCCCATGTCTATCCTCTCTCTCTCTCCCATGTCTATTCTCTCGCTCTCTCCCATGTCTATCCTCTCGCTCTCTCCCATATCTATCCTCTCTCTCTGATCCATGTCTATCCTCTCTCTCTCTCCCATGTCTATCCTCTCTCTCTCTCCCATGTCTATCCTCTCTCTCTCTCCCATGTCTATCCTCTCTCTCTCTCCCATGTCTATCCTCTCTCTCCCATGTCTATCCTCTCTCTCTCTCCCATGTCTATCCTCTCTCTCTCTCCCATGTCTATCCTCTCTCTCTCTCCCATGTCTATCCTCTCTCTCTCTCCCATGTCTATCCTCTCGCTCTCTCCCATGTCTATCCTCTCTCTCTCTCCCATGTCTATCCTCTCTCTCTCTCCCATGTCTATCCTCTCGCTCTCTCCCATGTCTATCCTCTCTCTCTCTCCCATGTCTATCCTCTCTCTCTCTCCCATGTCTATCCTCTCTCTCTCTCCCATGTCTATCCTCTCTCTCTCTCCCATGTCTACCCTCTCTCTCCCTCCCATGTCTATCCTCTCTCTCTCTCCCATGTCTATCCTCTCTCTCTCTCTCCCATGTCTATCCTCTCTCTCTCTCCCATGTCTATCCTCTCTCTCTCTCCCATGTCTATCGTCTCTCTCTCTCCCATGTCTACCCTCTCTCTGATCCATGTCTATCCTCTCGCTCTCTCCCATGTCTACCCTCTCTCTGATCCATGTCCGTCCTCTCTCTCTCTCTCTCCCTCTCTCTTCTCTCTCTTCTCTCTCTTCTCTCCTACAGACACGTTCACCCTCTCATCAGTTTGGAGAGCTGTAAGGATCTAAAACAAAAAAAAACAAATACACATAACATGCATTACAAAACAAACAACTATCTCTTCAATGCCTCGCAACAAGCAGGGAAAGGAGCTTTCACTGGAAAAAAAACTCCAAACTCCCCAATTAGATTTTCCACCTCCGTTTCTCTCTGTCACACTTCTGTGTCTCTCTGTTTATATCTCTACTTCCATTATTTTGTTCTCTCTCTTTCATCTTCCCTCCATATCTTCTTCCATCTATCACCTTCCATCTATCACGCTCTCCCTCTCCCTCCGTCTCTCTCTCTCTCCCTGTATATTAACCTCACCCTCTCTCCCTCTCTCTCCCTCCATTTATTTCCCTATCTATTTCCCTCTCCCTCCATCTCGCTCTCTCCCTCTCCCTCATCTCTCTTCCTCTCCCTCCATCTATTTCCATCTCTCTCCCTCCATTGCCCTCTCTCCCTCTCTCTCCCTTTCCCAACATCTTTCTTCATCTCTCTTCCTCTTCCTCCATCTATCTATTTCCCTCTCTCTCCCTCCATCTCTCTCTCATTCTCCCTCCAACTCTCTCTCCTTCTCCCTCCATTTCAATCTCTCTCTCTTCCTCTCCCTCCATCTCTCTCACCCTCACTCCCTCTGTCTCTCTCTCCTCCTCCCTCCATCTCTCTCTCCCTATCCCTCTGTCTCTCTCTCCTTCTCCCTCCATCTCTCTCTCCTTCTCCCTACATTTCAATCTCTTTCTCTCCCTCTGTCTATCTCTCGCTCTCCCTCTGTTTATCTTTCACTCTCCCTCTGTCTATCTATCTCTCTCTCTCCCTCCATCTCTCTCCTCTCTCTCTATCTCTTTCTCCCTCCGTCTCTCTCCTCTCTCTCCTCTCTCTCTCCATCTCTCTCCTCTCTCTCTCCATCTCTCTCCTCTCTCTCTCCATCTCTCTCCATCTCTCTCTCCATCTCTCTCCTCTATCTCTCTCCATCTCTCTCCTCTCTCTCTCTCCATCTCTCTCCATCTCTCTCCTCTCTCTCTCTCCATCTCCCTCCATCTCTCTCTCCATCTCTCTCCTCTGCTCTCCATCTCTCTCTCCATCTCTCTCCATCTCTCTCCATCTCTCTCCTCTCTCTCTCCATCTCTCTCCTCTCTCTCTCTCCATCTCTCTCCTCCCTCTCTCTCCATCTCTCTCTCCATCTCTCTCCTCTCTCTCTCTCTCTCTCTCTCTCTCCTTCCCTCTCCTCTCTCTCCATCTCTCCATCTCTCTCCATCTCTCTCTCTCTCTCTCCATCTCTCTCCATCCCATCCTCCTCTCTCTCCATCTCTCTCCATCTCTCTCCTCTCTCTCTCCATCTCTCTCCATCTCTCTCCTCTCTCTCTCTCCATCTCTCTCCATCTCTCTCTCTCTCTCTCCATCTCTCTCTCTCTTCTCTCTCTCTCCATCTCTTGCTCCCCCCAAGGCACACAGAGGTAGTGTTTTTTATTTTCTTCATAACTAAGGTTCTGTTTTTTTCACACGTCTCTGCTTTAACGGTTCTTACTCAGTGCTCTTTTAATACAAGCTGGTGTTTAGATCAATCTTCTCCAATCAATATTTAATATCAGAAAGAAGCTCTGGCCTTTTGGCTGCATGGCATATCGTCAAGACACACGATCGTTTCTATTCAGTCGCTCTCACAGGAGGTAATGAAGAATTGGATGGGACTGAGATCCACCGAGGCTGACTCCCAAATGGCACCCTATTCCCTATATAGTGCACTACTTTTGACCAGGGCCTTACGGTCCCTTATGGGCTCTGGTCAAAACTAGTGCACTATATAGTGAATAGGGTGCCATTTTTTAGACACAGCCTGAGGCCTACAGTAAGATGGCTGCATTTCCGCCTAACATTGGCTCCTTTCAATCCATTATCACTCAGGTCAGTGTGAGGTACAAGGCAGAAGCTTTAGGAGAGGCAGGGAGGGAGGGGGGACGACTGAAGCAAAGGAGAGAGAGGTAAATAATAAATACAAATTAAGGTTAAATAAGTAAACACATTACAATAGCTGTAGGATCAGAGGTATTCAGGGCAGTTAGAGGGACATGCATTAGGTTACTTGCTTTGTGTCTTGTCTGATATATTGTACATGTGCTGAAGCCTTATGACTCAGCGACACAATGGTAGGGATTAACTGAGCTGGGCTCGGATCATTGATAAATCATTGTCTCAACGCAGCCTTATAATGCTGTAAGAGGATCCAGGAACCTGTGTTATAATGGTAGGGATTAACTGAGCTGGGCTTGAGTCATTGATAAGTCATTGTCTGAACGCAGCCTTACAATGCTGTGAGAGGAACCAGGAACCTGTGTTATAATGGTAGGGATTAACTGAGCTGGGCTCGGGTCATTGATAAGTCATTGTCTGAACGCAGCCTTACAATGCTGTGAGAGGAACCAGGAACCGAAATGATTTGGGTAGATCACATCCTCCTTTTTATACGAGCTTTGTTTTCCAGAAGGTATCGACACTATAACCACAGAGCTGCAATGGTCTCGTAGATGGTTACGGGGGCTAAATGTCTGCTGAAGTGTTCTATGACCGAATCAGTTCTTTTAAAATCCATCTTCGGCTGTTCTGAGCTGCCCTTCATAATGTCATTGAATAACACATGAACTATAATAAAAAAAAATCAATTTCCTGATTCTGGCAGCTTATTGATGTCCTGGAGTCGTGCTCCTGGAGAGCACAGCGTTTTTTGCTCCAGGGACTGAGACATTTCTCACCATTGAAATGTTCAATACAAAGGAATTGAGAAATCTGCCCATTTCCATCCCGCACACAATTCGTTGAGCTTTTCACGGGCCCACGAGAAGCAGGATAGAGTACGCCCGCTGCTCCCAGGGACCTGAGAGGACCTGAGGTCCAGACCTCCCACAGCTGGCCCTGTCAAATCCACAGAAAGGAACCTGAGAGGACCTGAGGTCCAGACCTCCCACAGCAGGCCCCGTCAAATCCACAGAAAGGAACCTGAGAGGACCTGAGGTCCAGACCTCCCACAGCTGGCCCTGTCAAATCCACAGAAAGGAACCTGAGAGGACCTGAGGTCCAGACCTCCCACAGCAGACCCCGTCAAATCCACAGAAAGGAACCTGAGAGGACCTGAGGTCCAGACCTCCCACAGCTGGCCCTGTCAAATCCACAGAAAGGAACCTGAGAGGACCTGAGGTACAGACCTCCCACAGCAGGCCCCGTCAAATCCACAGAAAGGGAAAGGATTCGAACTTGACGATGAAGCCACTGCTGTAGTCAGCGTAGTTGGAGTCAGACACAGGCGTCACAGACACAGGCGTCACAGACACAGGCGTCACAGACACAGGCGTCACAGACACAGGCGTCACAAACACAGCCGTCACAGACACAGCCGTCACAGACACAGGCGTCACAAACACAGCCGTCACAGACACAGCCGTCACAGACACAGGCGTCACAAACACAGCCGTCACAGACACAGCCGTCACAGACACAGGCGTCACAAACACAGCCGTCACAGACACAGCCGTCACAGACACAGGCGTCACAGACACAGGCGTCACAAACACAGCCGTCACAGACACAGGCGTCACAGGCACAGCCGTCACAGACACAGGCGTCACAAACACAGCCGTCACAGACACAGGCGTCACAGGCACAGCCGTCACAGACACAGGCGTCACAGGCACAGCCGTCACAGACACAGGCAGTTCCAGCAATGCAGGCACAGGTAGGTCAGGCACCAGTGCAGTGAAACTATTCCTTATGTCAATCTGCTGCAAACCTCTCGCAGTCACTCCAGTCCGCACCTTCTTCCCTTTATAGCAGTGTGTTCCACAAGTTCCTGGAGTAGTCAGCCAAAGAGAAAAAGTAGCTAGCCAGACCTCCATCTCTGTCTCTATATCCCTCTCTCTCTAGCCTCCATGGGCCGGACACAGAAATTCTGCCAAATTGCCTATATTTTGGCGGCCTCTTTTACATTCTAATGCCTTGATTTCCATCCCAAATCCACAGTGAAATGATTGAATACTTTATCAAATTGACCTTCCAGTTTTGAAAAATGTTGTGTTATTATGTGTGCGACATGACTTTACAATTGAAATGACTGAAATTGTATGGATTCCTGTCTATTGTTAGTTTGGGTATTGTGTAGGCCCAGGCCTGTGTGATCAGGATGAGTTTCAAAGTAAAACAACATTAAAACCTTTTTTAACATATAACCTGTCTTGTGCAAAATAAAATAATGAATTTTAGATTTTGGTTTATATCTCTCAAATAAGAGATATGAAGTCTTCGTTTTACCTAATTGATGCCACCTCACTGGAAATACCAGAGCTTTTTCCATTATTCCCTCTTCAGGTTTGTTTACATTTTGCAGCTGATTTCTCAGCCAGGCAACCTGATGATGTAGGGCTGGAGTGTAACCAAGGCAACCTGATGATGTAGGGCTGGAGTGTAACCAAGGCAACTTGATGATGTAGGGCTGGAGTGTAACCAAGGCAACCTGATGATGTAGGGCTGGAGTGTAACCAAGGCAACCTGATGATGTAGGGCTGGAGTGTAGCCAAGGCAACCTGATGATGTAGGGCTGGAGTGTAACCAAGGCAACTTGATGATGTAGGGCTGGAGTGTAACCAAGGCAACCTGATGATGTAGGGCTGGAGTGTAACCAAGGCAACCTGATGATGTAGGGCTGGAGTGTAGCCAAGGCAACCTGATGATGTAGGGCTGGAGTGTAACCAAGGCAACCTGATGATGTAGGGCTGGAGTGTAGCCAAGGCAACCTGATGATGTAGGGCTGGAGTGTAACCAAGGCAACCTGATGATTTAGGGCTGGAGTGTAACCAAGGCAACCTGATGATTTAGGACTGGAGTGTAACCAAGGCAACCTGATGATTTAGGGCTGGAGTGTAACCAAGGCAACCTGATGATTTAGGGCTGGAGTGTAACCAAGGCAACCTGATGATTTAGGGCTGGAGTGTAACCAAGGCAACCTGATGATTTAGGACTGGAGTGTAACCAAGGCAACCTGATGATTTAGGGCTGGAGTGTAACCAAGGCAACCTGATGATTTAGGGCTGGAGTGTTGCTAAGATGTAATCTTGCTCACGTGCTGAGTGATGTTTACTCAGCTGTCCCTCTGCCTATGTGTCGTTTAGCAGTCAAGCCTAACTGACTATAAATAAAGAAACTGGTAAAAGTACTTTTTGAAATTAAACATTAAATGATCCTTTATCTGATACACTTTGTTCTGTTCTGGAAAATAGCTAGTTTCTGCCAACCTATTCAGCATGTTCTGTAGTGTTTAGCTGTTGGCTAGACTATTATGATATTTGATTAACATCCCCATTGCAAAAGCAGCAGCTACTCTTTCTGGGGTCCAGACAAAACATGAAACATGGCATATAATACAGAACATTAATAGACAAGAACAGAACTACGTACATTATGTATATGATTTAAAAGGCATTCGCAGCCTTCATTTCAATACATACACATCAACTAGGTCCAACAGGGGAGAGGCGTTGTGCCGTAAGGTGTTGCTTTCTCTGTTTTATAAAACCAGGTTTTGCTGTTCACTTGAACAATATGAGACGGAATGGAGTTCCATGCAATAATGACTCTATGTAATACTGTACGCGTTCTGGAATTTGTTCTGTATTTGGGGACTGTGAAAAGACCCCTGGTGGCATGTCTGGTTGGGTAAGTGTGTGTGTCAGAGCTGTGTGTAAGTTGACTATGCAAACATTTACATTACATTTACATTTAAGTCATTTAGCAGACGCTCTTATCCAGAGCGACTTACAAATTGGTGCATTCACCTTATGACATCCAGTGGAACAGCCACTTTACAATAGTGCATCTAAATCTTTTAGGGGGGATTTACAACACATGAATGTTTCTTATAAAAAGAAGTGATGTCGTCAGACTATCCTCAACTCTTAGCCAAGAGAGACTGGGCATGCATAGTAGTTATATCAGCCCTCTGATTACAATGAAGAGCAAGACATGCTGCTCTGTTCTGGGCCAGCTGCAGATTATCTAGGTCTTTCCTTGCAGCACACAACTGGACAATAATCAAGATAAGACAAAACTAGCTTCGTGGAGTGTGGTGTCAAAAAAGCAGAGCATTGCTTTATTATGGACTGATCTCTCCCCAACTTTACAACCATTAAATCTACATGTTTTGATCATGACAGTTTATTATCTAAGGTAAGGCCAAGTAATTTAGTCTCCTCAACTTGTTCAACAGCCACACCATTCAATACCAGATTCAGCTGAGGTCTAGAACTTAAGGAATGATTTGTACAAAATCCGATGCTCTTAGTTTAAGAGATGTTTAGGACCAGTTTATTACTGGCCAAGCATTCCAAAACAGACTGCAAGTCTTTGATAAGGATTTCAGTGACTTCATTAGCTGTGGTTGTTTGTGTATACAGTGGGGCAAAAAAGTATTTAGTCAGCCACCAATTGTGCAAGTTCTCCCACTTAAAAAGATGAGAGAGGTCTGTAATTTCCATCATAGGTACACTTCAACTATGACAGACAAAATGAGAAAAATAAATCCAGAAAATCACATTGTAGGATTTTTAATGAATGTATTTGCAAATTTCACTCAAATACTTTTTTTCAACGACAGGTTATGGTCAATACTATTAAAGGCTGCACTGAAATCTAACAGTACAGCTCCCACAATCTTCTTATTATCAATTTCTTTCAACCAATCATCATGTCACGTTCTGACCTTAGTTTCTTTTTTTATGTCTTTGTGTTCGGTTGGTCAGGGCGTGAGTTGGTGTGGGTTGTCTACGTTCTTTTTTCTATGCTATATTTTCTACGTGTTTGGCCTGTTGTGGTTCTCAATCAGAGGCAGCTGTCTATCATTGTCTCTGATTGAGAATCATACTTCGGTAGCCTTTTCCCACCTGTGGGTAGTTGCTTTCTGTTTAGTGTGTTTTGCACCTGACACAGCTGTTTCGGTTTTCGTTTAGTTCACGTTGTTATTTTGTATTGTCAGCGTTCGGTAAATAAACATCATGAACACAAACCACGCTGCGCATTGGTCCGATCTCTCATACTCGTTGTCAGACGACGAAAACAACCATTACACATCAGTCATGCTGAAAGTCTGTTTTTAATTTGTTTACAGGGAAAAAAACATTGTATTTGGTTAAACACAATTTGTTCCAACAGTTTGCAAAGAGCTGGCAGCAAGCTGATAGGTCTGCTGTTAGAACCAGTAAAATGCCGCCTTATCACTATTGGGTAGTAGCATTACTTTGGCTTCCCTCCAGGCCTGAGGACAAAGACTTTCCTCTAGGCTCAGATGAATTAATTACGTGATTAAATTAATCATGTAACAATTAACACAGTATCTTAGGAAACCACAGGAAATGATTAACTTAAATTATTATTATTAACTATTTACCGAGTTACTATCTCCCGAATTAAACTCTTATAAGATATATTCATATATATATATATATACATTCTGTTAGAATGAATACATCAGAGTTGGTGTGAGGGAAATGTTCTTCACCGCTCGTCTTTGTTAGACTGGCTCCTTCAAAGGTACAGACGTGGTGGTTCTCGGTCAAGTTTACTAGACTAGAGTACTTGAACAAATGCAGACGGAATTTTCTGATGTAGTCTGGATCTTCTTCACTCAAGAGTTTTAGGTTCTAGCCATTTGTCAGCCGTGCAGCCATGCTATCTGGTCTGGTAGTTTTAAACCATTTTACACGCCAGCAGCAACCCGGCAATGTACTGGTCTCAATGGTTGATTATCCAGGGTACAGCTAAGACCACTTTCCACACCGGCAGCAACCCGTCAATGTACTGGTCTCAATGGTTGATTATCCAGGGTACAGCTAAGACCACTTTCCACACCGGCAGCAACCCGTCAATGTACTGGTCTCAATGGTTGATTATCCAGGGTACAGCTAAGACCACTTTCCACACCGGCAGCAACCCGTCAATGTACTGGTCTCAATGGTTGATTATCCAGGGTACAGCTAAGACCACTTTCCACACCGGCAGCAACCCGTCAATGTACTGGTCTCAATGGTTGATTATCCAGGGTACAGCTAAGACCACTTTCCACACCGGCAGCAACCCGTCAATGTACTGGTCTCAATGGTTGATTATCCAGGGTACAGCTAAGACCACTTTCCACACCGGAAGCAACCCGGCAATGTACTGGTCTCAATGGTTGATTATCCAGGGTACAGCTAAGACCACTTTCCACACCGGCAGCAACCCGTCAATGTACTGGTCTCAATGGTTGATTATCCAGGGTACAGCTAAGACCACTTTCCACACCGGCAGCAACCCGTCAATGTACTGGTCTCAATGGTTGATTATCCAGGGTACAGCTAAGACCACTTTCCACACCGGCAGCAACCTCGCAATGTACTGGTCTCAATGGTTGATTATCCAGGGTACAGCTAAGACCACTTTCCACACCGGCAGCAACCCGGCATGTTTTGGTCTAATATGTTAAATCTTTAGAAGTCCTTTATGAACACACTGTCAAAAGGAGCATTCCATCCTTTTGCGTAATGTCTGTGCTCACATGGGCGTGGATACAGACTGTTCTGACACGTTCTTTGACATCTTCAAATTGTCCATGACCTAGGCTGTAGTCTCCATCTGCTTCATGGAGATCACCATCATCCTAAGAAAAATGCCCAAGAAAAACAAGGTGACATGTCCAAATGACAATCCCCTTGTCGCAATCACCCCGGTTATCATGAAGGGGTGGCAGGTAGCCTAGTGGTTAGAGCGTTGGGCCAGTCACAGAAAGTTTGATAATGAGAAGACTAGTTATGAGAAGACTAGTAATGAGAAGACTAGTTATGTGAAGAATAGTTATGTGAAGACTAGTTATGTGAAGAAAAATATGGCTACTACTAATTCAAATTGTATCTAGATTTTAAGATTGGAATCAGTAACAGAAAGTTTGCTGGATCCCCAACCTGACAAGGTAAAAATACGCAGTCACCCTGTTCCTAGGTCATCAATGTAAATAAGAATTTGTTCTTAACAGACTTGTCTAGTTAAATAACATTTCAAATTAAAAGTGCTTTGAGAGGCTGGTCATGGCCCAGATCAAGGTCAGTGTGCCAGTATGTTCCCTCCCATGCTCGACACCAAGCTCAGAGCCCTGGGTCTGGACACCCCCCCTCTGCAGCTAGATCCTGGTCTTCCTGATGGGCAGACTACTTTCTGTGAGGATTAGCAACAACACCTCCTCTAGACTGACTCTTAGCACAGGGGCCCCCCAGGGGTGTGTCCTTAGTCCTCTCCCTGTTCACCCATGACTGCGTGGCTTTGCACGACACCAACGCCATCATCACGTTTGCGAACGACACCACAGTTGTAGGCCTGATAACCAACAACAACGAGTCAGCCTATAGGGAGGATGTAAGTGAACTGGTATTGTGGTGCCAGGTCAACAACCTCTCCCTCTATGTCAGCAAAATAAAGGAGCTGATTGTTGACTTCAGTAAGCAAGAAGAAGGAACATGCCCCGATCCACATCAATGGCACATCAAAGTCAGCACTTTTTTTTAAGTTTGTCGGCTTTCACGTTACCCGAGGGTTTTTTCATGGCTCATCAACGCCACCGCTCTTTTGTCAAGAGGGTGCAACGGCGTCTCTACTTCCTGAATAAATTGGTCATGTCACTCCTGGGTCCTCTCCAAATACTTACACTGCACCATGGGGAACTTCCTGAAACTTTGGAGTAATTTCACGCGTGTCCAAAAAACAGAATGAGTCCCATTCCTACCATTGGTCAGGGCCCATAGGCAGGGAGAGAACTCACAGCTAATCTTTTGAATAATAAACAGGGAGAAGTGTTAGGGAATTATTTTGGGCGATCACAGTGCTATAGCTCTATCTTATTCAATCCATAGGGAAATTAGCGGTAGGATATGAGTAATATGTTGCATGAGTTATCAGTCTAATCTCAGACTGTGTATGTATGTGTGTGTCAGAGTGACACTGTCCTGGCCTGCAGGGGGAAGGACAGGATCACACCACAGCGTGTTCACTGTCCTGGCTATTATAACATCCTCCTGATCTAGCTGAACATGGTTTGGAACTCACACCAACAGCAGCTTAACCTGGGTCCCAGTCTGTTTCTGTTCTCTTGCCAACTCCTAGTAGAATTGTCATGTTTGACTTGACAATGAGTGACAATGATTTGGCAAGATAGCAGAATAAGATCTGAGAGCAGGATAACAGCTGTTAGCCTTTAGCTTGACAAGCAAATGTTGTTATTTTTGTGTGATCAGAGCTTCAAACATCTTAGCCACTCAAGACTTCTGATATTTGTAGCCCATGCAAGGAGAGTCTGTGATAAGAGAATGGAAACCATGCTATGTCCATTGAGTCAATCCGGGTAAAAATGTAGACTCCGCTTACCTTCTTCAAGAACCGAACCATAACCATTTGAGCAAAAAACACAACATTGACCCTCGATCAGTGTATAGGAGCATCTTCATCCACCCCTGCTAGGTCAGCGATGAACAGGAATAAAGAGATCCTATTGGTCTAGATGTCTGGTCAACGGAGGAAGTGAAGGAAATCCAAGATGGTCGTGGCTGAGGGGCTAGAACACAGATGGGTATGTTGGAATGTGGTAAAGATAGCCCAGAAGCCAATCCATGTGTTGGAATGTGGTAAAGATAGCCCAGAAGCCAATCCATATTTTGGAATGTGGTAAAGATAGCCCAGAAGCCAATCCATGTGTTGGAATGTGGTAAAGATAGCCCAGAAGCCAATCCATGTGTTGGAATGTGGTAAAGATAGCCCAGAAGCCAATCCATGTGTTGGAATGTGGTAAAGATAGCCCAGAAGCCAATCCATGTGTTGGAATGTGGTAAAGATAGCCCAGAAGCCAATCCATGTGTTGGAATGTGGTAAAGATAGCCCAGAAGCCAATCCATATTTTGGAATGTGGTAAAGATAGCCCAGAAGCCAATCCCTGGCCTTCTGACAGTAAGTCAATAGAATGAATGCTTCTCTTTAAATGAGGTAGATGAGGGAGCCACCAGGCCCTTGACACTGTGTTGATTGGTATCCAATATGTTACTACGGTAATAAAATAAAAAAGTAAAGGAGAAGGCAGTGAAATGTAAAAAGAATAGAATGTAGTAGAGAATTCCATTCCGTTTTGGGTTGAGCAGAATACATGTTCTAGAATGCTAAATAATAGAACAGTATTGTAGAATAGAACCATAGAGGTAAAAAGGTTTGCCTGCAGCATTACCATCCTGCATCCCACTGCTGGCTTGCCTCTGAAGCTAATCATAGCTGGTCCTGGATGGGAGACCCGATGCTGCTGGAAGTAGTGTCCTGACTCTCTGTGGTCACTAAAGATCCCATGGCACTTTTTGTAAGAGTAGTGGGTGTTAACCCCCGGTGTCCTGATTCCTGATCTGGCCCTCATGGCCACCTAATCATCCCCCAGTTTATAATTGTTTCAGCTCGTTCCAGTTGCTTGCTGCAGCAAACTGAAAAGATGAGCGACCCAGGGATGTGTGTGCTTTGGGAACCTTTAACCGAATGTGACTGGCAGAACGGGTGTTGTATGTGGAGGATGAGGGCTGCAGTAGATATCTTAGATAGGCCTCACTCCTCCTCCCTAAGAGGATAAAACAGTGGGTCTTGCAACAGGTATACAGAGATGAACAGTTTAGAGATGAACAGAGGAGTATAGAGTGCAGTGATGTGTCCTATTTTTTAAAATGTATTTTACCAGGCAAGTCAGTTAAGAACAAATGCTTATTTGCAAAGACGGCCTAGGAAAAGTGGGTTAACTGCATGTTCAGAACAACATATTTTGTACCTTGTCAGCTCGGGGATTTGAACTTGCAACCTTTCGGTTACTAGTCCAATGCTCTAACCACTAGGACTACCCTGCCGCATAAGGAGCATTGGTGGCAAATCTGATGGCCGAATGGTAAAAAACATCTCGTCGCTCGAGAGCAACCTTACCTGCCGATATACAAATAATTTCTCCGTGATCTAGCATGGGTAGGATGGTCATCTCAATCAGGATTGCTTTGGCAGCGGGGGTGAAAGAGGAGCAATTACAATAGAGGAAACCAAGTCTAGATGTAACTTTAGCCTGCAGCTTTGATATGTGCTGAGAGAAGGACAGTGTACCGTCTAGCCATACTCCCAAGTACTTGTATGAGGTGACTACCTCAAGCTCTGAACCCTCAGAGGTAGTAATCACACCTGTGGATAGAGTTGCATTATTCTTAACAAACCACATGACCTTTGTTTTGGAGGAGTTCAGAACAAGTTTAAGGGCAGAGAAAGCTTGTTGGACACTATGAAAGCTTTGTTGTATAGCGTTTAACACTCTGCATCAGACAAAAACATCAGAAGAGGAAGATTTGCAGCAGACTTTTCTAATCTTTCTCTCTCTGGCGAGAAGTTCAAAGGAGGAATTATACACAATATCCATTAGTATCTATAAATGATTTTTGTAGAAAGTCTTTCAAATGACCTCCCTTTCTCTCCACCTCTCTCTCTCCGGCCTTCCCTCTCTCTCCTCCCCAGCTCTCTCTCTGGCTGTCTATCTCTCTCTCTCTCTCCTGCTCTCCTCTCCACCTCTCTCTCTATCTGTCTCTCTCTCTCTCTCCTCCCCAGCTCTCTCTCTGGCTGTCTATCTCTCTCTCCTGCTCTCCTGCTCTCCTCTCCACCTCTCTCTCTATCTGTCTCTGTCTCTCTCTCTCCTGCTCTCCTGCTCTCCTCTCCACCTCTCTCTCTCTCTCTCTCGCTCTCCTGCTCTCCTCTACACCTCTCTCTCTCTCTCTCTCTCTCTCTCTCTCTCCTGCTTTCCTCTCCACCTCTCTTTCTCAGTCTTGCTCACTTTCTCCACATTCTCCTCTCTCTGCAACCCTCCCCCATCTCTCTCTCTGTCTCTCGTTCTCGGTTCACCTAGGGAAGCATTCAGCAAGGTTTCATGAAGGACGCTAACTCATTAATATTCTCAAATACAGAAGAAAAAGGCAAAATGACTAAGCAAAACAAGGCCAAACAAGACCTGAGTGAACAGAACAGAGAACCGGTGCAGAGCAGAGGGGCATAAAAGGCTTCGTCATTGATCCAGTTGATCCTGTGTGTCTCTGGGTGGAATCTGTGTGGCTCAGTTGCTGAGTGTGTTGCTAGCGACATCAAGGTCAAGGGTTCAATTCCTTTAGGGGATCACATGCATCTACAAAAAGGTATGCAGGCTTTTTGTGAAGAAGATAAGTGGCATCTGTTAAATGTGTCTCAAATGACATTGCAGGTTCAGCGTAGTGCACTACATGGGGAAATAGGGTTTAGTGCACTACATGGGGAAATAGGGTTTAGTGCACTACATGGGGAAATAGGGTGTAGTGCACTACATGGGGAAATAGGGTTTAGTGCACTACATGGGGAAATAGGGTGTAGTGCACTACATGGGGAAATAGGGTGTAGTGCACTACATGGGGAAATAGGGTGTAGTGCACTACATGGGGAAATAGGGTGTAGTGCACTACATGGGGAAATAGGGTTTAGTGCACTACATGGGGAAATAGGGTTTAGTGCACTACATGGGGAAATAGGGTGTAGTGCACTACATGGGGAAATAGGGTGTAGTGCACTACATGGGGAAATAGGGTGTAGTGCACTACATGGGGAAATAGGGTGTAGTGCACTACATGGGGAAATAGGGTGTAGTGCACTACATGGGGAAATAGGGTGTAGTGCACTACATGGGGAAATAGGGTGTAGTGCACTACATGGGGAAATAGGGTGTAGTGCACTACATGGGGAAATAGGGTGTAGTGCACTACATGGGGAAATAGGGTGTAGTGCACTACATGGGGAAATAGGGTTTAGTGCACTACATGGGGAAATAGGGTGTAGTGCACTACATGGGGAAATAGGGTTTAGTGCACTACATGGGGAAATAGGGTTTAGTGCACTACATGGGGAAATAGGGTTTAGTGCACTACATGGGGAAATAGGGTGTAGTGCATTACATGGGGAAATAGGGTGTAGTGCACTACATGGGGAAATAGGGTTTAGTGCACTACATGGGGAAATAGGGTTTAGTGCACTACATGGGGAAATAGGGTTTAGTGCACTACATGGGGAAATAGGGTGGGCCTTGTGTCACCGAGATCTGTTTGTTTCCTTCTGTCTTGCACATTGTGAATAATGAATGATTTCTGCACGAGCTACATGGTTGTTGTCACGTCGCTGTCAATGTCAACCTGAGTTACAGTCATGTAATGGTAATAAGGCTGTCATGGAGTCAGAGAGAGGGGAGGTAGTTGGAGAGGGAGGGAGAATGTGATGGAGAGAGAGATATAGAGAGAGAGGGAGAGGGATGGAGAGAGAGGGGAGGTAGTTGGAGAGGGAGGGAGAATGTGATGGAGAGAGAGAGAGATATAGGGAGACAGAGGGAGAGAGATGGGGATGGACTGGGAGAGAGAGAAGGAGAGAGAGAGAGAGAGAGAGAGAGAGAGAGAGAGAGAGAGGGAGAGAGAGATAGAGATAGAGATAGAGAGGGAGATAGAGATAGAGATAGAAAGGGAGATAGAGATAGGAGGGAGATAGAGATAGAGATAGAAAGGAGATAGAGATAGAAAGGGAGATAGAGAGGGAGGGAGATAGAGATAGATGGGGAGATAGAGAGAGAAAGGGAGATAGAGATAGAAGGGGGGAGATAGAGATAGAGAAAGGAGATAGAGATAGAAAGGAGATGGAGAGAGAAAGGGAGATGAGAGAGAGAGAGGGAGAGAGATGGATAGAGAAAGGGAGATAGAGAGAGAAGGGGGGAGAGATGGATAGAGAGAGAGAGGAGATAGAGAGAGAAAGGGAGAGGAAGAAAGAGAGAGAGAATAGTGTTACCAGGGACACAAGCCCCAGTCTTCAACATTTTCCCTATCGGTGCTGTGCATGATCAAATGTCTTCCACCCAGAGATCTCCCCCTTGATTAAAAAATGTCTGCTTTAAGAGTCTAATGTTCTGTCAGCTAAGGTGAAGTGGCATTGTCTTTGAAAAACCACTGAAACACTTCTGTTCAGACCTTGGCCCTGACAGTTTCCATGACAAACGGAATGGTTTCCAAAACGTTTCTAGTCACCAGGACCACTGTGCAAATCCATCTCGACACTGCCACCTGCCCTAAGCCAGTCAAAACTGATGACATACTTTGGCCTAAACATCAGCGCCAGAGAGGTAACTTCCACAAAGGTTTGAACGATCTAGAGGGAGAGGCAAGAAGGGATATGGGAAAGAGAAACATTGTTCAACATACCAATTAGGATTTGGCTAAAAATACTTGAATCAGTCTAGAGCCCATTCTCTCTTTATGGTTGTGAGGTCTGGGGTCCGCTCACCTCTCTCTTTATCTCTCAAAATGGGACAAACACCCTTTCTCTCTCTGTCTGCAAAAATATCTCTTACAACGTAAAACAGCCAAATAATGCATGCAAACATAATGGCCGATACCCACTAATTATCAAAACCAGAAAAGAGCCATTAAATTGAACAACACCTAAAAGGAAGCGATTCACAAACCTTCCATAACAAAGCCATCACAAACAGAGAGATGAACCTGGAGAAGAGTCCCTAAGCAAACTGGTCCTGGGGCTCTGTTCACAAACACAAACACACCCTACAGAGCCCCAGGACTGAAAGCACAATTAGTATGCCAACCAAATCATGAGAAAACAAAAGATAACGTTTATTGATTATTCATCAATGACAGAGAATGGGTAATGCTGTTTGTTCCCTTGGAGTACACAGCTGTGCAGTAGATCGACTGACCAAAAAGTCGTGAGGAAGGTGGACTATGTACAGACTCAGGGAGATGGGCAAATTTGTGAATTTATTGTTCTCACCATTGCCAAGAAGAAGGCTATGTGCTCCTGTACCATTCCAGGTGGAAACAGCTGCACTTCCTAACCTCTCATTTACCATATTGAGAACCAAAATCCTCTGCTACTATTACACAAAGCTAAAACATACCCAATTTTGAAAAACTCCTCATACCTACTGGGTGAAATTCCACAGTGTGCCATCACAGCAGCAAGATTTGTGACCTGTTAGAGAAAAGGGCAACCAGTGAAGAACAAACACTAGTAACCGGAATTTATGCTTAGTTCATTTTATCTTGTGTCCTTGAATTATTTGTACAGATCTGTTGTTCTGCCCCTGAATATGACATTTTAATGTCTTTACTGTTTTGAAACTGTTGTATGTGTAATGTTTACTGTTAATTTTTTTTGTTTTTTTATTTTTTATATTCCTTTTATTTAACCAGGTAAATTGACTTTGAGAACACGTTGTCATTTGCAATAAAGACCTGGGGAATAGTTAATTGAGAGGAGAGGAGGGGGGGGATGAAGGGGAGCCAATTGTAAACTGGGGATTATTAGGTGACCGTGATGGTTTGAGGGCCAGAGGAAGAGGAATTTAGGGGAAGAGGTTAACAGGAACGATAAGTGGAATGGGACTTAGAGGGGAAGAGGGAGAGGAATAGAGAGAGTCATCAACACCCGTTGAAACAACTGTTGAAAAAAGATTTGTTCTTAACTGACTTGCCGAGTTAAATAAAGGTAAAACAAATCAACTAAAATAGCTAGTCCCTCCTCTCTCATTACCATAGCTAGACCCCACCCCCTCCTCTCTATTTACCATAGCTAGACCCTAGAATAGTCTACCATTTGGGACACAGCAGATTGTTTTCCCTCTCATTGCTGTGCATGACCCAAATGTTTCATTAATAGCTAGACCCCACCCCCTTGATTAAAAAAAACAAGATTTAGAGTCTAATGTTCTGGAGCTAAGGTGAAGTGGCATTGTCTTTGAAAAACCTCTGAAACACTTGTTGTTCTGGAACCCTGGATCCGGTTTCCATTACAATAACGGAACTTTAAATGTTTCTAATAAGAGGAACTGTGCAAGAGAGTTAACGGTGACCCAATGCCACCTGCCCTTAAGCCAGTCATTACTGATGATAAGCTTTGGAAAGAAGGAGAGGAGAATTTACCAGGTTTGGTTAGAGGGACCCGGGATGGGGGAATTAGAATAAGCTTGTTCATCTCCCCTCTCTCTCTCTCTCTTACCATAGCTAGACCCTCCCTCTCCTCTCTCATTACCTTTATAGCTAGACCCTCCCCCTCCTCTCTCATTACTAAATCTCTAGACCCTACCCCCTCCCTCTCATTACCTAGTAAACATAATAGTATGAGTCCCTCAAACATTACCACAGCAGCACAGTAGCCTGACATTGAACACAATAACAGCAGACCCTCCACCTCCTCTCAATCATTACCATAACAAACCAGGACTGAAAGTGGAAGCATTACCGTGTAGCTATGCCCTACCCCTCCTTTCTCATTGGCAGTTGAGCCAGATCATTTACCCCCTCCGTTTATTGATTATTCATCAATGACAGAGAATGGGTAATTGTTCCCTCCCTGCGCATTGCAGTAGATCCCCACAGCAGTCCTGAGGAAGGTGGGAGTAAGGGGGATGGGCAAATTCTGCCATTTATAGTTCTCACCCCAATAACCCCTCCTCTGCCATTCCATAGCTAGACCTTACCCCCTCCTCTCTCATTTACATAGCTAGACCCCAAAATCCTCTGCTACTATTCCCATAGCTAGACCCTACCCCTCCTCTCCATTACTGTAGTGGCAGGGTAGACTAGTGGTTAGAGTGTTGGACTAGTAACCGGAAGGTTGCAAGTTCAAATCCCCAAGCTGACAAGGTACAGATCTCTGTTCTGACCCTGAACAGGCAGTTAACCCACTGTTCCTAGGCCATAATTGTTTAACCCTGATTTTTTCCTTTTTTTTTACCATTATTTAACCAGGTAAATTGACTGAGAACCGTTGTCATTTGCAGCTAGACCTGGGGAATAGTTACAGGGGAGAGGAGGAGGGGGATGAATGAGCCAATTGTAAACTGGGGATTATTAGGTGACCGTGATGGTTTGAGGGCCAGATTGGGAATTTAGCCAGGTTAACACCCCTCCTCTTCCATAAGTGCCATGTGACCTTTAATGACCCTAGAGTCATCAACACCATTACCATAGCTAGACCCCACCCCCTCCTCTCTCATTACCATAGCTAGACCCTACCCCCTCCTCTCTCATTACCATAGCTAGACCCCCACCCCCTCCTCTCTCCATTACCATAGCTAGACCCCCACCCCTCCTCTCTCATTCCCATAGCTAGACCCCACCCCTCCTCTTCTCATTACCATAGCTAGACCCCACCCCCTCCTCTCTAATTACCATAGCTAGACCCTACCCCCTCCTCTTCTCATTACCATAGCTAGACCCCACCCCCTCCTCTCTCCATTACCATAGCTAGACCCTACCCCCTCCTCTTCATTACCATAGCTAGACCCTACCCCCTCCTCTTCTCATTACCATAGCTAGACCCTACCCCCTCCTCTCTCATTACCATAGCTAGACCCTACCCCCTCCTCTCTCATTACCATAGCTAGACCCTACCCCTCCTCTCTCATTAATAGCTAGACCCTACCCCTCCTCTCTCATTACCATAGCTAGACCCCACCCCTTCTCTCAATGCCCACGTTTCCCCATAGCTAGACCCCACCAAAACCTCCTCGTTGTTACCATAGCTTTAGACTTTAATTTTCCTCGTTTCACGTACCATAGCTAGCCCCTGTGAAAATGAGCGGACCATAGCTAGACCCGAACCCCCGAGTGTTTAATAGGATAGCTAGAAATACCCCCTCTTCACTCATTACCTGTAGCTGAGACCCTACCCCTCCTCTCTAATTACCTAGCTAGACCCTCACCCCCTCCTCTCTCATTACCATAGATAGACCCCACCCCCTTCTCTAATTACCATAGCTAGACCCTACCCCTCCTCTCTAATTACCATAGCTAGACCCTCAGATCTGTCCCCACAACCTCCTCTCTAATTACCAACAGAATAGCTAGACCCTACCCCTCCTCTCTCATTACCATAGCTAGACAGTACCCCCTCATCTCTGTTTGAAAAAATGCTATATGGAGTTACCCCCTCGTCTTCTCATTAGAGCAATAGCATAGACCCTACCCCCTCCTCTCTCATTAAGCTAGACCCCACCCCTCCTCTCTCATTACCATTTCAGACCCCAGGTAGGATATTTAATACTAGCCTATGTCTCCTCTCTCATTACGATACTAGTACCTGTTTGCGCGTGAAGGCGAGGGCGTCCATGGCCAGTTTGTAGAGCGCGCGGAGGACAATCCCTCCATGATTTTCGGAGTTTAACACAAGTAGATATTATTGAGCTTGAGTATTTCGTTGTGTGATTACCATAGCTAGACCCTGATTCTCTCATTACCAATGAGAACCCCTCCTCTCTCATTACCATAGCTAGACCTACCCCCTCCTCTCTCATTAATAGCTAGATCCTACCCCCTCCTCTCTCATTACCATAGCTAGACCCTAACCCCTCCTCTCTCATTACCATCTTAGTGCTAGACCCTAATCTATTTCCTCTCTCATTATCATAGAAATAGTAGACCCTGCTCATCTGACAAATTATTAGAGGGCTATTTTTCCCATTTCTCAGTTTACCATTGGGTTGAGACCTTACTGTGCTATGAGGTTTACCATAGCTAGATTTAATGCTTCCTCTGCCATTCCCAAACACTCCCTCCAATGCTCCTCTGCCCGGCCCCCTATTTTAGAACCCATTGTGACCCCATGAGTCCTTTGCCACCCTGAGCTAGACCCCATCCTCCTCCTCTGCCATTCCTATAGCTAGACCTACCCCCTGCTCTCTCATTCCCATAGCTAGACCCCACCCCTCCTCTGCCATCCCTATAGCTAGACCCCACCCCTCCTCTGCCATCCCTATAGCTAGACCCCACCCCCCTCTCTGCCATTCCCAAAGCTAGACCCTACCCCCTCATCTGCCATCGCTAGACCCTACCCCCTCCTCTCTCATTACCATCGCTAGACCCTACCCCCTCCTCTCTCATTACCATAGCTAGACCCTAGCCCCTCCTCTTCCATTCCTATAGCTAGACCCTACCCCTCATCTGCCATTCGCTAGACCCTACCCCCTCCTCTTCTCATTCCCAAAGCTAGACCCTACCCCCTCCTCTGCCATTCCTATAGCTAGACCCTACCCCCCCTCCTCTTCCATTCCTATCTGCCAGCTAGACCCTACCCCTCCTCTTCCATTCCTATAGCTAGACCCTACCCCCTCCTCTTCCATTCCTATAGCTAGACCCTACCCCCTCCTCTTCCATTCCTATAGCTAGACCCTACCCCCTCCTCTTCCATTCCCATAGCTAGACCCTACCCCCTCCTCTTCCATTCCTATAGCTAGACCCTACCCCCTCCTCTTCCATTCCTATAGCTAGACCCTACCCCCTCCTCTTCCATTCCTATAGGTAAACCCTACACCCTCCTTTTTCATTGTCATAGTTAAACCTAACCAGACGAAAAGAGACCGAGGGTGGCCTTCACATGTAGACACACACACACACACACACACACACACACACACACACACACACACACACACACACACACACACACACACACACACACACACACACACAGTAAATCAATGGTCCTGTGCGTCCTTTGTTAACAGGGCTCTGGTCAGAAGTAGTGCACTATGTATGGAATAGGGTGCTATTTGGGACGGAGACAAGAAGACGTCAAACCCAAGGACATATATCTCTGGAGACGTGGCTTTTAAATATGAAAGAGAAGGAGAGAGAAGGAGAGATTACTGGGCTTCTTATTGGTTAGTGGATGGAGGGAGGAGATAAGAAGAGGGAGAGATGGATAAAAGTGCTTGTTTGTTTGATGCTCATTTTTTGAATTTACATGCCTTCTCTTCTCTCTCTCTCTCTCTCTCTCTCTCTCTCTCTCTCTCTCTCTCTCTCTCTCTCTCTGTCTCTCTCTCTCTGTCTCTCTCTCTCTCTCTCTCTCTCTCTCTCTCTCTCTCTCTCTCTCTCTCTCTCTCTCTCTCTCTCTCTCTCTCTCTTCTTCTATCATTTTCTCTGCATGTTGATGATATCCTCAGATGTACCGCTTTAAAAATGCTGATAAGGTCCTCAGGGATTCAAGGGGTTATTTTGTTTCTTGGCTTAATGTCAGATGTCTGTCTGTGATTTCTAAATGCCTGTTTATTTATTTCGTTTTTTATGTGGTTTTTTATGTGTTTTAGGGTGGGAGGGGTTCACTTCTTTGACGACACAAACTAGTTCCAGGAGATATACTCATATAGTTCATTTCACATAAATTGTAAGATGTGAAATCTGTTGTAATGTTTTTAATTGTGTGTAACTGCCTTAATGTTTGCTGGACCCCAGGAAGAGTTGATGCTCACTTGTGAGAGCGAGACAGAGTACGTATTTACCTGATTTGTTTGATATTTAACAATTATATACTTAACAATAGTAAGACATCATTTACATTTACATTTAAGTCATTTAGCAGACGCTCTTATCCAGAGCGACTTACAAATTGGTGCATACACCTTAAGACATCCAGTGGAACAGCCACTTTACAATAGTGCATCTAAATCTTTTAGGGGGGTGAGAAGGATTACTTACCCTATCCTAGGTATTCCTTGAAGAGGTGGGGTTTCAGGTGTCTCCGGAAGGTGGTGATTGACATCTCTGTTCTTGACACGCCCTGGCAATACAGAGGTTTTTATTCTCTATTTTGGTTAGGCCAGGGTGTGACTAGGGTGGGCATTCTATGTTCATCTTCTATGTTTTTGGATTTCTGTGTTGTTTGGCCGGGTGTGGTTCTCAATTAGAGGCAGCTGTCTATCATTGTCTCTGATTGAGAACCATACTTAGGTAGCCTTTTCCAACCTGTGTGGTGTGGGTAGTTGCTTTCGGTTTAGTGTGTTTTGCACCTGACAGAGCGGTTTCTGTTGTTCTCGTTGTTGTTTTGGGTGTTCAGTTAAAACCTCTTAAAGCTAGGGGGCAGAATTTTCACTTTTTAATAAATAGCGTGCCCAATTTCAACTTTCTGCTACTCATGCCAAGAATATAAGATATGCACATAGATTTGGACAGAAAACATCATGTCTGTGAGTATAACAGAACTTATGTAGCAGGCAAAACCCCGAGGACTAACTGTTCAGATTTCCCCCCCCCCCTCTCTCTCTGTTGAATATATTGTCTTTGCCATTGGATATTTAATAGGAACCTATTTTCAGTTCCTACCGCTTCCACTGGATGTCGCCAGTCTTTGGAATATGGTTGAGGTTATTCTTTTGTGCTATGAAGAAGTAGGCCAACTCAGAACTGGGGACACTTTTGTGAGTTGCACAAGATGTGAAAAGCAGTGCTGGTTTCTTTTCTTTCCTGTATTGAATACAGATTGCCCCATCTACAATTTGATTGATTATTCATGTTTAAAAATACCTAACGTTGTAACTACAAAAGTAGTTTGAAATATTTTGTAAGCCGTCTTTTTCTGGATCAAACTCGCTTTATAAATGGACATTTTCGATATATATGGACGGAATTAATCGAACAAAAAGACAAATTGTGATGTTAATGGGACATATTGGAGTACCAACAAAAGAAGCTCGTCAAAGGTAATGCATATTTTATATTTTATTTCAGCGTTTTGCGTAGCGCCTGCTATGCTAGCTCCTTTGTTTTCTGCTGGTGCAGATGGGTGCAGGCTATCAGATAATAGCGTCTTATGCTTTCGCCAAAAAGCATTTTTAAAATCTGACCTGTTGGCTGGATTCACAATGAATGTAGCTTTAATTGAGTATAAACCTTTTCAGAATGGCAGCCAAAGTTTTTGTACTTATTTTTTGGTGATACCAATTACCCCACCGAATCGGTAGTGGTGTAAAATCCATGAGGAAGTCAAGCAAAGAAAGAAAGCCATATTACAAACTATGTGTTATGATAATTGCGTTGTTTGCTCTACAACATGTGTGTTCATATGCCTTGACACAGTGATACATGGGCCTGAGGCTGATAAGAGTTTCAGAATAAATTCAACAACAACTTTGTTTCATCAGAAAACCGGAGAGCCTCTGTCCACAAAGCATGTTGCATGTAACAAACAGTTACATGACCTACGGCATGGTCAAGCAAGCTTATATTTAGGACATTTCAAGGACTACTAAACAAATATTTATTTACAACCACAGAGAGTTACTGTAAGTCGCAAAGGAAACACCACTATTTCAGCACCATTTAATTTCAATATCATCAAATCACCGATTCTTAGTCTTATACAGTGACAACTAAGATACTAAAAACAATTTAGTCCAATCAGTGTACGCTAAATAGGACATGGTTCTGATTTTTGTTTGTGTGAGTCTGTGTACAGGTAGAACCATTCCAGCTCGTGAAAAATGGGACCAACACTTTTTGCGAATTATATTTTTGTTCAATTTACATGATCACATTTCAGGTAAGACACAGATGCAGACAACGTCGAAGTAACAACGTGTTATTAAATTGAATAGGGACAGGCAAAAGGCAGATCAAGGGCAGACAGAGGTCATTAATCCAGAAAGGTGGGGCAAAGTTACAGGACAGCAGGCAGGCTCAGGGCAGGCAGAATGGTCAACATCAGGAAAACTAGGAAACAGAAACAATCGAGAGACATGCGCAGAGGGAAAAACACTGGTATGCTTGACGAAACAAAATGAACTGGCAACAGACAAACAGAGAACACAGGTATAAATACACAGGGGATAATGGGGAAGATGGGCGACACCTGGAGAGGTGTGGAGACAATCACAAAGACAGATGAAACAGATCAGGGTGTGACATACATGGTAAAATGTTGTAATAGCCAACCTGATACGATTATCATGAGTAGCACTCACCTCAACCTAGCAAACCGTTCCCCAGCCCAATTGACTAACCAATATCTAAAAAATAGATTCAGTGAAAACAAAAATCTGACATTGATTGATTTATCAAGATGAGTCCCCACGTTTGTCTCAAAGCACCAATCAAAACGATAATGTAAATATAATCTACTTGGCCACATGCGGGTAGGCTATTACTTCAAGTGTATTACAAGGATTGGATGACTTTGGGAGTTTTAGTAAGCAACATTTTGATATACGAACCTTCAATTGCATTAGCCTACTTTTTTCCAATATTTTCATAATTCAGTGATATTTATCCCGACAGTAATTATTTATGGATCCATCCAGTAGTGGTTCAGAAAACGGTGCATACTTAGTGGTGGGCTATGCAAAGAGATGGGTGAAGTGACATCCCTTGAAAAGTTTAGAACTGCCAGGAGGATGGTAAACAGGGCACTGCCTAGCAACCACTAAGTGTTTAAGAGCGTGGTGCCTTAGCACTGCAGATACATTTCATACTAAAAGGCCCTCCATGGTCATTCCCCTCTCTGCATTTGACCGTGCAGCATTTACGTTGACACGGCCTCTGGAGTCAGGGCTCATAGACTCCTCATGGAGTCATACTTCTTGCGCTTCATGGACCTGAGCAGAGCTGTTTTGAAAGAAGTTGTCAAGGAAGTGAGTTTGTGTTTATACAGGACCTCCCGCCCCCACCTACTGTCAACCAATCATGTCAATGCTATACGGAGCCCTCCGCATTGTTATAAAATTTGAGAGGTGCCAGGGATGAGGTATGGAGCTCGATTTGGTCTGCATGTCATCCGGAGGCTCCGCAATTGCATCCCACCATCCACACGGAACCTCCGACCACATTTTCGGATCAATGAGTCGTTGGCTCTAAGCGGTTGGCAGAACTTTAATCATGACTAGTTCGTTTGGCGGAAATAATAGTAGAGTCTTTGTGGCCAGCAATAACTTTCATACGTATGAAGTCAGCAAAAAAGTTGTCTGGATGCTAAAGTTGATGGAAAAACATCTTGGTTTGAAAGGTGCATCAGTTAAATTTGGAAATTATAGGATTTTTAAATATCCACACAATTGTGAGTCATTACATTAATCAACACTACAGTTGAAGTGGGAAGTTTACATACACTTAGGATGGAGTCATTAAAACTCGTTTTTCAACCACTACACAAATTTCTTGTTAACAAAATATAGTTTTGGCAAGTCGGTTAGGACATATACTTTGAGCATGACACAAGACATTTTTCAAACAAATGTTTACAGACAGATTATTTCACTTATAATTCACTGTATCGCAATTCCAGTGGGTCAGAAGTGTACATACATTAAGTTGACTGAGCCTTTAAACAGCTTGGAATATTCCAGAAAATGATGTCATGGCTTTAAAAGCTTCTGATAGGGTAATTGACATCATTTGAGTCAATTGGAGGTGTACCTGTGGATGTATTTCAAGGCCTACCTTCAAACTCAGTGCCTCTTTTCTTGACATCACAGGAAACTCAAAAGAAATCAGCCAAGACCTCAGAAGAAAGACCTCCACAAGTCTGGTTCATCCTTGGGAGCAATTTCCAAATGCCCGAAGGTACCACGTTCATCTGTACAAACAATATTACGCAAAATATTACGCATAAACACCATGGGACCACGCAGCCATCATACCGTTCAGGAAGGAGACACGTTCTGTCTCCCAGAGATTAACGTACTTTGGTGTTGAAAAGTGAAAATCAATCCCAGAACAACAAAAAAGGACCTTGTGAAGATGCTGGAAGAAACAGGTACAAAAGTATCTATATCTACAGTAAAAAAAGAGTCCTATATCGACATAACCTGAAAGGCCGCTCAGCAAGGAAGAAGCCACTGCTCCAAAACTACCATAATAAAGCCAGACTACGGTTTGCAACTGCACATGGGGACAAAGATCGTACTTTTTGGAGAAATGTCCTCTGGCCTGATGAAACAAAAATAGAACTGTTTAGACATAATGACCATCGTTATGTTTGGAGGAAAAAGGGAGAGGCTTGCAAGTTGAAGAACACCATCCTAACCGTGAAGCACGGGGGTGGCAGCATCATGTTGAGGGGGTGTTTTGCTGCAGGAGGGACTGGTGCACTTCACAAAATAGATGGCATTATGAGGTAGGAAAATTACGTGGATATATTGAAGCAACATCTCAAGATATCAGGGAGTTAAAGCTTGGTCGCACTGGGTCTTTTTAAGGGACAATGACCCCAAGCATACTTACAAAGTTGTGCATACTTACAAAGCAAAATGGTTTAAGGACAACAAAGTCGAGGTATTGGAGTGGCCATGACAAAGCCCTGACCTCAATCCTATAGAACATGTGTGGGCAGAATTGAAAAAGCGTGTGCGAGCAAGGAGGCCTACACACCTGACTCAGTTACACCAGCTATGCCAGGAGGAATGGGCCAAAATTCACCCAATTTATTGTGGGAAGCTTGTGGAAGGCTACCCAAAACGTTTGACCCAAGTTAAACAATTTAAAGGCAATGCTACCAGATACTAATTGAGTGTATGTAAACTTCTGACCCACTGGAAATGTGATGAAAGAAATAAAAGCTGAAATAAATTATTCTCTACTATTATTCTGACACTTCACATTCTTAAAATAAAGTGGTGATCCTAACTGACCTAAAACAGGCATTTTTTTCTAGGATTAAATGTCAGGAATTGTGAAAAACTGAGTTTAATTGTATTTGGCTAAGGTGTATGTAAACTTCCGACTTCAACTGTATGTGCAGTACGATTTAGGTGAGAAGCTCCTGTATAGTTTGCATATTTTTCCTAATTTTGTTTGACTGTCTACTATGGTATTTACGGTATCCCAATAGCTGCACTAACACATGAAGCAGGAATGTAGCTTTGGCCACACCACATCCAAGAATAGTTTAAACAGAATAGTAGCACATACGAATGTAAAGAGATATTTTACATTTTACGAATGTAAATCCACCCTTAATGGGATTATGTCAGATGAATGGGAAGGGGACATATTCTTGAATGGTAGCTCGGTTTCCATCCATTTGGCGACCAGATTTCCATGTGAATATTCAAAAATTGGAATAAATACGATATATGTATTTTCCCACCATAGATGTGTTTCCCTAAAATTGACTTGTTGTGGATTAAAGGCTGCTGATGATGTAGTGATGATGTCGTGATGATGTCGTGATGATGTAGTGATGATGTAGTGATGTAGTGATGATGTAGTGATGTAGTGATGATGTAGTGATGATGTAGTGATGATGATGTAGTGATGATGTCGTGATGATGTCGTGATGATGTCATGATGATGTCGTGATGATGTAGTGATGATGTAGTGAAGATGTAGTGATATGTCGTGATGATGTGAGCGATGATGTAGTGATGATGTCGTGATGATGTAGTGATGATGTCGTGATGATGTAGTGATGTAGTGATGATGTAGCGATGATGTAGTGAAGATGTAGTGATGTCGTGATGATGTAGCGATGATGTAGTGAAGATGTAGTGATGTCGTGATGATGTAGTGATGATGTAGTGATGATGTAGCGATGATGTAGTGAAGATGTAGTGATGTCGTGATGATGTAGCGATGATGTAGTGATGATGTAGTGATGATGTCGTGATGTCGTGATGATGTCGTGATGATGTAGTGATGTAGTGATGATGTAGCGATGATGTAGTGAAGATGTAGTGATGTCCTGATGATGTAGCGATGATGTAGTGATGATGTAGTGAAGATGTAGTGATGTTGTGATGATGTAGCGATGATGTAGCGATGATGTCGTGCCCATAAAAAAATACTTTTGCGGTTAAATTCCCACTCACCAAATTCAATGGGTTTCCATCAAATTTTTCACCTCTACTGATGGTTTTGGCACAAATGCATTTGCATTATAGGCTGTTGCTGGTAAAGCTTACATGAAGAGATTATTATGGACAAAAGACCACAATTATTTGTATTTGTCAAACAGCAGCCAAGCATCGATCATCATGTCCCCAGAATAAGACCCATCAAGCTCATCACCGTTTACCTTTCAACCCCCTGTGGAAGTTCATCATCCTGTATTTCATCTGAAGCATCATAAACGGCATGCTTTCCCCAGGCATAGTGGGAGGACCACACAACATGTAACCTCGACTCCAGGTTTACTTCGATACGACGGTTATTATATCAATATTTGCGCATAAAGACATTCCCTCCTCTATTTCCTCCAATCTTAGTCATATTTAACCTTCCTTATTTTGGCCTACTAACGTAAAGGCCTTCTGTACCAACATATGACAACATCTATTCGGCTAAGAGATGACAAAACAACATGAAATCAGACATTCTCAGCACATTTTGTCTTCTGAGACCTTTAACGATGAAACTTCCAGTGACGCTAGCCTCCAGTCTTTACCTGCCTGCATCACCCTGTTCTCCTCCTCTCCTCTTTTTGTCCCCCCAGCCGAGGTTCAATAGCACAGCTCTTTTTCAATCTGTGGGCTTTGTCCAAAATGGCACCCTATTCCCTATACAGTGCACTTCAGGCCCTGGTCAAAAGTAAAGCACTGTGTAGGGGATAGGGTGCAATTTGGGATGCAGCTATGGCTTTCTCACAACTTTCATAAAAGAGTTTGATCCTCTTTTTATTTTTAGCCGTGCCTAGTTCAATGTCGACGGGGAGCAAGGGTTCAACTGCCTCATGGGTAATACACTCGGTGCACTAATTAGCAGCAACCACACAGAGATGAAACCGAGAAGTGATTTTACTACCACTGTTGAAAAGACAGACAAGTTTTTCTGTCATTTTTTTCTTTACGGAACTCTGGATAAATTGCCCATTTTCTGAATGCAAGTTGGAGGAAACTAAGAGATTGGTGTTAAAACCTGGATGTGAAGGTCCCTTGAACTGCCGAGAGCTCTCAGACTCAGTCCTCGTCTTCTCTCCTAGGTTTTCAAGCGTTACTTTTTCAAAAGTAAACTGTCAAATTCTCTCTCATCACAGTTGGTTCCACTGTGTAAAGCATCACAAGAGGCTCCAAACTTTAATTGGGGATGTTTGTTTTTTGATCCAGTCCAGATTATTCTCTATGAGATTACTAAAACATGCTAGATGGGACTTGGACAAACTGTAGCTAATTAGGTATATCCGGCACAAGATGAATCATCTTCAATGTTGTCTGGATATGAGGTATAAAAGCACGACATTTCCACGAGCTTCCTTCTAAAATCGCAATGGGACATTTCTTAATTTAAACAGATTGGACTGAAATCAGAAGTTTCATGTTTGATATAAGTTACAAAACAAGTCCTCATCGTGAATTGATCAAATACATTCGATTTTAATTGACTATTACAGTTTTTCTCAGTTTTTCTCAACACAAAAACATGTTCCTGTAGCACAACAAACCTTACGTCATTCCCAAAACACACACACATTTCCCATAACCGTAAACACTATTCACCTGTATCCAAACGTTTCAATATTCAAAACGCTTCCTGCAAAACCTTACACGAGTGGCCAATTAAATCATTCATCGCGGTATATATTAATTCAGCAAACACATGCTCTCAATATAGTTAACTCAAGTCATCACAACCAAATCTCAAAGAACACACCTTTCTCCAGGTGCAAACACAAAGCCTCAAAATTGTTAACACACCAATCAGAATGGCAGGATCAATAAATAGGGCCTAGAGGCACGTCCATGTGCTTTGGAACAATGGATCCTAACAATGCCCAAGTTGAAAGATAACAGAGTGGAAGAGGATGAGGTCAACAACAACAACAACAACAAGTAATCTCAGATGAAATCCGTGCCACCCACCACGCTCATCATGTGCTCATACATGGGATGACTATGAGAGAAGCTGGACAGCTATAATAATAATAATAATATATGCCATTTAGCGGACGCTTTTATCCAAAGCGACTTACAGTCATGTGTGCATACATTCTACGTATGGGTGGTCCCGGGAATTGAACCCACTACCCTGGCGTTACAAGCGCCATGCTCTACCAACTGAGCTACAGAAGCTTAGGTTGGGTTCCAGCTAGTGGTACCCAACCTAAGCCGTAACACGGTTGAATCCATTGTCAGTATTTTCAGAAGGGAAAACAGGTCATTTGCCTTGTTGTTACTGTGAGCCATGTAATGTTGCATATAGACTGAATCTCCACTTTGATCTCAGTGTTGTTTTTACCACAGTACTGGATGACCATAGGTCAGTACTGGATGACCATAGGTCAGTAATGGATGACAATAGGTCGGTAATGGATGACCATAGGTCAGTACTGGATGACCATAGGTCAGTAATGGATGACCATAGGTCAGTAATGGATGACCATAGGTCGGTAATGGATGACAATAGGTCGGTAATGGATGACCATAGGTCGGTAATGGATGACCATAGGTCAGTAATGGATGACCATAGGTCAGGAATGGATGACCATAGTTCAGTAATGGATGACCATAGGTCAGTAATGGATGACCATAGGTCAGTAATGGATGACCATAGGTCAGAAATGGATGACCATAGGTCAGTACTGGATGACCATAGGTCAGTAATGGATGACCATAGGTCAGTAATGGATGACCATAGGTCAGTAATGGATGACCATAGGTCAGTAATGGATGACCATAGGTCAGAAATGGATGACCATAGGTCAGTAATGGATGACCATAGGTCAGTAATGGATGACCATAGGTCAGTAATGGATGACCATGGGTCAGTAATGGATGACCATAGGTCGGTACTGGATGACCATAGGTCGGTAATGGATGACCATAGGTCAGTAATGGATGACCATAGGTCGGTAATGGATGACCATAGGTCGGTAATGGATGACCATAGGTCAGTAATGGATGACAATAGGTCGGTAATGGATGACCATAGGTCAGTAATGGATGACCATAGGTCAGAAATGGATGACCATAGGTCAGTAATGGATGACCATAGGTCAGAAATGGATGACCATAGGTCAGAAATGGATGACCATAGTTCAGTAATGGATGACCATAGGTCAGTAATGGATGACAATAGGTCGGTAATGGATGACCATAGGTCGGTAATGGATGACCATAGGTCAGTAATGGATGACCATAGGTCGGTAATGGATGACCATAGGTCAGTAATGGATGACCATAGGTCGGTAATGGATGACCATAGGTCGGTAATGGATGACCATAGGTCAGTAATGGATGACCATAGGTCAGTACTGGATGACCATAGGTCAGTAATGGATGACCATAGGTCAGTAATGGATGACCATAGGTCGGTAATGGATGACCATAGGTCGGTAATGGATGACCATAGGTCGGTAATGGATGACAATAGGTCGGTAATGGATGACCATAGGTCAGTAATGGATGACCATAGGTCAGAAATGGATGACCATAGGTCAGTAATGGATGACCATAGGTCAGAAATGGATGACCATAGGTCAGAAATGGATGACCATAGTTCAGTAATGGATGACCATAGGTCAGTAATGGATGACAATAGGTCGGTAATGGATGACCATAGGTCGGTAATGGATGACCATAGGTCGGTAATGGATGACCATAGGTCGGTAATGGATGACCATAGGTCGGTAATGGATGACCATAGGTCGGTAATGGATGACCATAGGTCGGTAATGGATGACCATAGGTCAGTAATGGATGACCATAGGTCAGTAATGGATGACCATAGGTCAGTACTGGATGACCATAGGTCAGTAATGGATGACCATAGGTCAGTAATGGATGACCATAGGTCGGTAATGGATGACCATAGGTCGGTAATGGATGACCATAGGTCGGTAATGGATGACAATAGGTCGGTAATGGATGACCATAGGTCAGTAATGGATGACCATAGGTCAGAAATGGATGACCATAGGTCAGTAATGGATGACCATAGGTCAGAAATGGATGACCATAGGTCAGAAATGGATGACCATAGTTCAGTAATGGATGACCATAGGTCAGTAATGGATGACAATAGGTCGGTAATGGATGACCATAGGTCGGTAATGGATGACCATAGGTCAGTAATGGATGACCATAGGTCGGTAATGGATGACCATAGGTCAGTAATGGATGACCATAGGTCAGTAATGGATGACCATAGGTCGGTAATGGATGACCATAGGTCAGTAATGGATGACCATAGGTCAGAAATGGATGACCATAGGTCAGTAATGGATGACCATAGGTCAGAAATGGATGACCATAGGTCAGAAATGGATGACCATAGTTCAGTAATGGATGACCATAGGTCAGTAATGGATGACAATAGGTCGGTAATGGATGACCATAGGTCGGTAATGGATGACCATAGGTCAGTAATGGATGACCATAGGTCGGTAATGGATGACCATAGGTCAGTAATGGATGACCATAGGTCAGTAATGGATGACCATAGGTCGGTAATGGATGACCATAGGTCGGTAATGGATGACCATAGGTCAGTAATGGATGACCATAGGTCAGTACTGGATGACCATAGGTCAGTAATGGATGACCATAGGTCAGTAATGGATGACCATAGGTCGGTAATGGATGACCATAGGTCGGTAATGGATGACCATAGGTCGGTAATGGATGACAATAGGTCGGTAATGGATGACCATAGGTCAGTAATGGATGACCATAGGTCAGTAATGGATGACCATAGGTCAGAAATGGATGACCATAGGTCAGTAATGGATGACCATAGGTCAGAAATGGATGACCATAGGTCAGAAATGGATGACCATAGTTCAGTAATGGATGACCATAGGTCAGTAATGGATGACAATAGGTCGGTAATGGATGACCATAGGTCGGTAATGGATGACCATAGGTCAGTAATGGATGACCATAGGTCGGTAATGGATGACCATAGGTCAGTAATGGATGACCATAGGTCGGTAATGGATGACCATAGGTCGGTAATGGATGACCATAGGTCAGTAATGGATGACCATAGGTCAGTAATGGATGACCATAGGTCAGTACTGGATGACCATAGGTCAGTAATGGATGACCATAGGTCAGTAATGGATGACCATAGGTCGGTAATGGATGACCATAGGTCGGTAATGGATGACCATAGGTCAGTAATGGATGACCATAGGTCAGAAATGGATGACCATAGGTCAGTAATGGATGACCATAGGTCAGAAATGGATGACCATAGGTCAGAAATGGATGACCATAGTTCAGTAATGGATGACCATAGGTCAGTAATGGATGACAATAGGTCGGTAATGGATGACCATAGGTCGGTAATGGATGACCATAGGTCAGTAATGGATGACCATAGGTCGGTAATGGATGACCATAGGTCAGTAATGGATGACCATAGGTCAGTAATGGATGACCATAGGTCGGTAATGGATGACCATAGGTCAGTAATGGATGACCATAGGTCAGTAATGGATGACCATAGGTCAGAAATGGATGACCATAGGTCAGTAATGGATGACCATAGGTCAGTAATGGATGACCATAGGTCAGTAATGGATGACCATAGGTCAGGAATGGATGACCATAGGTCAGTAATGGATGACCATAGGTCAGTAATGGATTACCATAGTTCAGTAATGGCTGACCATAGTTCAGTAATGGATGACCATAGGTCAGTAATGGATGACCATAGGTCAGTAATGGATGACCATAGGTCGGTAATGGATGACCATAGGTCGGTAATGGATGACCATAGGTCAGGAATGGATGACCATAGGTCAGAAATGGATGACCATAGGTCAGAAATGGATGACCATAGTTCAGTAATGGATGACCATAGGTCAGTAATGGATGACCATAGGTCAGTAATGGATGACCATAGGTCAGGAATGGTCACTTTTCATTTTTGCAGAACTGAGAGGCGGCCATCTATTGGAGGGGAGACTCAGGAGACTGACCTGGTGAATATGGAGGTATGTAGGTGGAGACTGCCCTGGTGAATATGGAGGAAGGTGGAGACTCAGGAGACTGCAATGGTGAATATGGAGGTAGGTGGAGACGTAGAGGACTGCCCTGGTCAATATGGAGGTAGGTGGAGACTCAGGACACTGCCCTGGTGAATATGGAGGTAGGAGGAGACTTCGGAGACTGCCCTGGTGAATATGGAGGTAGGTGGAGACGTAGGAGACTGCCCTGGTGAATATGGAGGTAGGTGGAGACTCAGGAGACTTCCCTGGTGAATATGGAGGTAGGTGGAGACTGCCCTGGTGAATATGGAGGTAGGTGGAGACTGCCCTGGTGAATATGGAGGTAGGTGGAGACTCAGGAGACTTCCCTGGTGAATATGGAGGTAGGTGGAGTCTTCCCTGGTGAATATGGAGGTAGGTGGAGACTGCCCTGGTGAATATGGAGGTAGGTGGAGCCTTAGGAGACTGCCTTGGTGAATATGGAGGTAGGTGGAGACTTAGGAGACTGCCCTGGTGAATATGGAGGTAGGTGGAGACGTAGGAGACTGCCCTGGTGAATATGGAGGTAGGTGGAGACTGCCCTGGTGAATATGGAGGTAGGTGGAGACTTCCCTGGTGAATATGGAGGTAGGTGGAGACTTCCCTGGTGAATATGGAGGTAGGTGGAGCCTTAGGAGACTGCCCTGGTGAATATGGAGGTAGGTGGAGACTGCCCTGGTGAATATGGAGGTAGGTGGAGACTTAGGAGACTGCCCTGGTGAATATGGTATTTGCCAATCATGCCATCTGTTTGAGGGAAATTCAAACCCAAATAGTTGAAGACCAGGTCGTCTTCCAGAGGAATTGACAGCGTCAGCATTTCCACCATTGACCAGATCGACCAGAAGAAACACATAAGGACAAAGCATCTGTACCGTGGGCCTTTTGAAAGGAATTGAAACAGAGTTATGGAACAACGATTCCAATATGTGCAGGTAATTGCTATACTGTACAGATTTTTTACAGTATGTAGAGTGTGGCCCATCTCTCCAGCACATCAATACAGAACTGTATAGTAATGTGATACAGTAACTGCAGTACACAATCTTTCATTCCAGTACAGTAGTACAGTACTGTATTTCTAGTACAGTAAAATGTTTTTGTTTTTGTATTGAATCTTTGAGCTGGATGTCATGGCTGACCCACAGGAATACATCGTCATCAACGAGGCAGGGTTCAACCTAACAAAAAGACGCAGAAGGGGAGGGAACATCATTAGTCACCGTGCCGTCACACAAGTTCCTGACCAGAGGGGAGGAACGTCATTGGTCACTGTGCCAGAGGGGAGGAACGTCATTGGTCACTGTGCCAGAGGGGAGGAACGTCATTGGTCACTGTGCCAGAGGGGAGGAACGTCATTGGTCACTGTGCCAGAGGGGAGGAACGTCATTGGTCACTGTGCCAGAGGGGAGGAACGTCATTGGTCACTGTGCCAGAGGGGAGGAACGTCATTGGTCACCGTGCCAGAGGGGAGGAACGTCACCCTATGTGCAGCCATCGTGTTGTCCTCCACCGCCATGTCAAAGTGGGTCCAACACGGCACAACTCCTTCCACTTCTAGATCAGCTGCACAATAACATTCTTCTACAGGAAGGGGAGCCAGTGCAACCAGAACCAATAAGTTGTCATTTGGGCTGCTCTGATTCACTCGTGGTTCAATGACCACCCCAGGTTCACTGGAAGACCAAAAGCAGCCCTATCTGGTGCAAAACACAGAGACAGGAAAAGTCACCCACAAACACAGTGAAACCCAGGCTACCTAAATATGGTTCCCAATCAGAGACAATGACTAACACCTGCCTCTGATTGAGAACCATATCAGGCCAGACATAGAAATAGACAAACAAGACATCCAACATAGAATGCCCACTCAGATCACACCCTGACCAAACAAAACATAGAAACATACAAAGCAAACTATGGTCAGGGTGTGACACCAGCGTGTTCCTGAAAGGGTTATCTGAATAGTCAGCGCTGTGATTTTAAAGTTTCCAATTATTTCTCTGAAAACCTATTCTAAACATTTTGGTAGCAGTGTTTTGAATGAGTCCCTCCAGTGTGTAACAGTCATGTAGTCCGTGTTTCTGACAGCTTGTGTGTGTTGTCTGAGGGCAAAGTTTTAAATGTGACCCAGAAGTTAGAGGTTTGTACCGTTGGGTGTTTGTTTTTTTATTGTGTGTGTGAAGATTTGAGAGAATGGTGAGTTCCAGGAATGGTGTCTAAGCAATTGAGAAACTGTAACATATGAAATACACTATAAATGACCAGTGTCCATGTCCAATATTATATGTAAACCTAAACCTATCTCCCTTGAACATTCTATTCAGTCTATAAATAGGCCTATCTGGTTCTAGGAAACTGGTCTGTAGAGTATATATCGTATAAAACCTTGCCATGTAATATAACATATACTGTACATTTAGCTTGTGAGTTCATCTAAAGTCACGTACAGTCATGCGTGCATACATATTAACATATGGGGTTGAGGTCAGGGCTATGTGCAGGCCAGTCAAGTTCTTCCACACCAATCTCGACAAACTATTTCTGTATGGACCTCGCTTTGTGCACAGGGGCATTGTCAAACTGTTGCCACAAAGTTGATAGCACAGAATCATCTAGAATGTCATTGTAACGTCGTTCTTCGTTTGTAGAAAGAGAGTCGGACCGAAATGCAGCGTGGTGGTTACTCATGTCTTTAAAAAGCGATACATGAAATAACTATACAAAATACAAAACAACAAACGGAACGTGAAACCTAATTACAGCCTATCTGGTGAAACTACACAGAGACAGGAACAATCACCCACGAAATACAAAGCGAAACCAGGCTACCTAAATACGGTTCCCAATCAGAGACAACGAGAATCACCTGACTCTGATTGAGAACCGCCTCAGGCAGCCAAGCCCATACAACACCCCTACTCAGCCGCAATCCCAATAATACAAAAACCCCAATACGAAATACAACAACATAAACCCATGTCACACCCTGGCCTGACCAAATAATTAAAGAAAACACAAAATACTAAGAGCAAGGCGTGACAGTCATTGTATGCTGTAGCGTTAAGATTGTCCTTCACTGGAACTAATGGGCCTGAACCATGATAAACAGACCCAGACCATTAGTCCTCCTCCATCAAACTTCACAGTTGGCACTATGCATTGGGGCAGCTAGCGTTCTCCTGATTCAAATCCAGATTCGTCCGTCGGACTGCCAGATGGTGAAGCGGGATTCATCATTACAGAAAACACGTTTCCACTGCTCCAGAGTCCAATGACGGTGAGCTTTACACCACTCCAGCTGACGCTTTGCCATTGCACATGGTGATCTTAGGCTTGTGTGAGGCTGCTCGGCCATGGAAACACACTTCATGAAGCTCCCGACAAACAGTTCTTATGCTGACGTTGCTTCCAGAGGCCGCTTGGAACTCGGTAGAGAGTGTTGCAACCCAGCACTTGGTGATCCCGTTTGGTGACCTTGTGTGGCCTACCCCGGCTGAGTCGTTGTTGATCCTAGACATTTCCACTTCACAATAACAGCACTTACAGTTGACTGGGACATCTCTAGCAGGGCATACACTTGACGAACTGACTTGTTGGAAAGGTAGTATCCTATGACGGTGCCACGTTGAAAGTCACTGGCTGTTTGCTCGATTTTATACACCTGTCAGCAAACGATGCGGGCTGTAAAAGCCGAATCCACTCATTTGAAGGGGTGTCCACATACCGCTGTATATATGGTGTAAGTCAAGCAGCCTCAGATAGTGGCCCCACAGCATCTATTCCGCTCTCCACAACACATCTTTGACACCTCATACTCTCATACTCTCCATCTCACAAATTGCTTTCCTTTCTGAATAATTCCCCTTCTGCTCCAGATAATGCAGGATGCGTTGCTGTTGCCCGGCTGACGTTTTGAGAAGCTTGGACCAATGACATGTTAAATGGTCAGGCTAAATTATGATTGGTGGTCTGGTTGATGGTTGCGGTGATAATAGTTGTGGTGATAAAGGATAGAGGATGCTGGTCTGAGTCTATATGTGACTGATTTCCTCTGTTGGGTACGGGTGGAGAGAGGAAGAGAGAGGAGGAAGAGGAGGAAGAGAAGAGAGAGACAGAGAGGGAAGGAAGAGGGAAGAGGAAGAGAGGAGAGAGAGAAGGAAGAGAGGAGAGAGAGGAGAGGAGGGAGAGAGAGAAGGAAGAGGGGAGAGGGAGGAGAGAGAGGAGGAAGAGGGGAGAGGGAGGAGAGAGAGGAGGAAGAGAGGAGAGGGAGGAGAGAGAGAGGAGAGAGAGAGAGAGGGAGAAGAGAGGAGAGAGAGGGGTGGAAGAGAGGAGAGAGAGGAGAGAGAGAAGTGGAAGAGAGGAGAGGAGGGAGAGGGGAGATGGAGAGAGAGAAGACATCAGGGTAGCTTATCTTGAAAGAGTGACCTCAAATTTCACAACATGACTGTTAGATAAGTGCATCTTTCTCTCCAAATCCTCATTATAACATTATGTTGTGAAAAGGAGAACCTCATTATAGCATTACATTGTGAACCGGAGTTAAATCCTCATTATAGAATTGCCTTATGAGCAGGAGTTAAATCCTCATTTTAGCATTAAGTTGTGAGCAGAATTTAAATCCTCATTATAGCATTCCGTTGTGAGCAGAATTTAAATCCTCATTATAGCATTACGTTGTGAGCAGGAGTCAAATCCTCATTATAGCATTACGTTATGAGCAGAATTTAAATCCTCATTATAGCATTACGTTGTTAGCAGAATTTAAATCCTCATTATAGCATTACGTTGTGAGCAGAATTGAAATCCCCATTATAGCATTACGTTGTGAGCAGAATTGAAATCCTCATTATAGCATTACGTTGTGAGCAGAATTGAAATCCTCATTATAGCATTACGTTGTGAACAGGAGTTAAATCCTCATTATAGCATTACGTTGTGAGCAGAATTTAAATCCTCATTATAGCATTACGTTGTGAGCAGAATTGAAATCCTCATTATAGCATTACGTTGTGAGCAGAATTGAAATCCTCATTATAGCATTACGTTGTGAACAGGAGTTAAATCCTCATTATAGCATTACATTGTGAACAGGAGTTAAATCCTCATTAATAGCATTAAGTTGTGAACAGGAGTTAAATCCTCATTATAGCATTACGTTGTGAACAGGAGTTAAATCCTCATTATAGCATTACATTGTGAACAGGAGTTAAATCCTCATTATAGCATTACGTTGTGAACAGGAGTTAAATCCTCATTATAGCATTACGTTGTGAACAGGAGTTAAATCCTCATTAATAGCATTACATTGTGAACAGGAGTTAAATCCTCATTATAGCATTACGTTGTGAAGAGGAGTTAAATCCTCATTATAGCATTACATTGTGAACAGGAGTTAAATCCTCATTATAGCATTACGTTGTGAACAGGAGTTAAATCCTCATTATAGCATTACATTGTGAACAGGAGTTAAATCCTCATTATAGCATTACATTGTGAACAGGAGTTAAATCCTCATTAATAACATTACATTGTGAACAGGAGTTAAATCCTCATTATAGCATTACTTTGTGAACAGGAGTTAAATCCTCATTATAGCATTACATTGTGAACAGGAGTTAAATCCTCATTATAGCATTACGTTGTGAACAGGAGTTAAATCCTCATTATAGCATTACGTTGTGAACAGGAGTCAAATCCTCATTATAGCATTACGTTGTGAACAGGAGTTAAATCCTCATTATAGCATTACATTGTGAACAGGAGTTAAATCCTCATTATAGCATTACATTGTGAACAGGAGTTAAATCCTCATTATAGCATTACCTTGTGAACAGGAGTCAAATCCTCATTATAGCATTACGTTGTGAACAGGAGTTAAATCCTCATTATAGCATTACGTTGTGAACAGGAGTTAAATCCTCATTATAGCATTACGTTGTGAACAGGAGTTAAATCCTCATTATAGCATTACGTTGTGAACAGGAGTTAAATCCTCATTATAGCATTACGTTGTGAACAGGAGTTAAATCCTCATTATAGCATTACATTGTGAACAGGAGTTAAATCCTCATTAATAGCATTAAGTTGTGAACAGGAGTTAAATCCTCATTATAGCATTACGTTGTGAACAGGAGTTAAATCCTCATTATAGCATTACATTGTGAACAGGAGTTAAATCCTCATTATAGCATTACGTTGTGAACAGGAGTTAAATCCTCATTATAGCATTACGTTGTGAACAGGAGTTAAATCCTCATTATAGCATTACATTGTGAACAGGAGTTAAATCCTCATTATAGCATTACGTTGTGAACAGGAGTTAAATCCTCATTATAGCATTACGTTGTGAACAGGAGTTAAATCCTCATTATAGCATTACGTTGTGAACAGGAGTTAAATCCTCATTATAGCATTACGTTGTGAACAGGAGTTAAATCCTCATTATAGCATTACGTTGTGAACAGGAGTTAAATCCTCATTATAGCATTACGTTGTGAACTGGAGTTAAATCCTCATTATAGCATTACGTTGTGAACAGGAGTTAAATCCTCATTATAGCATTACGTTGTGAACTGGAGTTAAATCCTCATTATAGCATTACGTTGTGAACAGGAGTTAAATCCTCATTATAGCATTACGTTGTGAACAGGAGTTAAATCCTCATTATAGCATTACGTTGTGAAGAGGAGTTAAATCCTCATTATAGCATTACATTGTGAACAGGAGTTAAATCCTCATTATAGCATTACGTTGTGAACAGGAGTTAAATCCTCATTATAGCATTACGTTGTGAACAGGAGTTAAATCCTCATTATAGCATTACATTGTGAACAGGAGTTAAATCCTCATTATAGCATTACGTTGTGAACAGGAGTTAAATCCTCATTATAGCATTACGTTGTGAACAGGAGTTAAATCCTCATTATAGCATTACATTGTGAACAGGAGTTAAATCCTCATTATAGCATTACGTTGTGAACAGGAGTTAAATCCTCATTATAGCATTACGTTGTGAACAGGAGTTAAATCCTCATTATAGCATTACGTTGTGAACAGGAGTTAAATCCTCATTATAGCATTACATTGTGAACAGGAGTTAAATCCTCATTATAGCATTACGTTGTGAACAGGAGTTAAATCCTCATTATAGCATTACGTTGTGAACAGGAGTTAAATCCTCATTATAGCATTACGTTGTGAACAGGAGTTAAATCCTCATTATAGCATTACGTTGTGAACTGGAGTTAAATCCTCATTATAGCATTACGTTGTGAACAGGAGTTAAATCCTCATTAATAGCATTACGTTGTGAACAGGAGTTAAATCCTCATTAATAGCATTACGTTGTGAACAGGAGTTAAATCCTCATTAATAGCATTACATTTTGAACAGTTGTGGTCTTCTGTTTCTTATTGACATCTCCAATTCGAGAGAATCCTGTCTAATACTCTACCTAGAAAAGGCCCTTATACAAAGGCTGTCTGAAATTGCTTTTTATTTCCTATATAGTGCGCTACTTTTGACCAGGGTTCGTCGGCTGCCGTTTCAGACGCATCCAAAGCTTCTTACCACAGACAGGTACAAGAACAAGGCAGACATTGAGCTACGCCTTAAGAAATCTAGGTTTAACTCTGACTCGAACGTGCTCAGTACTCAAAAATAAATCTGTCTCCCTTTATGTTTCGCCTGAACAAAATGTCTGTTATCATTCCAGTGAAAGCTGTGTTGTGAATTTAAACCAAAGCAATGTGTGTGGTGTTATAACTGGCTTCTTTCTGCCTGATGGCTTTGGAATGTAAAAACGTTATTTCCTCTCCTCTCCTCTCCTCTCCTCTCCTCTCCTCTCTTGACAAAAGTGAATAACGATCCATTGTTCAAACAAATGGTCTAAGATGAGGAAGAAAAAAAAAGGAAAATGCTCAACTGCTATATGGATCTGTTTTATCGTCCACAGCACTCCTGGGAACAGCCTCTAAAACCAGCCTTAGAAAAGTCTATGTGTGTGTGTGTCTACTGACTGTGTGTGTGTGTGTGTCTACTGACTGTGTGTGTCTACTGACTGTGTGTGTCTACTGCCTACAGACGTTAGTTTATTCTCTGCAATGAGTCTGGATCTGAGTACCTCACCTACAGACGTTAGTTTGTTCTCTACAATGAGTCTGGATCTGAGTACCTCACCTACAGACGTTAGTTTATTCTCTACAATGAGTCTGGATCTGAGTACCTCACCTACAGACGTTAGTTTATTCTCTGCAATGAGTCTGGATCTGAGTACCTCACCTACAGACGTTAGTTTATTCTCTGCAATGAGTCTGGATCTGAGTACCTCACCTACAGACGTTAGTTTATTCTCTGCAATGAGTCTGGATCTGAGTACCTCACCTACAGACGTTAGTTTATTCTCTGCAATGCGTCTGGATCTGAGTACCTCACCTACAGACGTTATTTTATTCTCTGCAATGAGTCTGGATCTGAGTACCTCACCGACCCTTCACAAAATGAGAACACATTCTGGGGCCATCTGATTGGTCCACAAACGGACAGGGTTGAGCCAGAAGTAGATCACATGTGGGTAAATTCATGATTGGCTCTGGTACTCTGATTGGTTTTGAGATAATCGAATGCCCCTCGTCACCACAAACGACTTCAATGATCGCAGTGTCAGACCAAAGTATATAGGGAACGACAGAGCAGCGGAACAATTTAGTGTCAGTCATCAGGCTAATTTAATTGAGCATGGAACACCCCAAAACATTTTTGGGGGTAATTTGTTATGAAATACTTTCAATGTGCTCCTAAATGTGTCTTTGTAAAAAAAAAAAAATGTCATCGTAGAGCCGTGAATTTGCACCATGTAATGTAGCCTAATGGCTATGTAAACTAGGCACCGACTCTTAGTGAAACACTACTTCCTATTCATTTCCAAATAAAGCAAAGCGGTGGCGTGGGAGCCAGAGAAAACGCTCAGGATTCCCCAACTTTATGCCAACTTTATGCCAACTTTATGCCAACTTTATGCCAACTTTATGCAACTTTATGTGAGTGCTGGGCAATGACTAATCATATCGAGCGGTTCCCAAAACTCAATAATAAGGTATTTCTCTTTTGTTTTTGTTTTTGTACATTTGCAAAACTTTCTAAAACACCTGTTTTCGCTTCGTCATTATGGGGTATTATAGGTTAGGGTTATGGGACATTATGGGTTAGAGTTATGGGGTATTATGGGTTAGGGTTATGGGGTATTATGGGTTAGGGTTATGGGGTATTATGGGTTAGGGTTATGGGGTATTATGGGTAAGGGTTATGGGGTATTATGGGTTAGGGTTATGGGGTATTATGGGTTAGGGTTATGGGGTATTATGGGTTAGGGTTATGGGGTATTATGGGTTAGGGTTATGGGGTATTATGGGTTAGGGTTATGGGGTATTATGGGTTAGGGTTATGGGGTATTATGGGTTAGGGTTATGGGGTATTATGGGTTAGGGTTATGGGGTATTATGGGTTAGGGTTATGGGGTATTATGGGTTAGGGTTATGGGGTATTATGGGTAAGGGTTATGGGGTATTATGGTTAGGGTTATGGGGTATTATGGGTTAGGGTTATGGGGTATTATGGGTTAGGGTTATGGGGTATTATGGGTTAGGGTTATGGGGTATTATGGGTTAGGGTTATGGGGTATTATGGGTTAGGGTTATGGGGTATTATGGGTTAGGGTTATGGGGTATTATGGGTTAGGGTTATGGGGTATTATGGGTTAGGGTTATGGGGTATTATTGGGTTAGGGTTATGGGGTATTATGGGTTAGGGTTATGGGGTATTAGGGTATTATGGGTTAGGGTTATGGGGTATTCATGAGGGAAAAAATATTTAAATATTTTTTAGAATAAGGCTGTAATGTAACAAAATGTGGAAAAAGAGAAGGGGTCTGAATACTTTCCGAATGCACTGTATATAAAGTGTAATATTGGGATTCAAACTCAAAATGTAATACGTTTCAACTCTATAACCGACATGGTACAGATGTCTTGTTTAAGCACATAACCATGCATGTGAGGTGTATACTTTTGTTTCAAAGTAGATTTGTTTAAGACAACCAATTATTACTCTGTGACCCTGATTTAGCCCACTGCAGTAAGCTCTCTTGGCAGATCACCAAAGAAGGCACTAAGCCCCAAGCTGTCCCCACAAACCTAAGCGCTTGATATGTCCTCCTCCTCTATCACATACCATTCCTCAACAACTTCATCTGCAGACTGCTGCACTGACTACTGACATAGACAGGTTGGTTCAGATAGAGACCTATCTTTTAATATGTTTAACGTAAATGGTTTAAGTTTGTTTATGAGCATCCATCTCTAAACTTTTTATAGATTTTTTAAAAATATGTACATATATTTTTGTGTTTCTTAAAAAGCAGGGGAGACCTGTGACGGAGTGGCATCAGAAGAGGAGGATAAGAAGGCATGTGACCTGGCAGAGGAGGATAAGAAGGCATGTGACCTGGCAGAGGAGGATAAGAAGGCCTGTGACCTGGCAGAGGAGGATAAGAAGGCCTGTGACCTGGCAGAGGAGGATAAGAAGGCATGTGACCTGGCAGAGGAGGATAAGAAGGCATGTGACCTGGCAGAGGAGGATAAGAAGGCATGTGACCTGGCAGAGGAGGATAAGAAGGCATGTGACCTGGCAGAGGAGGATAAGAAGGCATGTGACCTGGCAGAGGAGGATAAGAAGGCATGTGACCTGGCAGAGGAGGATAAGAAGGCCTGTGACCTGGCAGAGGAGGATAAGAAGGCCTGTGACCTGGCAGAGGAGGATAAGAAGGCATGTGACCTGGCAGAGGAGGATAAGAAGGCATGTGACCTGGCAGAGGAGGATAAGAAGGCATGTGACCTGGCAGAGGAGGATAAGAAGGCCTGTGACCTGGCAGAGGAGGATAAGAAGGCCTGTGACCTGGCAGAGGAGGATAAGAAGGCCTGTGACCTGGCAGAGGAGGATAAGAAGGCCTGTGACCTGGCAGAGGAGGATAAGAAGGCATGTGACCTGGCAGAGGAGGATAAGAAGGCATGTGACCTGGCAGAGGAGGATAAGAAGGCATGTGACCTGGCAGAGGAGGATAAGAAGGCATGTGACCTGGCAGAGGAGGATAAGAAGGCATGTGACCTGGCAGAGGAGGATAAGAAGGCCTGTGACCTGGCAGAGGAGGATAAGAAGGCATGTGACCTGGCAGAGGAGGATAAGAAGGCATGTGACCTGGCAGAGGAGGATAAGAAGGCATGTGACCTGGCAGAGGAGGATAAGAAGGCCTGTGACCTGGCAGAGGAGGATAAGAAGGCATGTGACCTGGCAGAGGAGGATAAGAAGGCATGTGACCTGGCAGAGGAGGATAAGAAGGCCTGTGACCTGGCAGTGGAGGATAAGAAGGCCTGTGACCTGACAGAGGAGGATAAGAAGGCCTGTGACCTGGCAGAGGAGGATACGAAGGCCTGTGACCTGGCAGAGGAGGATAAGAAGGCATGTGACCTGGCAGAGGAGGATAAGAAGGCCTGTGACCTGGCAGAGGAGGATAAGAAGGCATGTGACCTGGCAGAGGAGGATAAGAAGGCCTGTGACCTGGCAGAGGAGGATAAGAAGGCCTGTGACCTGGCAGAGGAGGATAAGAAGGCCTGTGACCTGGCAGAGGAGGATAAGAAGGCCTGTGACCTGGCAGAGGAGGATAAGAAGGCCTGTGACCTGGCAGAGGAGGATAAGAAGGCATGTGACCTGGCAGAGGAGGATAAGAAGGCCTGTGACCTGGCAGAGGATGCTGAAACCTTTTTGATGGTAAGACAACCTGGTAAATATACCAGTTAATGTTAAGGTCATGTTATGGCGACATAACAAATCAACGGCATGTGTTTGCGTCGGACGTACAGTACACAGAGGTAACAGTTGAAGTCAGAAGTTTACATACATCTGCTATGTATATACATTGGTGTATCTCAAATACTACTCAGTTATTCACAATTACTGATAAAATTCCCTGTCTTAGGTCAGTTAGGATCACCACTTTATTTTGAGAGTGTGAAATGTCAAAATAATAGTAGAGAGAATGATTTATTTCAGCTTTGATTTCTTTGATCACATTCCCAGTGGGTCAGAAGTTTAAATAGACTCAGTTAATATTTGGTAGCATTGCCTTCAAAATGTTTAACTTGGGTCAAACATTTCGGGTAGCCTTAAACAAGCTTCCCACAATAAGTTGGGTGAATTTTGGCACATTCCCCCTGACAGAGCTGGTGTAACTGAATCAGGTTTGTTGGCCTCCTTGCTCGCAAACGCTTTTTCAGATCTGCCCACAAATTTTCTATGGGATTGAGGTCAGAGCTTTGTGATGGCCACTCTAATACTTTGACTTTGTTGTCCTTCAGTCATTTTGGCACAACATTGGAAGTATGATTGGGGTCATTGTCCATTTGGAAGACCCATTTGCGACCAAGCTTTAACCTCCTGACTGATGTCTTGAGATGTTGCTTCAATATATCCACATAATGTTCCTTCTCGCGATGTCATCTATTTTGTGCACCAGTCCCTCCTGCAGCAAAGCACCCCCACAACATGATGCTGCCACCCCCGTGGTTCACAGTTGGGATGGTGTTCTGCGACTTGCAAGCCTTCCCCTTTTTCCTCCAAACATAATGATGGTCCTTATGGCCAAACAGTTCTATTTTTGTTTCATCAGACCAGAGGACATTTCTTCAAAAAGTAGAATCGTTGTCCCCATGTGCAGTTGCAAACTGTAGTCTGGCTTTTTTAATGGCTGTTCTGGAGCATTCACTTCTTCCTTGCTGAGTGGCCTTTCAGGTTAAGTCGATATAGGACTTGTTTTACTTTGGATTTGCACTTTCGCACCAAAGTACTTTCATCTCTAGGAGACAGAACACGTCTCCTTCCTGAGTGGTATGACGGCTGCGTGGTTCAATGGTGTTTATACTTGCATACTATTGTTTGTACAGATGAACGTGGTACTTTCAGGCATTTGGAAATTGCTCCCAAAGATGAACCAGACTTAGGAGGTCTTGGCTGATTTATTTTGATTTTCCCATGATGTCAAGCAAAGAGGCACTGAGTGTGAAGGTAGGCCTTGAAATACATCCACAGGTACACCTCCAATTGACTCGAATGATGTCAATTAGCCTATCCGAAGCTTCTAAAGCCATGACATCATTTTCTGGAATTGTCCAAGCTGATTAAAGGCACTGTCAGCTTAGTGTATGTAAACTTCTGACCCACTGGAATTGTGATACAGTGAATTATAAGTTAAATAATCTGTCTGTAAACAATTGTTGGAATAATGACTTGTGTCATGCACAAAGTAAATGTCCTAACCGACTTGCCAAAACTATAGTTTGTTAACAAGACATTTGTGTAGTTGTTGAAAAACGGGTTTTAATAAATGACTACCAACCTAAGTGTATGTAAACCTCCGGCTTCAACTGTATGTGAATCATTGTTCTCACTACAACAGCTCCCTGGTGATTAAACCTCCGGCTTCAACTGTATGTGAATCATTGTTCTCACTACAACAGCTCCCTGGTGATTAAACACCCGGCTTCAACTGTATGTGAATCATTGTTCTCACTACAACAGCTCCCTGGTGATTAAACCTCCGGCTTCAACTGTATGTGAATCATTGTTCTCACTACAACAGCTCCCTGGTGATTAAACCTCCGGCTTCAACTGTATGTGAATCATTGTTCTCACTACAACAGCTCCCTGGTGATTAAACCTCCGGCTTCAACTGTATGTGAATCATTGTTCTCACTACAACAGCTCCCTGGTGATTAAACCTCCGGTGATTAAAGCTCACTGGTGATTCCGGCTTCAACTGTATGAATCATTGAAGCTCTGGTGATTAAACCTGTTCTGTATGTGAATCATTGTTCTTACTACAACAGCTCCCTGGTGATTAAACCTCCGGCTTCAACTGTATGTGAATCATTGTTCTCACTACAACAGCTCCCTGGTGATTAAACACCCGGCTTCAACTGTATGTGAATCATTGTTCTCACTACAACAGCTCCCTGGTGATTAAACCTCCGGCTTCAACTGTATGTGAATCATTGTTCTCACTACAACAGCTCCCTGGTGATTAAACCTCCGGCTTCAACTGTATGTGAATCATTGTTCTCACTACAACAGCTCCCTGGTGATTAAACCTCCGGCTTCAACTGTATGTGAATCATTGTTCTCACTACAACAGCTCCCTGGTGATTAAACCTCCGGCTTCAACTGTATGTGAATCATTGTTCTCACTACAACAGCTCCCTGGTGATTAAACCTCCGGCTTCAACTGTATGTGAATCATTGTTCTCACTACAACAGCTCCCTGGTGATTAAACCTCCGGCTTCAACTGTATGTGAATCATTGTTCTCACTACAACACTGGTGATTAAACAGCTTCAACTGTATGTGAATCATTGTTCTTACAACAGCTCCCTGGTGATTAAACCTCCGGCTTCATTGTTCTCACTACAACAGCTCCCTGGTGATTAAACCTCCGGCTTCAACTGTATGTGAATCATTGTTCTCACTACAACATGGTGATTAAACCTGCTTCAACTGTATGTGAATCATTGTTCTCACTACAACAGCTCCCTGGTGATTAAACCTCCGGCTTCAACTGTATGTGAATCATTGTTCTCACTACAACAGCTCCCTGGTGATTAAACCTCCGGCTTCAACTGTATGTGAATCATTGTTCTCACTACAACAGCTCCCTGTGATTAAACCTCCGGCTTCAACTGTATGTGAATCATTGTTCTCACTACAACAGCTCACTGGTGATTAAACACCCGGCTTCAACTGTATGTGAATCATTGTTCTCACTACAACAGCTCCCTGGTGATTAAACCTCCGGCTTCAACTGTATGTGAATCATTGTTCTTACTACAACAGCTCATTGTTCTCATTGTTCTCACTACAACAGCTCCCTGGTGATTAAACCTCCGGCTTCAACTGTATGTGAATCATTGTTCTCACTACAACAGCTCCCTGGTGATTAAACCTCCGGCTTCAACTGTATGTGAATCATTGTTCTCACTACAACAGCTCCCTGGTGATTAAACCTCCGGCTTCAACTGTATGAATCATTGTTCTCACTACAACAGCTCCCTGGTGATTAAACCTCCGGCTCAACTGTATGTGAATCATTGTTCTCACTACAACAGCTCCCTGGTGATTAAACCTCCGGCTTCAACTGTATGTGAATCATTGTTCTCACTACAACAGCTCCCTGGTGATTAAACCTCCGGCTTCAACTGTATGTGAATCATTGTTCTCACTACAACAGTTCCCTGGTGATTAAACCTCCGGCTTCAACTGTATGTGAATCATTGTTCTCACTACAACAGCTCCCTGTATGTGATTAAAGCTCCCTGGTGATTAAACCTCCGGCTTCAACTGTATGTGAATCATTGTTCTCACTACAACAGCTCCCTGGTGATTAAACCTCTGGCTTCAACTGTATGTGAATCATTGTTCTCACTACAACAGCTCCCTGGTGATTAAACCTCCGGCTTCAACTGTATGTGAATCATTGTTCTCACTACAACAGCTCCCTGGTGATTAAACCTCTGGCTTCAACTGTATGTGAATCATTGTTCTCACTACAACAGCTCCCTGGTGATTAAACCTCTGGCTTCAACTGTATGTGAATCATTGTTCTCACTACAACAGCTCCCTGGTGATTAAACCTCCGGCTTCAACTGTATGTGAATCATTGTTCTCACTACAACAGCTCCCTGGTGATTAAACCTCCGGCTTCAACTGTATGTGAATCATTGTTCTCACTACAACAGCTCCCTGGTGATTAAACACCCGACTACCAAGTGTTGCTATCAACCGAAGTGAAAAAACCCTGAATGAAAATGAACACAAGATATTGGAAGGTCAAGAGTAAATATCGGTGGCAATTTTGAAGCTCCGGAGGCAACGCCTTCTGAGAACTTAGTGTGAAATGATGATAATGTAATGCCGAAATGGAATAGTTTCTGCTGCACAGGTAAGCTTGACACTGACAGAAACAACCGCTTTCTCAAATCAAATCAAATCTTTATCACATGTGCCGAATACAACAGCTATTCAACTGTGAAATGACAAGTCTTGAGTTTTAAGAAAAAAACGTTTTAAAGTGTTTATTAAAATAAACTCAAGTAAAAAAAATATTTAAAACAATTACAAATGATTAAGGAGTAACAATAAAATAACTGTAGCAAGGTTATATACAGGGGAGCACCGGTTAGTCAAGGTAATTGAGGAAATTTGTACGTAGGTATGGATGTAGAGGTAAAGTGTACTTTGTAGCTAACATTATCTGATGATGTGATCGTCAATGACTAGCCAACAAAATGACCTAACTAAGCAAACTATTTCAGTAACGTCTACTTCTAATAGTGACACTCTAGAAAGAAAGTTGTTGTAAAAGTGGATGATATTCTGGCGTCAATACTTCCACCAATGCCAAAGTTGAAGCATTCGAAGTGCATGCTCTGTCTAGCGTCGAGCCATTAGCTCAAAGCTCGACTGTGTCGGTCCTTTATACTGGCCATTAGGGTCAGGGAAATCATATCTGATATGCCACACGCAGCAGCTTGGAAGAACAATTCTCTGGCCCTGCCAACAGATGTCGTACCAGTAGGCAGAAGAAGTACCTGTAGACAAAAAGGGGCTCCCCCCCTCACCTTCACCACCTCCCTGGTTGGCCTGGATGAGATGGACCAAATCAAAAAGTGCCCTTTGTGTCCTCTCCAGCATCATCATCCAGACACCATACCTCTCTCTTTCTCTCTCCAACAGCTGGTCAAGATACACCTAAAGTTTAATGAGTTAAAAAAAAAAGAAGGGAAATATTTCCTGGTTGACGCGAGTACCAGAGTTGACAATGGTCTAGGTTTTGTTTTGACTCATCAGATATGGTGTAATGTGGCTTACAACTGTGCAAGTCTATCTTGACTATGGTGATCAACACTCTCACTGTCAGCCAGGGATATTTCCCTCGATTCTGCTTCTTCCTCTCCCCCGTTCCATCTTCTGGCCTTGGAAACAGAGAGGTCTACTTTCTTGGAGGCCTGAATATTGATTGGTTTTCATCAAGCTGTCAAGAGAAAAGCTTCTCAATGTAACTTGTTTTTTTGTTGCTGTTCACTCCTGCCTACTTACGCTGTGTGTGAGCACACATTGTTTTACAAATACCAAATGTGTTTTTTCATGGATTCCATGATGCGGTTAGCTTTCAACAGTTTGGACTGTTATTTCTTGTCCCAGAATCCTGTTTAGCAGACAGACTGAAGACAGCGACGCTAAGCTGCTAGCCATCAAGCTAACAAAGTTGATACCAGATGAGTTTTGAAATGGAGCCAACTTTGTCTGGAGAAATAAATAAACGGTCTAACAGAACAGAGGGTGTTCTTTAATGGAAGCCTCTCCGACATAATCCAGGTAGAATCAGGAATTCCCCAGGGCAGCTGTCCAGGCACCTTACTTTTTTCACTCTTTACTAATGACAAGAGCCAATGTGTCTATATATGCGGATGACTCAACACTATACATTTCAGCTACTACAAAGAGATGCAGTTAGTTTCAAAGTGGGTTGCAAGGAATAATGTAGTTCTAAATATTTCTAAAACTAAAAGCATTGTATTTGCGACAAATCATTCACTAAACCCTAAATCTCAACTAAACGGTGCGTGATTCATTCACACAGACAGTGCGGTGAAGAAGGTACAACAGCGCCTCTTCAACCTCAGGAGGCTGAAAACATTTAGCTTGTTCCTGAAAACCCTCACTAACTTCTACTGGTGCACAATTGAGAGCACCCTGTCGGACTGTATCACCACCTGGTACGGCAACTGCACCACCCACAACCGTAAGAATATCCGGGGGGGGGGTCAGCACAATGCATCACAGAGGGCAAACTACCTGCCCTTATGGACACCTACGTCACCCAATGTCACAGGAAGGCAAAATAGATAGTCAAGGACAATAACCACCCGAGCCACTACCTGTTCACCCTTCCATCCAGAAGGCGAGGTGAGTACAGGTGCATCAAAGCTGGGACAGAGAGATTGAAAAACAGGTTCCACCACTAGCACAGAGGCTGCTGCCTACCTACAGACTTGATATCATTGGCCACTTTAATAAATTGAACACTAGTCACTTTAATAATGTTGACATATCTTGCATTACTCATCTCATATGTATATAATAATGTATACTGTATCCTTGACTGTCTATTCTTTATCTATTGCATCTTAGCCACTCTGTCACTGCTCATCCATATATTTTACATTTATATATTCTCATCCCATTCCTTTACCAGATTGCATGGCTGTATGATAGATGTATACACCTGTCAGCAACGGGTGTGGCTAAAATAGCCAAATACATTAAGTTGAAGAGGTGTCCATATAAACTATTAATGCAAAAACTATTAGTACCTTTACAAGTCAGTGGAGCGAGAGGAGAGAGAGAGAGGTGAAAGGGGGTCAGAGGGGGGAGAGAGGGGAGAGAGGGAAAGCAAGAGAGAAAGAAGCAGTAAGTGGGAGTCCACAAATGTATTTAAATTTACCACAATCCACTAATTTCAAAAGGTGTCCAAATACTTTTGACTCCAGATAAACACATAATGAAGGGAAACCAGCCACGTCGCGGACACCGCCATCTTGCTACCGGACAAGCTAAACACCTTCTTTGCCTGCTTCAAGGAAAACATAGTGCCTCCTGAGGACAGTGAGCTCTCATTCTTCGTGGCCAACGTGAGTAAGATTTAAGCGTGGTAACCCTCGCAAGGTTGCCGGCCTAAACGGCATCCTTAGCCACGTCCTCACAGCATGCGCAGAACAGCTGGCGGGAGTATTTACAGACATCTCTCCCCATCCCAGTCTAATGTCCTCACTTGCTCCCACCATTGTTCCTTTACCCAAAAAGCTGAACTAAATGTCTATCACCTAATAATAGCACTCACTTCTGTCATGTGTGAAATGCTTTGTGAAGCCAGTTAAGGATCATCTCACCTCCACCTTACCCGACACACTACACCCTATCCGATCTGCATACTGCTCCAATAGATCCACGGATGACGCAATCGCCATCGCACTGCACACTGCCCTATCCCATTAAACAAGATTAATTTCTACGTAACAATGCTGTTCATTGACTACAGCTCAGCCTTCAACACCATAGTACCCTCCAAGATCCTCATTAAGCTCGAAGGCACTGAGTCTGAAGCCCGCCCTGTGCAACTGGGTCCTGGACTTCCTGACGGGCAGTACCCAGGTGGTGAAGGTAGGCAACAACCCCCCCCCGTATTCCCTGTCAACCCATGACTGCGTGGCCACAGACGTCTCCAACTCAATCATCTAGTAGCCCTGATTACCATCAACAACGAGACAGCCTTCAGGGAAGAGGTGAGGACCTTGGTGAAGTGGTGTCAGGAAAATATCCTCTCCCTTGACGTCAACAAAACGAAGGAGCTGATTGTGGACTTCAGGAGACAGCAGAGGGAACACACCCCCATCCACATCGATGGGATTACAGATTTGCCTTGATGACAGCTTTGCACACACTTGGCATTCTCTCAACCAGCTTCATAAGGTAGTCACCTGGAATGCATTTCAATTAACAGGTGTGCCTTGTTAAAAATGTATTGGACAATTTCTTTCCTTCTTAATACGCTCAAGCCAATCATTTGTGTTCTGACAAGGTAAGGGTGGTATAAAGAAGATAGCCCTATTTGGTAAAATACCAAGTTCATATTATGGCAAGAACAGCTCAAATAAGCAAAGAGAAATAACAGTTCATCATTACTTTAAGACATGAAGGTCAGTCGATGCGGAAAATTTCAAGAACTTTGAAAGTTTCTTTAAGTGCAGTCTCAAAAACAGTCAAACTCTATGATGAAACTGCCTCTCATGAGGACTGCCACAGGAAAGGAAGACCCGGAGTTACATCTACTGCAGGGGATAAGTTCATTAGAGTTACCAGCCTCAGAAATTGCAGCCACAATAAATGCTTCACTGAGTTCAAGTAACACATCTCAACATCAACTGTTCAGAGGAGACTACATGAATCAGACCTTCATGCTTGCAAAGAAACCACTACTAAAGGACACCAATAAGAAGAGGAGACTTAATTGGGCCCAGAAACATAAGCAATAGACATTAGACTGGTGGAAATATGTCCTTTGGTCTGATGAGTCCAAATGTGACATTTTTTATTCCAAACGCAGTGTCTTTGTGAGAGGCAGAGTAGGTGAACAAATGATCTCAGCATGTGTGGTTCCCCCCGTGAAGCATGGAGGAGGAGTTGTGATTGTGTGGGGGCGCTTTGCTGCTGACACTGTCTGTGATTTATTTAGAATTCAAGGCATTCTGTTAAGGATCCGCCCCTTTAAAAACATATTTTGCATGAAATTACATACTCAAATCTAACTGCCTGTAACCTAGGACCTGAAGCAAGGATATGCATTTTCTTGGTACCATTTGAAAGGGAAACACTTTGAAGTTTGTGGAAATGTGAAAGGAATGTATAAGAAGACAGTAGATCTGGTAAAAGATAATACAAAGAAGAAAAAAACATATTTTTTTTTGGACCATCATCTTTGAAATGCAAGAGAAAGGCCATAATGTATTATTCCAGCCCAGGCGCAATATACAATTTGGCCACAAGATGGCAGCAGTGTATGTGCCAAGTTTTAAACTGATCCAATGAGCCATTGCAATTCTGTTCAAAATTGTGAATCAAGACTGCCCAAATATGCCTAATTTGTTTATTAATTACTTTTTATGTTCAAAATTGTGCACTCCCCTCAAACAATAGCTGGGTATTATTTCACTGTAATAGCTACTGTAAATTGGACAGTGCAGTTAGATTAACAAGAATTTAAGCTTTCTGCCAATATTAGATATGTCTATGTCCTGGGAAATGTTCTTGGTACTTACAACCTCATGCTAATTTCATTAGCCTATGTTAGCTCAACTGTCCCGTGGACAGGACACTGATCCCAAAGAAGGTTTACCAGCATGGCTACCACAGTATTCTGCTGCAGAGATATGCCATCACATCTGGTTTGCACTTAGTGGGACTATCATTTGTTTTTCAACAGGACAATGACCCAACACACATCCAGGCTGTGTAAGGGCTATTTGACCAAGAAGGAGAGTGATGGAGTGCTGCATCAGATGACCTGGCCTCCACAATCACCCGACCACAAACCCAATTGAGATGGTATGGGATGATTTAGACCAAAGAGTGAAGGAAAATCAGCCAACAAGTGCTCAGCATATGTGGGAACTCCTTCAAACTGTTGGAAAAGCATTCCTCGTGAAGCTGGTAGAGAGAATGCCAAGAGTGTGCAAAGCTGTCTTCAAGGCAAAAAGTGTCTACTTCGAAGAATCTAAAATATATTTTGATTTTCTTTTAACTTTTCTGGTTACTACATGATTCCATATGTGTTAGTTCACAGTTTTGATTTCTTTACTATTATTCAACAATGTAGAAAATGGTAAAAAAAAAAACACAACTTCAATGAGTAGGTGTGTCCAAACGTTTGACTGGTACTGTTAATATATATATAAATATATATAAAAAAAAAAAAAAATATATATATATATATATATATATATATATATATATATAGTCCGGACTCTGACGTTGGTCATCCTAATAGTTCTATATTTCTTAATTCCATTATTTTACTTTTATATTGGTGTGTATTGTTGTGTACTGTTAGATATTTCTGCACTATTTGAGCTAGGAACACAAGCATTTTGCTACACCCATTTAGCTACAAATACTGTATGTCTACACAACCACTAAAATTTGATTTGACACAGACAAACACACGCTACACAAGAAGTGAACGTTAATCCGGTGAGACCTTGTTTGCGGTAATAAGGCCTTGGGAGTGCACAGAATCTTATTTTATTATCCTCCCGCTGGAAATTAAGTCTGACCTTTTTTAAGTTAGCAATTAGTTGCCCGAGCTGCTTGCTAATAGAATTCAGGAGAGGAAAAACTCACTCAAAAAAAAATCTTCGGGGCGAGGAAGGAGGAATGTCGCATCAGCAGTTGGATTTATCTGAAGTCTTGTCCGAAATGGCCCCCTGTCTCCCTATATACTGCACTACTGGGGCTGTATGGGTGCTATTTGGGACGTAGCCTTTTAAGGTGGCGCAGAGAAGTTGTCAAGCTCCTGGAGCTGTGGCTCAGTTGGTAGAGCATGGCGCTTGTAACGCCAGGGTAGTGGGTTCGATTCCCGAGACCACCCATACGTAGAATGTATGCACACATGACTGTAAGTCGCTTTGGATAAAAGCGTCTGCTAAATGGCATTTATTATATTATATTATATTAAGAGATGTCAAATGATGACAACACTGTTTCAAAAGACTGGCAAAAGTAGAAATGGAAGAAGTACTGAGAAGAAGATCTGATGCATGTCTCATTCAAATGTTGTCAACAAAGTAATATTGAACCCCCAAAAATAAATAATGTATTATTGGTGACATTTGGGACACAGACTTTCTGTGAAACTGTGTAACTATCGGTCTAATTAAAGTGTAGAGATATAATAATATATAAAATATTTATTGTCCTCTGAATTATCCTGCTTTGACATTAACTGACACCCGGTCCCACAGAGACTTCCTGCAAATGTTGAAATATACATTTGCATATTTTATATTTTCTGGTGAATCCATGTCAATTTTTAAACCCAGTACCTGGCAATAACCCCACGTCACATTTATATTTGGTCTGTGAACATACGTGTGTGTGTGTGAGCATGTGTGTGTGAGCATGTGTGTGTGTGTCAGCATGTGTGTGTGTGTGTGTCCAAGATCGTTCATAGGTTGAATGTAAAGATGGTTCTGTCTTCCTAATTGGATGTAAGTCCCCCGATTCTTCTGTCATTGTACACACACACACACACACACACACACACACACACACACACACCACAAGCTCTCTCTCTCACACACACACTTACACACACACACACACACACACACGTCTGGGGAGGTCAGTCCTCCAGTGGTGTATGCTTCTATAGAACGTCTGGGGCTGCCAGTATGGCCCAGCCACATGCACAGAAACACACACAGACATACACGACACACACACAGAAAGACTAGTGGAAAAAGCAAACTGTCTGACTTAGACAGAAAGAGGACAGAGAAAAATATTAGTCTGCTGGGGAGTTTTTGTCTGAGATTGGTTGTTATCTCCTCTAGCTCCCTCCACAGTGAATAGATGAAGTGAAACCAGTGAAACAGAGATATTAGATGTTCGACCAGTGAAACAGAGAGAATAGATGTTAGACCAGTGATCATCTTTTTAAGTGGGAGAACTTGCACAATTGGTGGCTGACTAAATACTTTTTTGCCCTACTGCATCCCAGTTTACCCTGATTAACTCTTTAGTCATATCCCAGTTTACCCTGATTAACTCTTTAGTCATATCCCAGTTTATCCTGATTAACTCTTTAGTCATATCCCAGTTTACCCTGATTAACTCTTTAGTCATATCCCAGTTTACCCTGATTAACTCTTTAGTCATATCCCAGTTTACCCTGATTAACTCTTTAGTCATATCCCAGTTTACCATGATTAACTCTTTAGTCATATCCCAGTTTACCCTGATTAACTCTTTAGTCATATCCCAGTTTACCCTGATTAACTCTTTAGTCATATCCCAGTTTACCATGATTAACTCTTTAGTCATATCCCAGTTTACCATGATTAACTCTTTAGTCATATCCCAGTTTACCCTGATTAACTCTTTAGTCATATCCCAGTTTACCCTGATTAACTCTTTAGTCATATCCCAGTTTACCCTGATTAACTCTTTAGTCATATCCCAGTTTACCATGATTAACTCTTTAGTCATATCCCAGTTTACCATGATTAACTCTTTAGTCATATCCCAGTTTACCCTGATTAACTCTTTAGTCATATCCCAGTTTACCATGATTAACTCTTTAGTCATATCCCAGTTTACCATGATTAACTCTTTAATCATATCCCAGTTTACCATGATTAACTCTTTAGTCATATCCCAGTTTACCCTGATTCACTCTTTAGTCATATCCCAGTTTACCCTGATCAACTCTTTAATCATATCCCAGTTTACCATGATTAACTCTTTAGTCATATCCCAGTTTACCATGATTAACTCTTTAGTCATATCCCAGTTTACCATGATTAACTCTTTAGTCATATCCCAGTTTACCCTGATTAACTCTTTAGTCATATCCCAGTTTACCATGATTAACTCTTTAGTCATATCCCAGTTTACCCTGATTAACTCTTTAGTCATATCCCAGTTTACCATGATTAACTCTTTAGTCATATCCCAGTTTACCATGATTAACTCTTTAGTCATATCCCAGTTTACCATGATTAACTCTTTAGTCATATCCCAGTTTACCATGATTAACTCTTTAGTCATATCCCAGTTTACCATGATTAACTCTTTAGTCATATCCCAGTTTACCCTGATTAACTCTTTAGTCATATCCCAGTTTACCATGATTAACTCTTTAGTCATATCCCAGTTTACCATGATTAACTCTTTAGTCATATCCCAGTTTACCATGATTAACTCTTTAGTCATATCCCAGTTTACCCTGATTAACTCTTTAGTCATATCCCAGTTTACCCTGATTAACTCTTTAGTCATATCCCAGTTTACCCTGATTAACTCTTTAGTCATATCCCAGTTTACCATGATTAACTCTTTAGTCATATCCCAGTTTACCATGATTAACTCTTTAGTCATATCCCAGTTTACCATGATTAACTCTTTAGTCATATCCCAGTTTACCATGATTAACTCTTTAGTCATATCCCAGTTTACCCTGATTAACTCTTTAGTCATATCCCAGTTTACCATGATTAACTCTTTAGTCATATCCCAGTTTTTTGAATTATATGTGTCACGTCTTGACCGTAGATTGCTTTGTGTGCTTCTATTTTTAGTTTGGTCAGGGTGTGATGTGGGTGGGTATTCTATGTTTTGTTCTATGTTTGTATTTCTATGTGTTTGGCCTGTATGGTTCCCAATCAGAGGCAGCTGTCAATCATTGTCTCTGATTGAGAACCATATTTATGCAGCCTGGTTTCGCCCTTGAGTTGTGGGTAGTTATTTTCTGGTTTGTGTTTGTTGCACCTGTCAGAACTGTGCGTTTATCGTTTTGTTGTTTTTGTTCGGGTATTCATTCTGGATTAACAGTATTATGGATACATACCACACTGCACTTTGGTCCTCCTCTCCTTCCACCAGCGAAAATCGTTAAAATATGAGCAAAAAAATCAATTTTATTTGGAATGGCAAGCCAGACGAAATTAAAAGGGCCTAATTATATAATGAATATGAATTCAGAGGGCATAAATGAAAAGACAGAACAAGTAATGCAACAAATATTGTGGTTAAACTCAAATACATATATATATTTTTTTTTCAACACTTTTTTTTAAAAGGTATAATATTTGTAAATGATATCATAAATAGGACTGGTGGAGTTATGTCACACATACAGTTAACACAGACATATGGAAATGTCTGCTCTACCCAAAATTACAACCAACTAATTGCAGCATTACGGCAGAAATAGAAGAGGCAAGTAGAAAGGGGTAAAAGTAATGAGTTTGTCTCTAGGCCCTGTATTAAAGACTAACCCTGCAGATAGCAATTCTGGGCGATTTGAAAAGTCACAGTCAGTAAATCAATAATATAATACTTTTTGCACAAATGTAAAATATACTGAGTCTGTAAAAGGTATATAGGTTCAGAACCTTAGTGAAATAGTACAGTTAAAAATATATATATATGAAAAAAAAAAAAAATATATATATATATATATATATATATATATATATGCCAAGTATAAATCAAACTGGATGGACATCAGAAATAGAGGAAGGCCAGGACTAAAAACAAACCAAATATACCTATTGTATGTATAGTATAAGATGGAAGTAAAAGCCCAAGTGTTATTGTTTATTAGTTTACTCCAATTAGGGAAGGGGTGGTAGGGTTTACCGGAAATAATAAAATATATTTATAAAAATATGTGTATATATATATATATATTTTTTTTTTAAATATTTTTTTATATATTTTCCTTTATTATATATATATATTTTATACATGAATATACATACAGTCGGAAATGTATGCACAAAGTCGATGTCCCAACTATAGTTTGTTAAAAAGACAATTTGTGGAGTGGTTGAAAAAAGAAAAAAAAGAAGTATGTAAACTTCCGACTTGAACTGTAAATATTTGGGTATATGTGTATGTACAGTATGTATATATATATCTATATTTAAATATATATATTTACCCCAAAAAATATATGGGGGATTGGAAATGACGCAGAAATTAGAATGATGGAAGCTACATTCTATCAGTAATAATTCAAGCTGATCCGCTAAATATAGATATATATACATACTGTACATATACACATATACTAATATATATACACCCCTAAAACAATACAGAAAACAAACAAAAACAGTTGTTGTTTTTGTTTAGAATTTGATTCAAATTATTTGTTCTCTTTTTAGACCTTATCAATAATGAAATGAATCTTTCTTATTGACCATGTTTGTCATGTCCATGCTCAGTCATAATGCAATTTACAGTAGGCATAGCCCCTATATCACTGTGAATGCTATTTTTACCAACAATTTACAGTAGCGATAGCCCCTATATCACTGTGAATGCTATTTTTACCAACAATTTACAGTAGCGATAGCCCCTATATCACTGTGAATGCTATTTTTACCAACAATTTACAGTAGGCATAGCCCCTATATCACTGCGAATGCTATTTTTACCAACAATTTACAGTAGGCACAGCCCCTATATCACTGTGAATGCTATTTTTACCAATAATTTACAGTAGGCACAGTCCCTATATCACTGTTTTTACCAACATTTGTAATTGTTTTATTTAACCATTGAAGCCATGCAATTACTTAGAACAATGTGGACTGCAAATGTGTTCAAGATAACGTGTTGAACAAAGACACGATAGGTCTACATTTTGTTCGTTTGTTTCTGTAAGCCAAATAGCGAACCAACTATAACTGACTCAATTTGGATTTGGAGTTGAGGCCATGGCAACACATAAAATACCTTAAATACACAGATTCTTCCTCTTCTCTGGAGTTGAAGTCTTGGAGAAGCTTTCCCCCCCGGGAAGAATGGAATGGCCACTCCAATACCTTGACTTTGTTGTCCTTAAATTAAGCCATTTTGCCACAACTTTGGAAGTATGCTTGGGGTCCATTGTCCATTTGGAAGACCCCCATTTGCGACCAAGCTTTAACTTCCTGACTGATGTCTTGAGATGTTGCTTCAATATATCCACGTAATTTTGCCAAGGCGCGTTCAAACAAAAGATCCAGTTGAGGGAAGTCGAATTTCTGGTAGAAATTAGTGACCGACCAACCTAATATATTCAAGTTATTTTCGGCTGTAGGTAATAATGCAGGAAACATTCTAAACAAATAATGTAAGAAATAACACACCAAAAGAATGTGTCTAGAACCTAGAAATAGGGCGGCCATCTTGTTATGTCAAGTGCTGTAGTTTTAGAGGACCTAGTGCCTTGGTAGATGTATAAAAACAGACAATCAGACAAAATGTTAGGTTCAGCATTATTTTT